>NC_036848.1:38444476-38455952 GCF_002910315.2 Salvelinus sp. IW2-2015 | reverse complement strand
TGAAAGATGGATCTCTACGGTGTGCCAAACAGAGTGGATAGGGAGTGCTCCCTCCTACTGCCGCAATTTCCTAAAAGTTCCAACGATCATCCCTTTGTTTTGTTTGAACTTGTGTGAGAGGTTGTTTCCTGACACTGGACAACTCGCGATCCTCATTCCTCCTGTCAGACAACTAAGGTTGTGTCGTTCTGCAAACTTGATGACTGAGTGCTGGAGCGTTTCATGCCATGCAGTCCGATGGATGAACAGGGAGTACAGGGAGGTGTCCTTCCTTGGCCACGTGCACCGGGTCTTTGGGGACCAGTTTTGGAGTCGAGCAAGTGGAGAGCTTTGTGGCCCATCAGAAAGTCCAGACCCAATGTCGACAGCGGTGGGGTTGAGACCCAGCCGGCCTCCAGTTATGTGATTGATGAGCTTCGGAAGGAACGGTACTATGTGTTGAACCTGAGCTGTAGCTCAATATAACAGCATTAATGCCTTACATAGGTATTCTCCTGTTTCTCCAGATGGGATAGGCAAGTGTGCAGAGGATACCCTGGCGATTGCGTCGGTCTGGACCTGGTGAGGCAGTATGCAAACTGAAGCTGGCGTCTCATAGAGGTGGCCACACCGCGTAAGGTGGGGTGATATGATCCTTACACTAGTCTTTTTTCGAAAGCAAAGCAATACTTGATGACAGAGGTGCAGTGTAGCGATGGGCGGTAGTCATTTAGTTCAGTTCTATCTTTGCGCTTCTGGGTAAAGGAGGAATAAAGAACTGGAAGCCATCTTGGAAGCGATGTGGCGCGACACACAGACGCGGACAGGGAAGCGATTGACTACGATCCATTAAACACACCAGCTACAGACTGGTCTGCGCATTCTCTTGAGGACCGTGGGCTAGGCGACCTGCCCAGCTGGGCCAGCACCCGTTACCGTGAGGTTAAGCAGTTTAAATTGTTACTCAAAACACAGTTCAGCCATGGCAGAAGGAGAGGGGGGGGGGGGGTTGTGTGGTGGGAAGGGAGGCGCCGGGGGGCGGCCACCGGGGGCTGCGAAAGCTACCTACGCGGCAGGAAGGGGGTGAGGGGGGGGCGCCGGGGGGGCGTCCTGCGGGAGCGCATTCGGCATGCTAAAGGGCGGGGCGGGGGTCAGTGGGGTGGGCCGGCGGCGGCACACGCCCCTCGGCCAAAGCGAGGGAATTAGACCCGCGAATTGCGCGACCCCTTATCCAAACACAACAAAAAGGACATAACTAACTCACAAATGGTTACACGGCAGGGCCAAGATGCATACTAATTGGGTCTTCACATTAATCCAGACAGGCCATCACCAACGGTCACCGAAAGGAGGCCTTTTTTACGATACCCAGATCCTATAGACCTCGGGGGACAGAAGAGCAAAGCCATAGCCACAGTGACATAAGCTGCTAAACTTGGGATCAGCCAGGGGGTGCCGTGGGACACTAGGGGTAGCGGACGCACAGTGAAGATTGCCATAGGGCGCCACGGGAGGGTCCGACTGTATGGGGAGAGTGGCAGGGTTCGGAAACAGAGCGAGGCAGCAGCGACGCAGGGGGAGTCCAGATAGTGAGCTCTGAGTTCGCATTTTACACTGTCCTCGGTTGTGGGGCCTTGTATGGCGGCGAGAGCGCGGCGGAGACCACCGGAAGGGGACGCAGCAGCGTGGGGCTGGCGGTTTACTGGAAGTATATGGGCCCCTGCAGAAGAGCGCGACAAGCGGGCGGCCCACGGTCGGGCAATGAAGCACGGCATATCGGATGAATAAAAGAGCAAAGACAGGCGGTCAAACAACACCACCACCAAGTAGGCCACACCAACCCCACATATTCACATGCCGATTACACACACACACCTAATCATCCAATGCGGCTTTTTCACTGTAACGTCAGTGTTACACTAGTGTATACACCCTTATGTTATACTAGGGAAACTGCTTCCATAGCTAGGGCTGGCAGTGAGGACTTGTGAAGAGCAGAATAAACCAACCTCTGCATAATCAAAACAGTTGCTTTGTGGGAAGATGTGTCACGCCTGTCCTGAGAGAGCCGTTTTTATTTCTTCTTTGGTCAGGTAGGGTGTGATATGGGTAGGCATTCTATGTGTTGTATTTCTTTATGTTTGGCCGAGTGTGGTTCCAAAATCAGAGGCAGCTGTCGATCGTTTGTCTCTGATTGGGAATCATACTTAGGCAGCCTGTTTTCCACCTTGTTGTGGGGCTTATGTTAGTGGCCTGTATAGCCCTAGTAAGCATCACGTTAGTTTTTGTTGTTTCTTGTTTTGTGTTGGCGACGTTTAAAATAAAGAAAAAGTAACGCTTATCCACGCCACCTTGGTTCCGGTCATTTCCCTGACGACGTTCGTGCCGACAAGATGTTAAAGTTCACAGTTAGCCATTGTTATGTAAATGCGCTGAAAAGTACCAGTAGCCTGGTTTTGGCCCCAAGTGAGAGAGGTCCACTGGAGTCATGCCCAGTGAGACAACGGGCCGGCCTGTGTAGATAGAAACAGAAAAGTCTGACCTGAGGTAAATCCGGAAATGGAAATGCACCACAAGAGTAGGAGTGCTGATCTAGGGTCATGTCGCACCAGTCCATGACATTATGATACTAAAATAAACTGAGATCCTAGATTAGCACTCATACTCGAAGATGTCCTACTAGCGCTAAGACTCTCCGACCATTGCTATTCACTTCCGGAATGCTTACAAGGCCCTTCACCACCCTTATTTTCGCAAGACTGACCCAACCACGCCATTTGCTCTTCCCGTCTATAGGCAGACACTCAAACAGGAAGTGCCCCGTGTTTCGTACTATAGCAACGCTAGTCTGACCAATCTGTAATCACGCTTCAGGATTGTTTTGATCACGGGACTGGGATATTTTCCGGGTAGCGTGCGAAAATAATCTTGACGCATACACGGATACGGTGACTGAGTTTCATAAGAAAGGATACAGGAAGAGTAGTACCCATGTGACTATAAAATCTACCTACCGCAGAACTGGATAGATGGTAGCATTCGGCGCGAAACTGATCGTCGTGAAACCACCGCATTTAAACAATGGCAAGGTGATGGTAATATAAACAGTGTAGTTACTCAATCCGCAAGGCAATCAACAAGCGAAACGTCAGTATAGAGATATAGTGGAGTCGCCAATTCAACGGTTCAGACACGAGACGTATGTGGCAGGACTAAGACAACCACAGAAACCACAAAAGGAAAAACCAGCCACGTTGCCGAGACACATCTTCGCTTCCGAACAAGGCTAAACACCATTCTTTGCCACGCTTGAGGATTAACACAGTGCCACCGACGTGGCCGCTACCAAGGACTGTGGGGCTATCCTGCTCCGTGGCCGACGTGAGTAACAACATTTACAATTGAAACCCTCGCAAGGCTGCAGGGTCCAGAAGGGATCCCTACCGTGTCCTCAGAGCATGTGCAGACCAGCTGGCTTGATGTTTTTACAGATATATTCAATCTCTCCCTATTCTAGTCTGCTGTGCCCACACGCTCAAGATGGCCACCATTGTTCCTGTACCCAAGAAGGCAAAGGTAACTGAACTTAATGACTATCGCCCGTAGCACTCACCTCTGTCACATGAAGTGCTTTGAGAGACAAGTCAAGGATCATATCACCTCTACCTTACCCCACCCTCATAGACCCCCACCAAGCCTTACCACCCCACAGAGACGACGCAATCGCAATCACACTCCGCACACTGCCCTAACCCATCTGGACAAGAGGAATACCTATGTAAGAATGCTGTTTCATCAACTACAGCTCACCATTTAACACCATAAGTACCCTCCAAACTCGTCATTAAGATTTACTTCAGACACGCACCAGGCCAAAATCCCCTTCATTCGCATGAAGAAGAGACGGCGTATCGTGATGTAAGTCGGGTTGCCTTGTAAGGATTCGACGGCGAGTGAGTAATCCTCCTCTACCATGAGTCCAATTGCCAACGTGCAACATTGTATAATAAAATGGACTATCCTACCAGCGGAACATTAAAAACTGTAATATCTTTATGGTTCACCAAGTTGTGGTCGAACGACGACATGGATAACATACAGCTGCCTGGGTTTTCGTTGATACGGCAAGTGGACAGCTTGCCTCTGGTAAGACAAGGGGTGGCGGTCTGTGTCTATTTGTAAATAACAGCTGTGCACAAAACTTATAAGGAAGTCTCAAGGTTTGCCCGCAGGTAGAGAAGTACTCCATGATAAGCTGTAGACCACAAGTATTTACCAAGAGAGTTTTCATCTGTATTTTTATAGCTGTCTATTTACCACCACAAACTGATGCACGGGCGCTAAGACCGCACTCAACGAGCTGTATAAGGCCATAAGTAAACAACAAGAAAATGCTCATCCCAGTGGCGGCACTCCTAGTGGCCGGGAACTTTAATGGCGGGACACTTAAATTCCGTTTACCTCATTCTACCAGCATGTTACATGTGCAACCAAAGGAAAAAAATACTCTAGACCACCTTTACTACACATAAGAGACGCATACAAAGCTCACCTCCATTTGGCAAATCTGACCATAACTCTATCCTCTGATTCCTTCAGATGCTAAGCTAACAGGACTTGTTTTGTTAGCACGACGACTGGAATATGTTCTGGGGATAGTGTATACAGCAGGCCCAGAACTGTGATTTCCTGTAGACCCAGCCACATACATCTCGTGTCTGAGCCGTTGAATTGCAACTCCACCTTGTCCCTGTAGTGGCATTTTGCTTGTTTGACTGCCTTGCGTGGGGAATAGCTACACTGTTAATATTCAGACATATTCCCCAGACCTCTTTCCATGGTTAAATGCGGTGGTTTGCGCTTTCAGTTTTGCGCGAATGCTGCCATCCATCCATGGTTTCTGGTTAGGGTAGGTTTTAATAGTCATAGTGTGTACAACATCTCCAATGCACTTCTTTATAAAAGCACTCACCGAGTCAGCGTATAGGTCGATGTTGTCCACATCGAATGGTCCACTCACACAGACAGTGTGGTGAAAATGCAAATAGTTTGGGTAGCCATTTGATTAATTGTTCAGGAGTCTTATGGCTTGGGGGTAGAAGCTGTTAAGAAACCTTTTGCACCTAGACTTTGCTGCTACGGTACCGCTGACGTGCAGTAGCAGAGAGAACAGTCTATGACTAGGGTGAAATTGGGAATTTTTAGGGCCTTTCTCTGACACCGCCTGGTATAGAGGTCCTGGATGGCAGGAAGCTTGGCCCCAGTGATGTACTGGGCTGTATACACTATCCCAGAACATATTCCAGTCTGTGCTAACAAAACAGTCCTGTAGCTTAGCATCTGAAGGAATCAGGAGGATAGAGTTATGGTCAGATTTGCCAAATGGAGGGTGAGCTTTGTATGCGTCTCTGTATGTGTAGTAAAGGTGGTCTAGAGTATTTTTTTCCTTTGGTTGCACATGTAACATGCTGGTAGAAATGAGGTAAAACGGATTTAAGTGTCCCTGCATTAAAGTTCCCGGCCACTAGGAGTGCCGCCACTGGATGAGCATTTTCTTGTTTACTTATGGCCTTATACAGCTCGTTGAGTGCGGTCTTAGCGCCAGCATCAGTTTGTGGTGGTAAATAGACAGCTATAAAAAATACAGATGAAAACTCTCTTGGTAAATACTGTGGTCTACAGCTTATCATGAGATACTCTACCTCAGACGAGCAAAACCTTGAGACTTCCTTAATATTAGATTTTGTGCACAGCTGTTATTTACAAATAGACACAGACCGCCACCCCTTGTCTTACCAGAGGCAGCTGTTCCATCTTGCCGATTCAACGAAAACCCAGGCAGCTGTATGTTATCCATGTCGTCGTTCAGCCACAACTTGGTGAACCATAAGATATTACAGTTTTTAATGTTCCGCTGGTAGGATAGTCCATTTTATTATACAATGATTGCACGTTGGCTAATAGGACTCATGGTAGAGGAGGATTACTCACTCGCCGTCGAATCCTTACAAGGCAACCCGACTTACATCCACGATATCGCCGTCTCTTCTTCATGCGAATGAAGGGGATTTTGGCCTTGTCGTGTGTCTGAAGTAAATCTTAATGACGAGTTTGGAGGGTACTATGGTGTTAAATGCTGAGCTGTAGTTGATGAACAGCATTCTTACATAGGTATTCCTCTTGTCCAGATGGGTTAGGGCAGTGTGCAGTGTGATTGCGATTGCGTCGTCTCTGGATTTATTGGGGTGGTAAGCAAATTGAAGTGGGTCTAGGGTGGCAGGTAAGGTAGAGGTGATATGATCCTTGACTTGTCTCTCAAAGCACTTCATGATGACAGAGGTGAGTGCTACGGGGCGATAGTCATTAAGTTCAGTTACCTTTGCCTTCTTGGGTACAGGAACAATGGTGGCCATCTTGAAGCATGTGGGCACAGCAGACTAGAATAGGGAGAGATTGAATATATCTGTAAAAACATCAGCCAGCTGGTCTGCACATGCTCTGAGGACACGGCTAGGGATCCCTTCTGGACCTGCAGCCTTGCGAGGGTTAACACATTTAAATGTTTTACTCACGTCGGCCACGGAGCAGGATAGCCCACAGTCCTTGGTAGCGGGCCACGTCGGTGGCACTGTGTTATCCTCAAAGCGTGCAAAGAATGTGTTTAGCCTGTTCGGAAGCAAGATGTCGGTTTCGGCAACGTGGCTGGTTTTCCTTTTGTTGTCTGTGATTGTCTGTAGTCCCTGCCACATACGTCTCGTGTCTGAACCGTTGAATTGCGACTCCACTATATCTCTATACTGACGTTTCGCTTGTTTGATTGCCTTGCGGATTGAGTAACTACACTGTTTATATTACCAGTCACCTTGCCATTGTTAAATGCGGTGGTTCACGCGATCAGTTTCGCGCGAATGCTACCATCTATCCACAGTTTCTGGTTAGGGTAGATTTTTATAGTCACATGGGTACTACATCTCCTGTACACTTTCTTATGAACTCAGTCACCGTATCCGTGTATGCGTCAAGATTATTTTCGCACGCTACCCGGAAAATATCCCAGTCCCCGTGATCAAAACAATCCTGAAGCGTGGATTACGATTGGTCAGACTAGCGTTGTATAGTACGAAACACGGGCACTTCCTGTTTGAGTGTCTGCCTATAGGACGGGAAGAGCAAGATGGCGTTGTGGTCAGATTTGCCGAAATAAGGGTGGTGAAGGGCCTTGTAAGCATCCCGGAAGTGAATAGCAATGGTCGAGAGTCTTAGCGCTAGTAGGACATCTTCGAGTATGAGTGCTAATCTAGGATCAGTTTTTACTTTTAGATCATAATGAATCAAATTATATTGACTGGTGGGACATGACCCTAGATCAGCACTCCTACTCTTGTGGTGCATTTCCATTCCGGATTTACCTCAGGKTCAGACTTTTCTGTTTCTATCTACACAGGCCGGCCCGTGTCTCACTGGGCCATGACTCCAGTGGACCTGCTCTCACTTGGGGSCAAAACCAGGCTACTGGTACTTTTCAGCTGCATTTACATAACAATGGCTAACTGTGAACTTTAACATCTTGTCACGAACGTCGTCAGGGAAATGACCGGACCAAGGTGCAGCGTGATAAGCGTACATTTTTCTTTATTTTAAACGTCGCCAACAAAACAAGAAACAACAAAAACTAACGTGATGCTTACTAGGGCTATACAGGCCACTAACAAAGACAACTACCCNTTACTAGGGCTATACAGGCCACTAACAAAGACAACTACCCACAACTAAGGTGGCAAAACAGGCTGCCTAAGTATGATTCCCAATCAGAGACAACGATRGACAGCTGCCTCTGATTTGGAACCACACTCMGCCAAACATAAAGAAATACAACACATAGAATGCCTACCCCATATCACACCCTGACCTGACCAAATAGAGAAATAAAACGGRTCTCTCAGGACAGGGCGTGACACATCTTCCCACAAAGCAACTGTTTTGATTATGCAGAGGTTGTTTATTCTGCTCTTCACAAGTCCTCACTGCCAGCCCTAGCTATGGAAYCAGTTTCCCTAGTATAACATAAGGGTGTATACACTAGTGTAACACTGACGTTACAGTGAAAAAGCKGCATTGGATGATTTGTGAATATGGGCCCTGTTGTAATGTTAGGCATACTTCCACTAACAGCCCCAGTCTCCCCTCCCGGAGGATCTGATCCCCTGGTCGTGCTGCTGTTCRAACTGCAACTCTGTGGACCCCTGGCTTGATTTCACTGTGCGTGCTACCTTGTCCCAGACCCCTGCTGATCAAGTTTAGCCAGGTAGTCACTGTGTATTGCTTGCTCTTTGGGGTCTTAGGCTGGGTATCTGTAAAGCTCTTTGTGACTGTTGATTAGGGCTGTCCTGATTAATGTGAGACAATAGTCATGCATTTGTAACATTTGTAAGTTAGTGTGTGTTGGGGTTGTATATCCTTATTTAGCAAATGTGAAAGTTTAGCTGATCTGGAGTGGACTACATTTGAATTTAAAMTATTCGCTAGGATGATTAATAGACATCAGTATCCATGACTACCATCCACATGCAATCCACCACCACTTTTCTAATGAAGGAAAGGGAAGACACCTCCTCAATGTATTGTACATTGAACAATAACATTTATTTTTTAATGTATTTATGATTCATATTCCCTTTTGTCAATAACCAATAATGGCAACATGCTTGAACATGTCTTTTTATGGAGGTTATGGGGGTGATGCTGTTGCCGAGCAGATTTCATATTATGCCAAAGTTATCAATTAGGAAGATGGTGCTATTCAGAATGACAAGTTAATGACTGTTGATGTTCATAGGACTCTCCTAATGCTATGTTGAACAGTGGAGGTTCCTCAGAGGGGCAAGTAGAGGACCATCCCCCCTCAGTGAATTTCAGAAAAATAACACTAGTGAAACATTTAAAAAGTTATCCTTTTTGGATAAAACTATACTAAATATATTCACGTCACCAAATAATGTATTAAAACACACTGTTTTGCATAAAAGGTCTACAGGTCTACAGTAGCCTCAGCGGCACTCTGTAGGGTAGCACCATGGTGTAGCCGGAGGACAGCTAGCTTACAGTATGTCCTCCTCTGGGTACATTGACTTCAATACAAAACCTAGGAGGTTCATGATTCTCACCCCCTTCCATAGACTTACACAGTAATTATGACAACTTCCGGAGMACGTSCTCCAACTTATCAGAGCTCTTGCAGCATGAACTGACATGTTGTCCACCCAATCAAAGGATCAGAGAATGAATCTAGTACTGAAAGGATAAGCTACAGCTAGCTAGCACTGCAGTGRATAAAATGTGGTGAGTAGTTGACTCAAAGAGAGAGATTAATTTCTTCCAGAGTCAAGGAGAAGCAAGAGAGAGAAAAAGAGAGAGCTAGCAATATTTCATAGTATATACAGTGCATTCGGAAAGTATTCAGACCCCCCCAGACTTTTTCCACATTTTGTTACACAACAGCCTTATTCTAAACTAGATTAAATCGTTTTTTCCCCTCATCAATCTACACACAATACCCCATAATGACAAAGCAAAAACAGGCTTTTACACATTTTTGCAAATGTATAAGAAAGAAAAAACTGAAATATCACATTTACATAAGAACTCAAATCCTTTACTCAGTACTTCATTGAAACACCTTTGGCAGCGATTACAGCTTCAAGTCTACTTGGGTATGACACTACAAGTTCGGCACACCTGTATTTGGGAAGTTTCTCCCATTCTTATATGCAGATTCTCTCAAAGTCTGTCAGGTTGGATGAGGAGTGTCGCTGCACAGCTATTTTCAGGTCTCTCCAGAGATGTTTGATTGGGTTCAAGTCTGGGCTCTGGCTGGGCCACTCAAGGACATTCAGAGACTTGTCCCAAAGCCACTCCTGCGTTGTCTTGTCTGTGTGCTTAGGGTCGTTGTCCTGTTGGAAGGTGAACCTTCYCCCCCTTCTGTGGTCCTGAGTGCTCTGGAGTAGTTTTTATGAAGGATTTCTCTGTACTTTGCTCTGTTCATCTTTCCCTCGATCCTGACTGACATACCCAGTCCCTGCCGCTGAAAAARATCCCCACAGCATGATGCTGCCACCACCATGCTTCACCGTAGGGATGGTGCCAGGTATACTCCAGACGTGACATTGGGCCAAAGGCAGGGACATTGGCCAAAGATTTCAATCTTGGTTTCATCAGACCAGAGAACCTTGTTTCTCATGGTCTGAGAGTCTTTAGGTGCCTTTTGGCAAACTCCAAGCTGGCTGTCATGTGCCTTTTAATGAGGAGTGGCTTCGGTTTGGCCTGATTGGTGGAGTGCTGCGGAGGTGGTTGTCCTTCTGGGGACCTTCAATGCTGCAGAAGTTTTTGGTAACCTTCCTAGATCTGTGCCTCGATACAATCCTGTCTCGGAGCTCTACGGAGAATTCCTTCGACCTCATGGCTTGGTTTTTGCTCTGACACTCACTGTCAACTGTGGGACCTTATATAGACACGTGTGTGCATGTCCAAATCATGTCCAATCAATGTAATTTAACACAGGTGGACTCCAATGAAAATGTAGAAACATCTCAAGGATGGAAACAAGATGCACCTGAGCTCCATTTCGAGTCTCATAGCGAAGGGTCTGAATACTTATGTAAAGAAGGTATTTCTGTTTTTAATTTTTATTACATTTACTAACATTTCTTAAAACCTGTTTTCGCTTTGTCATTATGGGATATTATGTGTAGATTGATGAGGAACATGTTTCATTTAATCCATTTCAGAATAAGGCTGTAACTTTACAAAATGTGGAAAAGGTCAAGGGGTCTGAATACTCTCTGAATGTACTGTAGGTATTATTTACTTTCACTTACTTAGCTAGCAAATGCAGCTAGCTAGTTTAGCCTACTCAAACACCAGTTTCAAACAGAGAGGGATGCTATGTTAGCTAGCTGGCTATGGCTATCCAACACTGTAACTCTTCCAAGTCAAGGTAAGCTTTTGGTTTTATACATTTTTGCCACCGGTGTAAGTGGTAAACTGCTTGCTGTACACTGTACTGCATGATTGTAGCAGGTTTACTAACGCGTTAGTTGAAAAACGTTTCTTAAACAGAAGCAAACGGAATGAAACTGGGATAAAAATACCAGAATTTATCCAATAGAAACTCTCATTTGCAGCTGTTGGACTAATGATTTCAACTCAGATAAGCTAGATGCAGGCAAGAGTATGCAAGGAGGTATTGAATGTGGCACTGTCTGCCACCTTGATTAGTTTAATAAGGATCGGACCCTTTTAAAAAATGTTTGCCAAAAATGACATATGCAAATTGTACTGCCTGTAGCTCAGGACCTGAAGCAAGGATATGCATATTCTTGATTCCATTTGAAACAAAACACTTTGGCGTTTGTGGAAATGTGAAATGACTGTCGGAGAATATAACATACAGTGGGGAGAACAAGTATTTGATACACTGCCGATTTTGCAGGTTTTCCTA
>NC_036848.1:38429099-38443205 GCF_002910315.2 Salvelinus sp. IW2-2015 | reverse complement strand
GACATGGGTTATAAACTTTCCACTATATAAGCCATTGACAAAAATATAACCTTCTGTTCCGAGGATGTGAGGACGACGGTCCGATGTCAGAATGGTTCAGATAATAACTACAGAACTAAACCAACCTCAGCATGAGCTTTGGTTGCGACTGGTATGAACTTTGAACTCTTATTCACTATAGAAGTGATACCTCCTAGACGTTGTTAGCAACAGCAGCTGCAAACGTAAATTAGGACAGACAGAGTATCCAGTCTACCACTCAGCAGCAGCAGCAGAGACATTCTTCAAAGGACAACGGACCCGGTTGGGCAACACGGCCTTCCATCTACCACCAACCTACCGAAGCGCAGCTCAGAGTAAATATTTATTGCATTTTCCTTTTCCAAATGGGCGGTAATTTAGAATGCATAAGATACTGTATTTACGATAGCACAGCTTCGACTCTGTTCCAGTCTCCCGCTCTTTCACTCAAGCCCAGCCCTTTTACTTGGTGTAACAAGCTGTCATATCTGTTCCGCCCACTAGGGACGTTTTCCTTATGACGAAATTTGTAATCAAGGTATGATTCTTTCTGTGTATATGTAATTCTGTMTGATTTAGTTAGGTATTTAGTAAATAAATAATTAAACCCAATTTTGTATTGCTGATTCAACTTGTTAGCCAGGGTTTGTGAAGATAACCAAGATTTTACAACTTTCAGATGAGACTGAAATAAGGTGACGATTAATATTGACTGCTATTGATGTAAAATATTATTAGGTCTTTAAGAGTTTATTCGGAAGATAACAGCTCTATAAATATTATTTCGTGGTGCCCCTCCTCTCTAGTTAATTATATTTACATGATTAGTTCAATCAGGTAATATTAATTACGGAGAAAGTATTTTATAGAATAGTATGTCATAACACTTAATCCGGCATAGCAAAGACACGACAGTTACAACTTCATGCTAATCACATTAGCCTACGTTAGCTCAACCGTCCCGTGGGAAAACACCGATCCCGTAGAGTTTAATTTCTCTCGACCTGTGCACCTACGTTGTAAACTTTAATTTGTAGGCTAGGTTCTAGCAACCTCATGATGGGTATAGGGAAACATTTAGTATCAAATAGTAGTAGCCTAAACCTATTGATGTTACATTAAGCTGTGTGAATGGAATATGAATGACAGTCATCCGATATGCTGTAATAGAAATAAGGCCATGCTCCTAAAAAAACTGTTGAATGAGAGGAAAACAGCTTCTCTCTACCACACCTTCACCAAGTCATCCAATGTTTGTTTCATGAACAATTGTTGCATCTTATAAAATAAAATAGAATAACTTTTTTATCATTCTGTTTCTGGGTTTTTATGCTGGATGTGAGTAATTTAGCAGGTCTATAGTATAATGTATTTTTTTTCAATGTTTATTAAATATATATTCAGTCAAGTCACTTCGATTATTTTATATCCTTTTTAAATGTTTGCAAAGATGTGTGTTTTTTATTGTTACTTGCTGAAACAGTGGGTGTAGCTGGTGCATAAAGTCAGGCGCAGGAGAGCAGAGATGAGTGAACAATGCACTTTACTTAAGAAATAGCACGGAGTAACAATACCAATGTGCGAAAAATAACGGTTGCCACAAAGCACGGGTGAAAACAGCATCTGGAAAAAAAACGCCGGAAACGTACCGACCTGAACAATAAACAATTACACACAAAGACATGTTGGAAACAGAGGGTTAAATACATGACTAGTAATAGGGAAATGAAAACCAGGTATGTGGGAAACAAAGACAAAACCAATGGAAAATGAAAAGTGGATCGGCGATGGCTAGTAGACCGGCGACGTCGACCGCCGAGCAGCGCCCGAAAAAGGAGAGGAACCGACTTCAGCGGAAGTCGTGACAGTACCCCGCCCCCCTTGGGGACGACCCGGAGGGCGAGGCGCAGGGCGATCCGTACGGAGACGGTGGAACTCCCGCAGCATTGAAGGGTCCAACACGTCCTCCACTGGAACCCAGCATCTCTCCTCCGGACCATACCCCTCCCACTCCACGAGGTACTGAAGGCCCCTTGCCCGATGCCTCGAGTCCAGTACAGATCGAACTGAATACGCCGGGGCCCCCTCGATGTCCAGAGGGGGCGGAGGAACCTCCCACACCTCAGACTCCTGGAGCGGACCAGCCACCACCGGCCTGAGGAGAGACACATGGAACGAGGGGTTAATACGGTAATCGTGGGGGAAGCTGTAACCTGTAACATACCTCGTTCAGTCTCRTCAGGACTTTAAATGACCCCACAAACRGCGGACCCAGCTTCTTGCAGGGCAGGCGGAGGGGCAGCTTTCTGTTCGAGAGCCAGACCCGGTCCTCACTGCGGTGACGGTCTGCGCTGGATTTCTGSCGCAGCACGGCCCGCTAAAGGTGAACATGAGCGGCGTCCCATGTCTCCTCCGCGCGCCTGAACCAGTCGTCCACCGCAGGAMCCTCGGTCTGACTCTGATGCCAAGGCACCAGAACCGGCTGGTACCCCAGTACGCACTGGAAGGGGGAGAGGTTAGTGGAGTGGCGGAGCGGAGCGAGTTCTGGGCCATCTCTGCCCAGGGCACGAACGCCGCCCACTCCCCCGGCCGGTCCTGGCAATAAGACCCCAGAAACCTATCCACATCCTAGTTCACTCTCTCCACCTGCCCGTTACTCTCGGGGTGAAAACCCGAGGTAAGGCTGACCGAGACCCCCAGACGTTCCATGAACGCCCTCCAGACCCTCGACGTGAACTGGGGACCCCGATCAGACACTATGTCCTCAGGCACCCCGTAGTGCCGGAAGACGTGTGTAAACAAGGCCTCCGCAGTCTGTAGGGCCGTAGGGAGACCGGGCAAAGGGAGGAGACGACAACCGGAATAATGAACAATCACACACAAAGACATGGGGGAAACAGAGGGTTAAATACATGACCAGTAATAGAGAAATGAAAACCAGGTGTGTGGGAAACAAAGACAAAACCAATGGAAAATGAAAAGTGGATCGGCGATGGCTAGAAGACCGGCGACATCGACCGCCGAGCGRCGRCCGAACAAGGAGAGGAACCGACTTCGGCGGAAGTCATGACACAGTCGTTAGATTATGATCTGAAAATGTCTATTACACTTTTATAAAAGTTATTGAGTGAAATTAGCATTCGTCAACCTCGGATGTGTATTAAGTATGCATGTAAAGTGGAGTTGAGTGTTGAAAGCCTAAACGTATAAACTTAATTGACCAGGAGAGATAGTTGACTAACAAATATAAATGGATGGCAAGAATCATCACAGACACCCTTGTAAAGTATTGCGTGATATGTTTCTTGTTGAATTTGTAATATAGTGAAAGAAAGTGCTTTATATATATATATATATATCACATGCGCCGAATACGTAGACCTTACAGTGAAATGCTTACTTACGAGCCCCTAACCAACAATGCAGTTAAATAAATATGGATAAGAAGAATAAGAGAAAAGTAACAAGTAATTAAAGAGCAGCAGTAAAATACCAATAGCGAGACGATATGCAGGGGGGTACCGATACAGAGTSAATGTGCGGGTACACCGGTTAGTTGACGTAGTGTGTACATGTAGGTAGAGTTATTTAAGTGACTATGCATAGATGACAACAGAGAGTAGCAGCGGTGTAAAACGGGGGGCAATGCAACTAGTCTGGGTAGCCATTTGACTAGATGTTCAGGAGTCTTATGGCTTGGGGGTAGAAGCTGTTTAGATTTTTTATTTATTTTTTTATTTCACCTTTATTTAACCAGGTAGGCTAGTTGAGAACAAGTTCTCATTTGCAACTGCGACCTGGCCAAGATAAAGCATAGCAGTGTGAACAGACAACAACACAGAGTTACACATTGAGTAAACAATAAACAAGTCAATAACATAGTAGAAAATTAAAAAAAATAAAAAAAAATTAAAAAATAAAAGAATCTATATACAATGTGTGCAAAAGGCATGAGGAGGTAGGCAATAAATAGGCCATAGGAGCGAATAATTACAATTTAGCAGATTAACACTGGAGTGATAAATCATCAGATGATCATGTGCAAGTAGAGATACTGGTGTGCAAAAGAGCAGAAAAGTAAATAAATAAAAACAGTATGGGGATGAGGTAGGTAAATTGGGTGGGCTATATACCGATGGACTATGTACAGCTGCAGCGATCGGTTAGCTGCTCAGATAGCAGATGTTTAAAGTTGTTGAGGGAGATAAAAGTCTCCAACTTCAGAGATTTTTGCAATTCGTTCCAGTCGCAGGCAGCAGAGAACTGGAAGGAAAGGCGGCCAAATGAGGTTTTGGCTTTAGGGATGATCAGTGAGATACACCTGCTGGAGCGCGTGCTACGGGTGGGTGTTGCCATCGTGACCAGTGAACTGAGATAAGGCGGCGCTTTACCTAGCATAGCCTTGTAGATGACCTGGAGCCAGTGGGTCTGACGACGAACATGTAGCGAGGGCCAGCCGACTAGAGCATACAGGTCGCAGTGGTGGGTGGTATAAGGTGCTTTAGTAAAACGGATGGCACTCCAAGAGATGCCTCTTGGACCTAGACTTGGCGCTCCGGTACTGCTTGCCGTGCGGTAGCAGAARAGTCTATGACTAGGGTGGCTGGAGTCTTTGACAATTTTTTGGGCCTTCCTCTGACACCGCCTGGTATTGAGGTCCTGGATGGCAGGAAGCTTGGTCCAAGTGATGTACTGGGCCGTTCGCACTACCCTCTGTAGTGCCTTGCGGTCGGAGGCCGAGCAGTTGCCATACCAGGCGGTGATGCAACCCTTCAGGATGCTCTTGATGGTGCAGCTGTAGAACCTTATGAGGATCTGAGGACCCATTCCAAATCGTTTCAGTCTCCTGAGGGGGAACAGGTTTTGTCGTGCTCTCTTCACGACTGTCTTGGTGTGCTTGGACCATGTTAGTTTGTTGGTGATGTGGACACCAAGGAACTTGAAGCTCTCAACCTGCTGCACTGCAGCCCTGTCGATGAGCATGGGGGCGTACAATCATCTCCTTTTGTCTTGCTCATGTTGAAGGAGAGGTTGTTGTCCTGCCACCACACGGCCAGMTCTCTGACCTCCTCCCTATWGGCTGTCTCYTCGTTGTCGGTGATCAGGCCTAGCACTGTTGTGTCATCGGCAAATTTAATGATGGTGTTGGAGTTGTCTGGCCATGCAGTCATGAGTGAACAGGAAGTACAGGAGGGGACTGAGCATGCAGCCCTGAGGGGCCCCTGTGTTGTGGATCAGCGTGGCGAATGGGTTGATACCTACCCTTACCACCTGGGGGCGGCCCGTCAGGAAGTCCAGGATCCAGTTGCAGAGGGAGGTGTTTAGTCCCAGGGTCCTTCYCTTATTGATGAGCTGTGTMGGCACTATGGTATTGAACGCTGAGCTGTAGTCAATGAATAGCATTATCACATAGGTGTTCATTTTGTCCAGGTGGGACAGGGCAGTGTGGAGTGTAATAGAGATTGCATCATATGTGGATCTGTTGGGGCGGTATGCAAATTGGAGTGGGTCTAGTGTTTCTAGGATGATGGTGTTGATGTGAGCCATGACCAGCCTTTCAAAGCACTTCATGGCTACAGACGTGAGTGCTACATTTTGCGTGAGAAAACCTGTTACAGAGTATAGCTTTGCATAGTGTGGCACTGTTGTTGGCTCCCTTGTGAAGGGGAAGAATATGAGCACCACGGTCATGGTGAAGTAGAGTATTGTAGTGGCCACACTGATGATCTGCAGCTGGAGAAGTAATGCATGTCGTAGACAAACAATGAGACTGTCATGAAGAGACTGATCAGGAAGGAATGACACCACCAGCGAGTCCTATAAAAACACAACACAATCTTAAGGTTCGGCTCAATAACATTTTTTGACACTCTATTGAGGTCTAAGTGCTTGGGATAAATGTAATGATATGAGAAAGAAGCATTTGCATCATTTAGAATGTTTTCATTAAACTGAAATAGATTTACTGTTGACAGGAAGACTTTACACTTGGTGGCTGAACATAACGGCACCGATAATCTGGCAAACTGGAAATGTTAGAAGTGTCACACAGTGCATTTACATACAAAGAGAGAGAGCACAGTAGGCCATTATTGTGATAACCAGATACATGTATTTATGGCTCCACCCATCTCTGCACACAAGTCGAAGTAGCACAGCAGGATGGTGGTCTTGGAGCAGGTGATGAGGAAAATGATGAACACCAGGAACAGGAACCCAAACGTGTAGTACATCTGGTGAGATAAAATACTCAACAATCAATCAAATTCAGTCTCTTTGCTTAGGGGCTGAGTTGCCCTTGGTTCAAATAAATTATGAGGCATTTACTTATTCGTTAATGTGTAATTAACATCTACAATCTAATAATCAATGAATGACTTGTTTGTTTCTTTATGGATCATTATACAAACACGACTAGGCTAATTCAAGCTCATGGTTGAGTGGCAGACTTGATTCTTGTTCTTACCAGATGCTGTTGAGAATGGAGAAGCGCTGGATGAAGATGCAGTCGAAGGTCAGGATACCCCCCARGACGATTCCAMGCATGGGCTTGGTGAAGAAGGAATGATAATAGATCTGCTGAGTGGTCTTGTTGGTTCGCACTGGCTGCTCAATCGCCTGGAGCACATAGAGCAGCATAGAAACTCATCAAGACATTGTTAGACCCTTGATTATGTGCTATGTTTTCTCTGACTTTTATGCCAGTGTGAAAGAGATTGCAAACACATGGGGGAAATGCACATGATGTGAGATGACCTGTATGAGTTATTCATACAGACAGTGCGGTTGATAGGTGAAACTCACAGGCTTCTTGAAGCCGATCTATGCTAGGCGCCCACGAAGGTGAGGGGCACGGGGATGCTAAGCCACAAAGCCAAGATGGCCACCAGCATGCCCGAAGGGGATGGCTGCCAAGAAGCCCTCCACCCACAGGATCATGTTAATCAGGAAGAAGTCTGCAAACAAGATCCTGAGAGGGAAGGAGAGGAAAGGGGTGAGGGAAGGCAGGACCTTGAATATCTCACAGAAACAATCGGCAACATTATCACACAACAAGTCTAAAGACATGTTTAAAGATTTTTTCAGTCACCATCTTCCAAATGGATAACATATTGGCATACTATATGGGCAACAGCAACAGCATCACCCCCAACGGGCAACAGCATCACCCCCATAACCTCCATAAAGTCTATAGACATGTTTAAAGATTTTTCAGTCAAGCATGTTGCCATGATGTGTAGAAGCTGTTATTGACAAAAGTGAATATTAATAATGAATGCATAGAAAACGTTGTTGTTCCGTGTACAACCGATTTGAGGAGAAATGTTCATTATAAAAGTGGTGGTGGATTTCATGTGGATGGTAGTCATGGATAATGATGGATATTAGTCATCCTAGGGAATCATTTAAATTCAAATGTAGTCCACTTCAAATCCGTTCTTGTTACAAATGCATGACTATTGGCGCCCTCCATTGGGTTTGTGCCGTGAGGGCGATCTTCATGTGTCGGGTGGCGCAGTGGTCTAGGGCACTGCATCGCAGTGCTAGCTGCGCCACCAGAGTCTCTGGGTTCGCGCCCAGGCTGGGCTGGGTTCGTGCCCAGGCTCTGTCGCAGCCGGCCGCAACCGGGAGATCCGTGGGGCGACGCACAATTGGCAATAGGTGTCCGGGTTTAGGGAGGGTTTGGCCGGTAGGGAGGTTTGGCCGGTAGGGATATCTTGTCTCGAGTATGTAATTTTTATAGATGTATGCACTCTACTGTAAGTCGCTCTGGATAAGAGCGTCTGCTAAATGACTAAAATGTAAATGTAATGTGCTATACTCATGCCTTGTCTCAGGTTGGTAAATTGTTGGTTGAAGATATCCTCTAGTGGTGGTGGGGATGTGCTTTGGCAAAGTGGGTGCAGTTATATCCTGCTGTTTGGCTCTGTTGGTCGTGACGGGGCCATAATCTTCCGACCTTCCTGTCTCAGCCTCCCAGTATTTATGCTGCAATAGTTTTGGTGTCGAGGCTAGGGTCAGTCTGTTTATCTGGAGTATTTCTCCTGTCTTATCCGGGTGTCCTGTGTGAATTTAAGTTGCTCTCTTTAATGGTCTCTATTTTTCTTTTCTTTCTTTCTTCTCTTTCTTTCTCTCTTTTTCTCGCTCTCTCTTTTGGAGGACCTGAGCCCTAGGACATGCTCAGGACTACCTGGCCTGATGACTCTTTGCTGTCCCAGTCCACCTGGTCTGTCGCTGCCAGTTTCGAACTGTTTGCCCTGCAGCTATGGCACCTGACCTGTTCTACGGACGTGCTAGAGTCCCAGACCTACTGTTTTCAACTCTCTAGAGAAGCAATGAGCGGTAGAGATACTCGGAATGATCGGCTATGAAAAGCACAACTGACATTTACCTCCTGAGGTGCTGACCTGTTTCACCCTCTACAACACTGTGATTATTATTTTTTGACTCTGCTGGTCATCTCTATGAACATTTAAACATTTGGCCATGTTCTGTTTATAATCTCCACCCGGCACAGCAAGAAAGAGGACTGGGCCACCCTCACTTGCCTGGTTCCTCTCTAGGTTCTCTTCCTAGGTTTCCGGGCCTTTCAAGGGAGTTTTTCCTAGCCACCGTGCCTCTAACCTGCATTGCTTGCTTTTTGGAATTTTAGGCTGTGTTTCTGTACAGCACTTTGTGACAATCAGCTGATGTAAGAAGGGGTTTATAAATACATTTGATTGATTGACTATTGTCTCACATTTTTCAGGACAGGCCCCGATCAACAGTCACAAAGTGATTTAGATAGTCGCCCAGCCAAAAACCCCAAAGAGCAAGCAAGTGTAAGAGGCAGAAGCACACTGACTACCTGGGCTAAACTTGAGCAACAGGGGTCTGGGACAAGAATAGAACGCCCAGTGAAATCAAGCCAGGGGGTCCACAGCTGCAGTCGCAGTGGCAGCACAACCAGCGGCTCAGGTCCTCTGGAGGGGAGGCAACCGAGAGAGCATGCCTAAGATCACACATTACACAGGGCTCTGTAGTCACATTAGAAGCATCCAATGTGCTTTTACTGTTAGTCGAGTGAACACTACACATATACACAGTGGAGGCTGGTGAGTTGAAACATTGAGGAGGATGGGACCCCGGGTATAGGTGCGGAACGCACAGAGACGACAAAGTGTATTTAAAATTCGTCAAAGACTATATTTTTATCCTAAAGCCATTTAATAAAGACATTATAGTACAATATTATGGGGAATGGGATGAGAGGGCTACTTACACCGTGTTGGAAGGGATCACAGCAGTGATTGAATGAGGGTATGAGGCATGAGTATAGGTGTTCAGAGGCTTACCAGTGCAGGGCAGGATTTAACTGGGAAAATAAACTAAGACAACACAACTACAAGTTAGTGATCTATAGTTTTATAGAATTTGAGTTAGTCCAAGCAAGGAGTAAAATCATTGATGTGTAATAATGTGATTGTGTAAGTGATTGTCTCTACATACGTGCTTCTACAGCTACATTGCTTGCTGTTTTAGGCTGGGTTTCTGTACAGCACTTTGAGATATCAGCTTATGTAAGAAGGGCTTTATAAATCGATTTGATTTGATTTATGGTATTCCATCCATAAATACAAATAAAATTGTTCAAATACGAGCCTAGTTGGTTTAGCCACGGAAAAAGACAGGAACCTTTCCACTAGCCATGATTGGCTGATATAATGGATAGGCTGGACATGCCGGGAGAGGAGTTTGGATTGGTCTGCCATGTAGCATGCTTCTGTCTGTAACGTGAGCTGTTCAGTATGTGTTGAAAGTCCTTTCTACCGTGTTTTTGAAAGATGTAACGTTAGCCATTGAGAACTACGAAAGTTCTGCTACTTTTCTCAACAACATTGATGCCCTGAATTTAGCAGGCGCTATCAACAGATCAGTTGGAAAAAGTGATGGGCTACTTTCTGCACACACCACGGTCAGTGTGTGAACTGGAGTGACTTGACACAACGCTGGCCAAACAAGATGTAGCTACAAACAAAACAAGAGTTTTCCAGTCTGCCGTGAAGCGTTCATCCATGTGTACGGGTAAGAGTCTACTGTAGCTACATTTTCCAGATATAAGTTTAAAACTTAGTTTATAAGTTTAAAAGTCATTTTTATTGCAAATTTAAGCGTACTGTTAGCTAGCGAACGTTAGCTTTCTGGCTCGCCAGCTAACGTTACGTGTGTGATCTGTGTAGTAATATTATTCAAATCAGAAAACCATTTTCATTGCTTGTTATAGCCTAATGTTAGGTAGATAACATTGAACCTAGTTTGTTAGCTTTAGCTACCTGCAGATTCATACTAACGTAAACTCACTCACTTTTGTACATCGCCTTGGTCCGTACAATTGACATTATTTTAGCGCACAGAAAACGTAATACTTCCAGATCAACTGTAATGTCAATACCATTGTAAAGCACAATTTCTCCCCTTTCCAACAGAATTCATGCCGAGACCTCCACGCTGCCCGTTTCTGCATGATTGAAGAAGGCAATGAGCTCCTTCGGGTCTTTTTAAAAATGGCGGGTGGGGAAGCGTAACTAACTGGTAGTGAGAAGCGAAACTGGTAGTGAGAAGGAGAGGAGATGTGTGGGAAAATGCCTTTTTTCCCTCGATCTGTCCAACTTATCACCTTATCGCCTCTAAAATGTAAATATAACACTATAAAGAGTTTATATAATGTGTCATTACATACCTATTTGAAGGTTTGTGTTGAATTTTAATCGGATTTCTAGGGCGGTGGTAAAGTGATCTTCAGAAGTAAACAGTGGCTTTGAGAGTGACGATCGCTTACAGTGATGACGCAAAAAATGACTAGGTATCCCCCCTTACCCCAGTCACTGTCCATTTCTTGTTTTTAAACAATGAGAGAAGTGCTACACCTGGTGGAGAGAGATTGTAAGACAGAAATAGTTGCTTTATGCGTGCTGTACGTTGACACGTCACGATGTAACGGAGGGTCAGTTTTTTCAACTTTTCTCCAATACTATATAGCCATTACCATGTCGATCAACGCTTGAATAGAAACGTAGTTCACACCCCAGATTTTGAAGTCAACACAGTCTCTACAGTCCCATTAGTTTTCTTTGCAGCCTCGTTTGAATGTCGCGGTTGCACACATTTGTACGGAATGGGGTGAGTTTACGTTACAGATATGACAATGTTTGTATTGGTAGTAGTATGAGTTGTGATTATTCCGGTTCATTGTTACATGACCCATCAAATTAGCCAGGTATGTCTGGGGGTGATTACGGCCATCTATTGTATTTCATCAACATGTGTACACGTCTAGACAATAGTGACCCATCCACTTAGCTAGATGTGGCTGGGGTGTGGTTCTAGCATTTCCTTCACATGACCCATCAATTTAGACACATCAATTTAAGGCTCTATTTTAACTTCATACACATCTCTCTTGTTCCATGAGCATGTGGGAACTGTGCGTCATGGCTGGATCGGCTGCGCTTCCTCTGTCAAAATCCATGCCATAGCCAACCGCGTTACCGCTAAGACCAACTTTTGGTTGGACTTAAATATCTCAGCTTTAACAGGTTGAAATTCCCAATGCGCTTGTGTTTGAGAATTGCACTGGCTTAATGCCAGATGAAAATAAAGGCCATAGTATCCAATTACCATCACCCCCTGACACTGACATGGATACTTTATGACCAGTCTACACGACGTGTGACAGGTCTCATCAACAAAAGCTAATGTGGACAGAATGGGTAAACTCATAGTGAGGAATATTTAATCAATACACTCTTAGAAAAATAGGTGCTATCGAGAACATACAAGGGTTCTTCGACTGTCCCATTTTTAGTTCCAGGTAGAACCTTTTTGGTTCCAGTTAGAACCCTTTTGAGTTCCATGTAGAATCCCAAAAAGTTCTACTTGGAACCATAAAAGGATCTACCTGGAGCCAAAAAGGGTTCTCCTACGGGGACAGCCGAAGAACGCTTTTGGAACCATTTTTTCTCAGAGTGTACAGAAGGATGCATAAGAGAAGTCCTCCCGTAAAGACATTCAGTAATGCCTGTGTGTGTTTGAACTGAATACTAATCTTGTCAGTGGCCTTTATCTCCTGTGCTCTGTGGAGACATTAAGAACCAGTGGGAGTCTCGCTGCTTCTCTCCTTTTTTTCCTTCTATCACTTTTCTCCATGCTTTTCTCTCCGATTTTCTGCATCTGCATTGCTTGCACTTTKGGCTGTAATTGTTGTAAAGCACTKTGTGACAACTGCYGATGTAAAAAATGCTTTATAAAATAAATGGGATCGATTGAATGATTTTCTCATTTTCCACCCTAAAATGTTCCACTCCGAACTCCCAAGCCTGCTTAGTAACATCAATAATTCACTAATTTCTCCCTTTCTCTCTCACACACACAGACCTGCTCTCCTTCTTTCTCCACTCTCTCTCTCACTKTTCTCTGGTCTCCACTGGTTCCTCTGGTTCACGCTGTCTATTGTCCATTTATACTGAGCGATAGAGATGGAGAGAGAAAAGAGAGAGAGTCAAACCGTCACACTTGGGCAGATGCTGTTATCCCATTAGTCACCTCACCCCAGGAAATATGGATAGGAAATTATAGGAGAAGAGGAGAATAGTTCTCAATTTCCTGTGTCCTGAATGAAAAAAAGACGACAGTATCCTGACAGCACAAAGGATGTAATGACATTTGAAGGGTCTACCTTTCGGATTCATACAATATTGATAACATCATACATGAAGTATTTCCATATATGAACCACATTATAGTTTGATATTGTGTCAAGTGTAGACCATGTTTTATAATTGACTTACTATAGAGTCCTTAGCTGCTAGCTAACCAATTCAATTTAGTGGACAATGGAATTTTTGACAACCAAGTAATAKATTGGGGTTGATCTGAGCTTGGAGCTAGATGAATGAGACGGGGGGTGAAACTGGTTGAAACAGAACACTAATTTCCTGGACAAATAGGAACAATCCTAAATAATTGGAAACCTCTTCCAATCAAGGTAATAGCTTTTTCTGTTGTCTTTGTTAAATTGACAAGTATTGCAGGGGACAGTCGGGTCAATCTGGGAACAAATCAACTTGAACAACTATGATTGGACTTCCTGAGGATTCCTCTCATCTGAAAGAGTGGCTGTGTCTCAAATGATATCCTATTCCCCATACAGTGCACTACTTTCGACCAGAGCCCTATGTGTCTCAGTTTACACCATATTCCCCATGTGTGGATAGGGCCAAAGTAGTGTACTATCCTAGGGATATCACGCCCCAGGATAAAACCCAGATGCAGACAGTTCGAATCACAGATGTTTATTGACAAAACGGGGCAGGCAAACGACAGGTCAAGGGCAGGCAGAGGTCAGTAATCCAGGGCAGAGTCAYAAAGGTATAGAACGGCAGGCTCAGGGGATAATGGGGCAAATGGGCGACACCTGGAGGGGGGTGGAAACAAGCACAAGACAGGTGAAACAGATAAGGMTGTGACAAGGGAATAGAGTATYGCTCTGTTCAAATGTAGTGCCCTGTGTAGGAAATAGAGTGTGATTTGAGATGTTTCCACAGATTAATAAAATAATCTGGAGAAGGTAAGAATGTTAGTAACCAGGGTTACCAGTACAAGGATACCAGTAGTCTAATGACTGGTAGACAAATGGATGGAGGGGATGGGGCTCCTGGGTAATATGTGACTTCTCTAATGTGCCAAGAAAAGAGGGAAAAAAACTTAWTTGATTGATTGTGGAGAATTGCAGCAAATTACTTACAGGCGGAGTGAAGCTGTCACAGAGGGATAAACCGTTCCCATCCCTTTCGTCCTGAAATGAAGARCCCACTGCCACTATCATCCGGGTGCTGGGATGTTGACTGGAAATTCAGGTTTTTATTTTTATTGGGGGATTTTTGGAGGGTACGAAAGGGATTCCTTTAGCACTTTAATTTGCATATATTGTACATGACCTGACAATAATTGTCACGCCCTGACTTTAGTTATATTTGGTTTCTTTATTATTTGGTTAGGTCAGGGTGTGACAAGGGTGGTTTGTTTAGTTTTTGTATTGTCTATGGG
>NC_036848.1:38425803-38428719 GCF_002910315.2 Salvelinus sp. IW2-2015 | reverse complement strand
AGAATACGAAAAAGGTATTTATGGATTTTGTGTTGGTGGTGTACAAGGCTAAAACAACAACAAAAACACACGTCAGTGTAATACTGATAGCTTTGAGGAAACAGTTCTTACTTTGTATATTGGGGCATTGTAATTCTGATGACATGATATTGTTTGTACTTCCGGAGATCCTGATGACGCAAAGCTCTACATTTACAGTACCAGTCAAAAGTTTGGACACACCTACTCATTCAAGGTTTTTCTTTGTTTTTACTATTTTCTACATTCTAGAAATAACACAGAGTCATGTAGTAACCAAAAAAGTGTTAAACAAATCAAAATATATTTTATTTTAGGTTCTTCAAATAGCCACCTTGCCTTGATGACAGCTTTGCACAATCTTGGCATTCTCTCAACTAGCTTTACCTGGAATGCTTTTCCAACTGTCTTGAAGGAGTTCCCACATATGCTGAGCACTTGTGGCTGCTTTTCCTTCACTCTGCGGTCCAACTCGTCTCAAACCATCTCAATTGATTTGAGGTTGGGTGATTGTGGAGGCCAGGTCATCTGATACAGCACTCCATCACTCTCCCTCTTGGACAAATAGCCCTTGACAGCCTGGAGGTGTGTTGGGTCATTGGCCTGTTTGAAAAACAAATGATAGTCCCACTAAGCCCAAACCAGATGGGATGGCATATTGCTGCAGAATGCTGTGGTAGCCATGCTGTTATGTGCCTTGAATTCTAAATAAATCACAGACAGTGTCACCATCAAAGCACCATTACACCTCCTCCTCCATCTTCACGGTGGGAACCACACATGCAAAGATCATCGTTCACCTACTCTGCCTCCACAAAAGACACGGTGGTTGGATGCAAAAACTCATCAGACCAAAGGACGATTTCCACCGGTCTAATGTCCATTGCTCGTGTTTCTTGGCCCAAGCAAGTCTCTTCTTATTATTGGT
This sequence comes from Salvelinus sp. IW2-2015, assembly GCF_002910315.2. Classification (NCBI taxonomy): domain Eukaryota; kingdom Metazoa; phylum Chordata; class Actinopteri; order Salmoniformes; family Salmonidae; genus Salvelinus; species Salvelinus sp. IW2-2015. The sequence goes on along the minus strand of NC_036848.1, from coordinate 38,427,773 downwards.
GCCTTTAGTAGTGGTTTCTTTGCAGCAATTTGCCCATGAAGGCCTGATTCACGCAGTCTCCTCTGAACAGTTGATGTTGAGACGTGTCTGTTACTTGAACTCTGTGAAGCATTTATTTGGGCTGCTTTTTTCTGAGGCTGGCAACTCTAACTTATCCTCTGCAGCAGAGGTAACTCTGGGTCTTCCTTTCCTGTGACTGGTTGAGTGAATGCCAAGAGTATGCAAAGCTATCATCAAGGCAAAGGGTGGCTACTTTGAAGAATCTCAAATATAAAATATATTTTGATTTGTTTAACACTTTTTTGGTTACTACATGATTCCATATGTGTTATTTCATAGTTTGATGTCTTTACTATTATTCTACAATGTCGAAAATAGTAAAAAATAAAGAAAAACCCTGAAATGAATAGGTGTGTACAAACTTTGACTGGTACTGTATATACTTATGTATATCAGTGGAGGCTCCTCAGAGGAGGAAGGGGAGGACCATCCTCAGAGAATTTCATGTGAATAACAATTATGAAACATTTGAAAGGTTATCCTTTTTATATAAAACTATACAAGATATATTCACATCACCAAATAATTGATTACYACATACTGTTTTGCAATTAAGGTCTACAGTAGCCTCAACAGCACTCTGTAGGGTAGCACCATGGTGTAGKCGGAGGACAGCTAGCTTCTGTCCTCCTCTGGGTACATTGACTTCAATATAAAACCTTGGTTCTCAATCCCATAGACTTGCACAGTAATTATGACAACTTCCGGAAGACATCCTTCAACCTATCAGAGCTCTTACAGCATGAACTGACATGTTGAATGTAGTACTGAAAGCATAAGCTACAGCTAGCTAGCACTGCAGTGCATACATTGTGGTGAGCAGTTGACTCAAAGAGGGAGAAAGGCAATAGTTAAACAATTTTGAACAAAATAATTTATTCAAAAATGGAGGAGTGAGAGAGAGAGAGAGAGAGCTAGCTATATTTTGTATATATTTTTCGCTTTCACTTATTTAGGTAGCAAATGCATCTAGCTAGTTTAGCATTCTCAAACACCCGGCTCAAACAAAGGGATGCTATGTTAGATAGCTGGCTATGACTATCCAACACTGGAACTCTTCCAAGCTTTTGGTTTTACTAATTTACTGCTAAAATGCTTACGGACTGTACACCAATTGTAGCGGGTACTGTATCTTAACGCAGTAATTCTATTAGCTATGTTGACTACGACATTACATTAGCTAATATGGTGACAACGATGTAGACTGTGTGTAGCGGTTATGATATGAAGGTTTGGCTTGGAAAGGTTTTTTCGCCTGGTCACAGACAGCTGATGTGTTGTGCATTGAAGTCACAAGCGAAGGGAAAAGGTGAGAGGAGGAGAGCACGTAGATGTGAGAAGGAATACAATAAGCTGTTTGTAAGTGGCTATGAAAGTGAACTGTGTGCGTGTTATCAGTGGTGTATTCATTCTTCCGATTCTGTTGGGGAAAAAAAAGTTTCTTAAATGGAAGCAAACAGATGAAATGGGGATAAACATACCTGAATTTGTCCAATAGAAACTCTCGCTTGCAACGCTTGGACTAATGATTGCACCCTAGATCAGCTAGATTCAGGAAAGAGTGTGCAAGGCGGTATTGAATGTATCAATGTCTGTCATCTCAAATCTTTCTTTCGACTTGTGTGCACCTATGTTGTAAACTTCATAGTTCATAGGCTAGGTTGTAGCAACCTTCATTCATAGGCTAGGTTGTAGCAACCTTCATTCATAGGCTAGGTTGTAGCAACCTCACGATGGGCATAGCGAATATCATGCAGTAGCATAACCTATCAATTACACTGAACTGGGTGAATGGATTATGAATGACAGTCATCCAATATGCTCTCATTGAAATAAGGCCATGCTCATAAAAAATATAATCGTCCTCCCTCATCATAAACGGCACCAACCAACACTGATTTATATATATT
>NC_036848.1:38371803-38423455 GCF_002910315.2 Salvelinus sp. IW2-2015 | reverse complement strand
TTACCTCCTTGGTGACTAACTCAACTTTTATTTCCTGGTTTATTTTGGGCATTCTGGGTTGTTATCAGTCATATGTCCGTGGGTAAATCTGTAATCCAGAGACACATGGAAAGGTCAAGGTATAGGTTATAGTCGATAACGCTTCGGTGTGTGTGAGATATGCCTTATAATAAGTGCGTCATACGAGTGATGCGAGAAGATTCACAGGTCTGAATCACGAGCAGCTATATCATCTGTGAGGGAATACACATACAAACCAATGTCTCTAGATTAGTAATGCCCTATGTGATCGAGAATGCAAGCGCCTTATAGTTTAGATGGAAGATTCGAGTAGCAGGCGCCACTAACACGATCAGTACTGTCATTCTGTGAATAACCATGAGCTAAAAATGCAGTGAATTTTTCGCTTTGTTAAACCAACTATTCAGCAGTGCACTTTCCATATAAAGTAAATATAATACTTTATATATCGGCACGGATTCTATGAAATTAAGACCGAAAATAGGTAAGTGTTCATTTTACAACTGCCGATATCTCACACACATGGTACTGTATGGAGACATAGATTTTCTATTACACACAACACTTGACCGCAATATCCTGCTAATTCCATTGACCATAGTAAGACTAACTGTGACTAGCCCCATCACGACAGCGGATCTTCCATCTGTTTTGACGTCCCACAGCGTGTCTAATCACTGATCACCACACACAACAAACCCTAACTTAGCTTCGACACAACACAACACACATACTAGCCCTTTATGCGACGAGTCATGTACACACACAACACCAGCAGATCCTCACAACACACGACACACAGCTACACACTATCTAACGAACAACACACAAAGGCTACACACACACACGATTCACCATCGATCAGCACCACGTACTCACCGAACGAGAAATCTATCTTACTGACCAACATAGCATAAAATAATCTGTGAGTTCCTCCGACTTCTCGACTACCAATTGCCGCTCCACACAGTGGCCCATTCACTTAACACTATGCTCGATATTGCATTAGCAACATAGCTACCTGGACGGCTTAAAACTCTATGCGGTAAAGGATGGAGACTGACTAGAGCCTTGTCTTGAGGCCCATTGAAACTGCAACAAAGACAGAACAGCGTTTGTCAGAACGTCACAGAAAATATCTGAAACGACAACTTCAGAGATCTAGTAAGAGCATATATAACTACAACCAGGACCCCTCCAGCACGCATGCTCTCATCTAATTTTTTAAGCTTTTCTCTTTAACTTTGAAAGAAGCCGACGAAAACAAAGATCCCACCACATCACACCGAACACGCTACGAAGGTACTGAGAGAGCGATTAACAATGTGCAAGGAGCTCTTTGTATCTGCCGTGAAGAGAAGTAGATCCGCCATTTTTCCAGAACTCAAAACCAAATCAAATCCTCCTGTGCAAAAGACAAAGTATAAACGCTATTTAGTAAGATAACTCCAACACTAAATCATAGGGATACAACGGTTATGCCCAAAATCATATCAAATCAAAATCACATTTTATTGGGTCACATACAAATGGTTACGCAGATGTTAATGTGATGCAGCAAATGCTTTGACTTCTTGGTTTCCAGACCAGTGCCGTAATATCTAACAAATGCTAAGTAATCTAACAAATTCCCCAACAAACTACCTAATACACACAAGGTAAAGGAATGAATAAGAATATGTACATATAAATAATGGATGAGCGATGGTTGTGAACGGCATAGGCAAGATGCAGTAATCGTTATAGAAGTACAGTATATACATATGAGATTGAGTTAATGTAGGGTATTAAACATTATATGAAGTGGCATTGTAAAGCTGAAACTAGTGATACATTATTTCATCCAAATTTTATGATTTAAAGTGAGCTAAAGATTTGAGTCAGTATGTTGACAGCAACCAACTCGAATGTTAGTGATGGCTGTTTAACCAGTCTGTTGGCCTTGAGATAGAAGCTGTTTTTCAGTCTCTCGTCCCACTTGTAATGCCCTGCTACTGACCTCGCCTTCTGGATGATAGCGGGGTGAACAGGCAGTGGCTCGGGGTGGTTGTCCTTGATGAAAATCTTTTGGCCTTCCTTGGGGACATTGGGTGGTTTAGGTTGCCTGAAGGGCAGGTAGTTTGCCCCCGTATGCGTTGTGCAGACCTCACTAATCCTCTGGAGAGCACTTACGGTTGTGGCCGGAGGCAGTTGCCATACCAGGCTGTGATACAGCCCACCAGGATGCTCTCGCATTGTGCATCTGTAAAAAGTTTTTGGTTTTTTGGGGGACCCAAAGGCCAAAAATTTTTCTTCAGCCTCCTGAGTTGAAGAGGCGCTGCTGCGCCTTTTCTTCACCATGCTGTCTGTGTGGTGGACCATTTCAATTTGTCTGTGATGTGACGCCCGAGAACATAAAACGTTTCCACTTTCTCTGCTGCTGTTCCCTTCGCATGTGGATAGGGGGGCGTGCTCCCACTGCTGTTTCCTGAAGTCCACGATCATCTCCTAATTATGATGATTGTATTACGTGAGGTTTTGAGATCACTGAATTGAGCGGTGCGTGCTTTCCTATTCCTCCCTTCACTGTCCTTTCGACCTTAGCCACTATCCCCACATCTCTGAGCCCAAGAGTGCCCTGACATCTGCGCTCCTCGTAAGAGGGTCTCCGAGGCTCGTTCTACGTTTAAGTAATGTTCTCGTATGCAAGATTCAAAGTCTAGGGACTTGTGCCCACTACATTCTCCGTTGAGATGTTACATACCTCAGCAATACCTTAGACAAATGCACTTTGTATGCTTTGTCAAAGTGGCAGCTAACTAGTATTCGATATCAGGCCAGAGCGCGTATCTGCTGTGCTAATGATGTGAACGTTAGATGTGAACAGGATACAGCAGGGACTGAGGGACGCACCCTCTGTGGTGCCCCAGTGTTGCAGGTCAGCGATGACTAGCGTGAGATATGGTTGTTCTCCTCGTCTTACACCTGGGCTCAATACCGACAGCTGGGCAGAGCGGTCCGCGAGGGTCGTCTATAGAAACTGCTACCGTGAAGAAATATGCCGTCGGATCTATAACAAACAGTTCTGCGGGCTATGCTTGGGGTTGAGAGCCCAGGGACGGGAGAAGCCTCACATCTTTACGAATATGAAACTGAGCTTGGAGTACAATTCTAGCATTTAATAAGTTGTTCTGTTGGATGGCTAGACTCTGGATGTATACAAGCTTTATGAAAGTTCCGCCTGTCACTTCCTGTTTGTGAAGTCTTCCATCGCGCCTCTGAGGCATTAGTCCTGGCCTCAGAACACAAGCACATCACTGCAGGGGAATTGTGGAGTGACCGGCCTCCACCGTTCTATATTGAATTATAAGTAAATAAATAATCAACGGGAAGTAGGTTAGGAGCGAGACCGGAGTGGCTTTGTTCGCCTCCCATAATCCAACCTGGAGCACCTTCCAGACGGCCTGCGTCTCGTCTGACCTCAAGCCCCTACTCTCCTCCCTCATATCTCTTAACCCGTCTTTGATATAGACCCCCAACAAATAGCTACCACCACTGGCTCGCGCCTCCCTCCACATCTGCGTAGGCCCCATAAACAGATGGATTATAGGGGAGAAACATGATCGGTTGCACTGGACGACGTCATCTATCTATGCATACATGTACTTTTGTTTGTTGCATTTCATAACTAAGCTTTTCAGTTAAACGGCACCAACCAACACTGATTTATATATATTTTTACCTCCTTGGTGACTAACTCAACTTTTATTTCCTGGTTTATTTTGGGCATTCTGGGTTGTTATCAGTCATATGTCCGTGGGTAAATCTGTAATCCAGAGACACATGGAAAGGTCAAGGTATAGGTTATAGTCGATAACGCTTCGGGTGGAGAGCTTTAAGCTTCCGATGACACATCTAATCCACAGCAGGAACTTCCATATATGGCCATTGTTTTCTGTATCGGAATGCAGCCTTCGAGCAGGACCTCCACAGACTTTCATCTTAAAATGCAGAAAGTATTCTTTCTGTTAACCCTTGATACTGTATATATAGCASGATTCTATGAAAGAAGACCGAAAATATATTTTGTTTGCCCAACATGGTATTTAGGAAGATTTTATGAAATGCAATATCTGCTATTCCATTGCATAGTAATAACTGTGATATCCTGAGGMCTTGTTTTGAGTCCAGTTTTATCACTGATCACCAAAACTATGTGCTTGACCCATATGCCTTTATGGGTTGTACACAACCAGAGTCTTGGCGTGTTATTTAAGAAAGGTCGTTCTCTGAAGCAGTACTCAAAAATGTTTTTCTGCATCATGTAAAATCTATTCTCCGACTTCTCCGACAATGSCAGAAATAATTGGAAATAGCAACAAGCTCCAGGCTAACTCTTGGCAAGTCCTTTTTAGCTTAACAAATTCAGGACTGTGACACTACCAATACACCGCATGCTCTCATCTCATTTTTTAAGATTCTCTCTTTACTTTGAAGAAGACACAAGTGAACCAACCCAACCCACAYGTCAGACATTATCAAAAGGAGCTCTTTGGTATCTGTGCCGCTGAAGAAGAAGTAGATCGCTTTTTCATCTCCAAAGATATAACTTTTTAGTAGATGACTAAAGTAAGAGYGAATGAGGGTTAATCCATTGACGTCTCTCATTCCTCCTTCACTGTCCTTTCGACCTCCCATTTTACCAAGATGCATCTGTTTTAAGTCATTAGTATGCTCTATCAGTTCGATCTTAGGGGACTTTGTGTCCTCCCTAAAACTATCCAACAACCTCTTCTGTTTTCATATGAGTACAGTATTGAGCAGGCAGAGGTTGTGTCAAAGTGAACTTAGATTACACTTAGTTCTCCGGTACGTGGGCAATTTGTCAGCGGGCAGGGCGAGGGTCTAGACTCTAGTGAGAAATGAAGTGGATCTAAAAGGTCTGGGCTAGGCTGGGGAGGGGACGGGAACCTCATGATAATTACATGCACATTTAAAAAGTCTGTGGGTACCGTAAGCTTTATGAATTAGTCGCCTGTCACTTCCTGTTTGTGAAGTCTTCCATCGCGCCTCTGAGGCATTAGTCCTGGCCTCAGAACACAAGCACATCACTGCAGSGGAATTGTGGAGTGACCGGCCTCCACCGTTCTATATTGAATTATAAGTAAATAAATKAATCAACGGGAAGTAGGTTAGGAGCGAGACCGGAGTGGCTTTGTTCGCCTCCCATAATCCAACCTGGAGCACCTTCCAGACGGCCTGCGTCTCGTCTGACCTCAGGCCCTACTTCCCCTAACGTCTTGAATAGCCAAAGATAACAATGATTATAGGGAGAAACATATCGGTACTGACATTTATCTTGCGTTGCATGTTGTTGTTGTGCATTTCAACAAGCTTCAGTTATAAAGTTAAGTGAAATTCAGTCATGTTATATTGCCCCAGTTGTATCAGATTCAGTTGCGATCATTCAAGCGAATTCACACTGTGTTGTGAGAGAGATTCCAGACAGGAGTTTGTAGAGCCAGTAAACCATGCAGCCAAAAACCATACCGCACATCATCTCCACTTCATTTTGCTCAACAGACCTTCACTATCAACTCTTCTTTGAAGAGTTGTTTCAATCAGGAGCTTAGCGCACACACACACACACACACACACACACACACGCACACGCACACGCACACACACACACACACACACACGCGCATGCACACACATACTGGGGACATCACATTACACATTGATCGGTCATCTCTGTGAAGTCCAACTCATCTCAAATCATCAGAAATCACAGAAACCTACTGTCTGGCGTCCATATGGAAGAGAGAGGAAGAAAGGAACATAAAATAAAAAGGGGGAACACCACCACCCTTTATTAGCTGTCTGTGATGTGTGGTTCACGTCAGGCCTTAAAACAATACCCTGCCTCACAGGGTGACAAACTGAGAATCAGAAATCTTCTCTTCTTTCCCTCTTCTGCCTTTGATGGATGTAACTGTCATACCCAGGTCGTTCTTAAATTGCAGTGGCACTTGCAATTTTTATTTACCAAAACTTATTGGACAATATTACTGAACTTCTTAACAGTATTAATCAACAGAAATMATAGCTTAATTAATGTTAATAATTTGTATGAATTGATTCAATTAATGGTTGTGCTGCCTTTTTGTAATCGGTGGTACTCACACCTTAAATGACAATTGTGGCTTTCCAAAAGGTTTAATCAAGGAGATAAAGGGTAATGGCAATTTGAAGAAAGGCTGTGATTGTTGTTTAGTTTAACTTAATCAGGTATGTGTAAAGTTGTATTGTGCAACATTTTTCTATTTGTACTACCATTTTTTTGCTGTAATGTCAACAATAATTGAAGATGAGTCATCAAAATGTAATAATTATATCCTTAAAATMTTTACTTTTCAATAATGTTACAATTATGTTGATGAAAATACAYAAACATATAGAGAACAGGGTTAACCTGTTATGTTACACTACACATAATGTAACACAAATTACTTGATACATGATTCCACAAAGCAACTTCAACCATTTATTAAATCTTAAAACAGATATTCAGTACAGTATATTCCATGCCATGAAATATGTTACAATTCCTCTCCCAACACTCAATTGAAATACAAAAGGCCATTTTTTGCACTTTCCCTGCATTGTATAGCTTCTGATTCTCTGCTGCACTTAAGTTGGCCAACCTGACAAAATTAACACAGTAGCATTTGGTTAAGATACTTGAACAAAACGCAATGCTTATTTGTGTTGATAGCATATTTGTAGGAACTTTGATAATAACTTACATGAACAAAAAGGTACAGGAATTGGTGTTACATGCACAGTCACTCAAACCAGAGTTCATGAATCATACAAACATCTTTAAATTGTGGGATTTCATTAATTGTTTGGCTCATAATTACATTTTCCTTTACAAATGTGGGACCTTGATTGTGAGGACACCATGAGACCTTTATTTTGATAGCCTATTCTTTTGGTTGAAGAAAGTATTGGGATTGCAATGACTGCAGGTGCCATSCTCCGATAGTTTGATTGTTATTTTGTCTCAATCCCTAAAGTTGTAGTACACGTAAACCTTGAAGTCTTATAACATGGAGCWCCAWTGTTCCTGYTCATCATTCATACTATCGGTKTTACACAACCAATGACAAACACCAATGACACATTTGATTTAGACACGTGAAACTMCCAAATATTWAAAAAAGAAACGTCCTCTCACTGTCAACTGCATTTATTTTCAGCAAACTTAACATGTAAATATTTGTATGAACATAACAAGATTCAACAACTGAGACATAAACTGAACAAGTTCCACAGACATGTGACTAACAGAAATGGAATAATGTGTCCCTGAAAAAAGGGGGGGTCAACATCAAAAGTAACAGTCAGTATCTGGTGTYGCCACCAGCTGCATTAAGTACTGCAGTGCATCTCCTCCTCATGGACTGCACCAGATTTGCCAGTTCTTGCTGTGAGATGTTACCTCACTCTTCCACCAAGGTACCTGCAAGTTCCCGGACATTTCTAGGGGGAATGGCACTAGCCCTCACCCTCCGATCCAACAGGTCCTAGACGTGCTCAATGGGATTGAGATCTGGGCTCTTCGCTGGCCATGGCAGAACACTGACATTCCTGTCTCGCAGGAAATCACGCACAGAATGAGCACTATGGCTGGTGGCATTGTCATTATGGAGGGTCATGTCAGGATGAGCCTGCAGGAAGGGTACCACATGAGGGAGGAGGATGTCTTCCCTGAAACCGCACAGCGTTGAGATTGCCTGCAATGACAACAAGCTCTGTCCGATGATGCTGTGACACACCGCCCCAGACCATGACGGACCCTCCACCTCCAAATTGATCCCGCTCCAGGGTACAGGCCTCGGTGTAATGCTCATTCCTTCGATGATAAACGCGAATCCGACCATCACCCTTGGTGAGACAAAACCAAGACTCGTCAGTGAAGAGCACTTTTTGCCAGTCCTGTCTGGTCCAGCGAGGGTGGGTTTGTGCACATAGGTGACGTTGTTGCCGGTGATGTCTGGTGAGGACCTGCCCTACAACAAGCCTACAAGCCCTCAGTCCAGCCTCTCTCAGCTTATTGCGGACAGTCTGAGCACTGATGGAGGGATTGTGCGTTCCCAGTGTAACTCGGGCAGTTGTTGTTGCCATCCTGTACCTGTCCCGCAGGTGTGATGTTCGGATGTARCAATCCTGTGCAGGTGTTGTTACACGTGGTCTGCCACTGCGAGGAAGATCAGCTGTCCGTCCTGTCTCCCTGTAGTGCTGTCTTAGGCGTCTCACAGTACTGACATTGCAATTTATTGCCCTGGCCACATCTGCGGTCCTCATGCCTCCTTGCAGCATGCCTAAGGCACGTTCACACAGATGAGCAGGGACCCTGGGCATCTTTCTTTTGGTGTTTTTCAGAGTCAGTAGAAAGGCTTCTTTAGTGTCCTAAGTTTTCATAACTGTGACCTTAATTGCCTACCGCCTGTAAGCTGTTAGTGTCTTAARGACCGTTCCACAGGTGCATGTTCATTAATTGTTTATGGTTCATTGAAAAAGCATGGGAAACAGTGTTTAAACCCTTTACAATTAAGATCTGTGAAGTTATCATTGAAAGACAGGATCCTGAAAAATGGATGTTTCTTTTTTTGCTGAGTTTATTAGAATTTGTTCAAATAAGAAAAGAGTGTGCAGACTCACCATGTGCCCCCTATCCCCACCACCGTCACCTGGAGACCTCTGATGGGTCAGATGCCAGACACGGTGCCAGASACTTCTGTGACACGGTGCCAGACACGGTGCAGACAAAAAGCAACAAACTGGCTGTGCTGGATGTGGACGAGGCAGTCAACACGACCTTTGTGTGTGAGAGGTCAAGAACRGGCTGGGCACCACCAAGGAACAGGTCCTCATCATGGTCCATCCAGGGACAGTTTCTAATTCTCTCTGCTGCCCAGGCTGCTGTGTGGTCTACTGGTGGTGGTGAAATGCAGGCTGAACAGGGCTGGATTGAAAATTGGTGACAGKTGTGGTTCATTCTAAATGGATGATGGCTCAGAAACTCCATGCAAGGATTTTCCCTGGCTAGCTAGCTAGTGTGTTTGTATTCCTGGCCGGTACCATGGGTGATATGGGCATTGCTTTTATGCACTTGGTGGACTCATCGTTGGTTGGATTGCTGCTATAAATGGRTTTGGGACTTTAAGCAAGTCAACTCAGTGAGCTAGTGTATTATGAGCGCACTGCACCTAGGTTTTATTTGCGTGATAAGTGTTGTTTACTCTTCGGCATTTTATACATGTTTTTTTCTCGCTAGCAAACTAACTTTCAAACCGCTTGCTAGTTTGGTGCGTGTGCATATACTTTTTTTTCTCCACTGCATGGAGCTACACTATACAGGGCATTCGGAAAGTATTCAGACCCCTTGACTTTTACCCCATTTTGTTACATTACAGCCTTATTATAAAATTGATTTAAAAAAAAAAAACTAATCCTCATCAATCTACACACAATACCCCATAATGACAAAGCAAAAACAGGTTTTAATTTTTTTTGCAAATGTATAGAAAATATAAAACAGATACTTATTTACATAKGTATTTAGACCCTTTGCTATGAGACTCGAAATGTAGCTCAGGTGCATCCTGTTTCCATTGATCATCCTAGAGATGTTTGATTGGAGTCCACCTGTGGTAAATTCAATTGATTGGACATGATTTGGAAAGGCACACACCTGTCTATATAAGGTCCCACAGTTGATAGCGCATGTCAGAGAAAAAACAGGCCATGAGGTCGAAGGAATTGTCTGTAGAGCTCAGAAACAGGATTGTGTCGAGGCACAGATCTGGGGAAGGGTAACACAAAATGTCTGCAGCATTGAAGGTCCCCAAGACCACAGTTACCTCCATCATTCTTAAATGGAAGAAGTTTGGAACCACCAAGACTCTTCCAAGAGCTYGCCGCCTGGCCAAACTGAGCAATCGGGGGAGAAGGGCCTTAGTCAGGGAGGTGACCAAGAACCCAATGGTGACTCTGACAGAGCTCCAGAGTTCCTCTGTGGAGATGGGAGAACCTTCCAGAAGAACAACAATCTCTGCGGCATTCCACTTATCAGGCCTTTATGGTAGAGTGGCCAGACGGTAGCCACTCCTCAGTAAAATGCACATGACAACCCGCTTGGAGTTTTCCAAAAGGCACCTGAAGGACTCTCAGACCATYAGAYACAAGACTCTCCGGTCTGATGAAACCAAGATGGAACTCTTTGGCCTGAATGCCAAGCGTCACGTCTGGAGGAAACCTGGCACCATCCTTACGGTGAAGCATGCTGGTGGCAAGATTATGCTGTGGGGAAGTTTTTAAGTGGCAGGGAATGATGAACAAAGTAAAGTACAAAATGTTCCTTGATGAAAACCGGCTCCAGCACACAACCAAGACAACGTAGGAGTGGCTTCGGGACACCTTTCTGAATTTCCTTGAGTGGCCCAGCCAAAGCCCGGACTTGAACCTGATCGAACATCTCTGGAGAGACCTGAAAATAGCTGTTCAGCGACGCTCCGCGTCTAACCTGACAGAGCTTGAGAGGATCTTCAGAGAAGAATGGGAGAAACTCCCCAAATACTGGTTTGCCAAGCTTGTAGCGCCATACCCAGGAATATTCCAGGCTGTAATCGCTGCCAAACGTGCTTCACAACAAAGTACTGAGTAAAGCGTCTGAATAGTTATGAAAATGTGATATTTCAGTTTTTTGTTTTTAATACATTTGAAAAAATATCTAAAAAACTGCTTTGTCATTATTGGGTATTGTGTGTAGATTGATGAGCGGGAAAAAACAATTTAATCAATTTTAGAATAAGGCTGTAACGTAATTTTTTGGGTAAAAAGTCAAGAGGTTTGAATAATTTCCGAATATACTGTATATACAATAGTATGAAGACACCCCTTCAAATTAGTGGATTCGGCTATTTTAGCGAAACCCGTTGCTGACAGGTGTATAAAATTCAGCACACAGCCATACAATCTCCATAGACAAACATTGGCAGTAGAATGGCCTTACTGAAGAGCTCAGTGACTTTCAACGTGGCAACGTCATAGGATGCCACTTTCCCAACAAGTCAGTTTGTCAAATTTCTGCCCTGCTAGAGCTGCCCTGGTCAACTGTAAGTGCTGTTATTGTGAAGTGGAAATGTCTCGGAGCAACAACGGTTCAGCCGCGTCGTATTAGGCCATACAAGCTCACAGAACGGGACCGCCGAGTGCTGAAGCACGTCGTCTGTCCTCGGTTGCAACACTCACTACCGAGTTCCAAACTACCTCCTGGAAGCAACGTCAGCACAATAACTGATCATTGGGTGCTTCATAAAATGGATTTCCATGGCCAAGCGGCTGCACACAAGTCTAAGATCACCATGCACAATGCCAAGCGTCGGCTGGAGTGGTGTAAATCTTGCCGCCATTGGAGCAGTGGAAACGCGTTTTCTGATGAATCACAATCACCATCTGGCAGTCCGACAGATGAATCTGGGTTTYGTGGTTTCCAGGAGAACGCAACATGCCCCAATGCATAATGCCAACTGTAAAATTTGGTGGAGGAGGAATAACGTTCTGGGGCTGTTTTTCAAGGTTCGGGCTAGGTCCCTTAGTTCCAGRGAAGGGAAATCTTAACACTACAGCATGACATTCTAGACATATATCTCTGCTTTCAACTTTGTGGCAACAGTTTGGGGAAGGCCCTTTCCTTTTTCAGCATGACAATGCCCCTGTGCAGAAAGCGAGGTCCTTACAGAAATGGTTTGTRGAGATCGGTGTGGAAGAACTTGACTGGCCTGCASAGAGCCCTGACCTCAACTCCATCGACAACATTTGGGATGAATTGGAACGCCAACTGCAAGCCAGGCCTAATCGTCCAACATCAGTGCCCGACCTCACTAATGCTCTTGTGGCTGAATGGAAGKAAGTCCCTGTAGCAATGTTCCAACATTTAGGTGAAAGCCTTCCCAGAAGAGTGGAAGCTGTTATAGCKGCAAAGGGGGGACCAACTCCATATTAATGCAAGTGATTTTGGAATGAGATGTTCGAGCAGGTGTCCACATACATTTGGTCATGTAGTGCATATTAGACATTGTAGTGATAACGGACTAACTGGATTATACATCACATTGTGATATTGGATTACAACAGATTGAGTGGAATATAGCTACATTTCATGAACGTTATTGGGATTGGAATGGATTAAGTGAAATATACGGCAGGTTTATTGGATGAACCGTGAACAGGCTGAGTGGATTGTGCGCAGAGGAAACTTCAACTGCACGGCGGTACGCAATGAGAGTTTCACACATTGGGCTCCGCGTTTCCAGGTCTGCTGTGAGACATCCGGTATGGTCAAAGCCCAGTTGGCCAAAGTTCTGCCCTCTCTTGGTGTGGCCTGCTTTCAGCTTTTGGGGTGGCCTCACAGTTGATGTTAAAAACATGACAACACAGTTACTCATATGCAATCAGTYTTTGGACAGCAACATGAAATGTCAATCTTCCCTAAATGCCAGGCCCCGCCAGGGTAATGAACCACTTGAGGTTTATGCAGCAGAGCTGCGTTGCCTTGTACACACTGCTTTCCCAGATTATGGTGAAGCTGCCGTTACAGGGGAAATATTGATGTTCATTGCGGGTCTGGACACTTAATGCAAGCAAAACTGTATGAGCACGCGGTCACCACCACATGCTCTTAAATTTACTAGCCAGTGAGAGAGCACGCTCAACCTTCCTTGCCCTCTCCCCCTCCCCAGTCCATACTCCAATGTCCCCATCTACTGTTTATACCCTGTCCATGGCCCTCTCTCTCAAAGTGGACAAATTACAGTCAACTGTTGCATCCTTAACACATAACCAAATAAAGGTGTGCCAAGCTTGTAGCGTCATACTCAAGAAGACCCGAGGTTTTAATTGCTGCCAAAGGTGCTTCAAAAAGTACTGAGTAAAAGGTCTGAATACTTATGTAAATCTATTTCAGATGTTATTTTTAATACATTTGCAACATTTTCTGAAAACCTGTTTTTGCTTTGTCGTTATGGGGTATTGTGTGTAGATTGATGGGGGGGGGGATTGAATCCTTTTTAGAATAAGGCTGTAACGTAACAAAATGTGGAAAAGTCAAGGGGTCTGAATACTTTCCGAATGCACAGTATGACTGCACCATCAAACACAGAGATGGAAAGAAACATGGGAATGTGGGTATACTCTCATGGCGCCCGGGTGACACCTGCCAGCCCCAACCAGAAACGCCCACAAAGCACCCACAACTCTATCCTTGACCTCACACAAACATTGTCTGTTGACACCCCTCAGTGCCAGAAAGATGGCACCACTCAGGGAGAGGCTGATCAGGGGAGATGTCCTCAAACATGGGCATCGAGAGTCTCCTGTGGAGACGATCTTAAAAGCTGTCCCTACAGGAGGACATGGTCTCCCGGCGTTCATATGACAGCTCAGGTGAGCCCTTCCTGCAGATTGTTGTCGCAGACTCAGTTCTGTATGTACATGGACACCCCTCAGTGGGTCACCTAGGTTGTAAAAAGACACTGGCCAGAGCAAGAGAACAGGTTTACTGGCCTTTCATGGCTGGGGATATAGCAAAGTACTGTATATAGCATGTGCCCAGGAATCTAGCCCCCCTCCAGACAGTCACCAACACTTGCCCCTTCCAAAAAGCTGAGCTCCATATAACACGTTCAGGGCATAGGTATGTTCTAGTCATCCAAAACTATTTCACTAAGTTAGGGGGAGTGATGAGCTCTGCAGCAGAGTCTCACAACTCAATCGCTAGTTGAGTTGGGAGGGGTTTTTCTGCCCCTCCCAAAATATAGAATTTGTAGATAATTGGCCCTCTTTCTGTAACTCACCCACAAACAGGATCAAGCCTGGCCTGCTGAGGAGTGACAGCTCCATCCTTGCTAGAGGGGTGCTCTCATCTTATCTATCAACATAGACAGGGCTATAACTCCTCTAGCTCCACAATGAGATGGGGTGCAGGCCAGGCAGCAGGCTGTTAGCCAGCCTGCCAGCTTAGTGGAGTCTGCCACTATCACAGTCAGAGTAGTCAGCTCAGCTATCCTCATTGAGACTGTGTCTGTGCCTCGATCTAGATTGAGCAAAACTAAACATGGAGGTGTTCGCCTTAGCAATCTCAGTGGAATAAAGACCTCCATTCCTGTAATTATTGAAAGAGATTGTGATATCTCACATCTCAAAATAGGGCTACTTGATGTTAGATCCCTCACTTTCAAGGCAGTCATAGTCAATGAACTAATCACTGATCATAATCTTGATGTGATTGGCCTGACTGAAAAATGTCTCAAGCCTGATGAATTTACTGTGTTAAACGAGGCCTCTCCTCCTGTTTACACTAGTGACCATATCCCCCATGTATCCCGCAAAGGCAGAGGTGTTGCTAACATTTCCAACAGCAAATTTCAATTTACAAAAAGAAAAGACTGTGTTTTAGTTTTTTGAGCTTCTAGTCATGAAATCTATGCAGCCTACTCAATCACTTCTTATAGCTACTGTTTACAGYKCTCCAGGGCCGTATACAGCATTCCTCACMGAGTTCCCTGAATTACTAATGGACCTTGTAGTCCWTTAGGAATATTCATATTTTTGGTGACTTTAATATTCACATGGAAAAGTCCACAGACCCACTCCATCATCGACTCAGTGGGTTTTGTCCAACATGTCTCCAGACCTACTCACTGCCACAGTCATACCCTGGATCTAGTTTTGTCCAGTGGAATAAATATTGTGGATCTAAACGTTTTTCGTCATAATCCTGGACTATCGGATCACCATRTTATTACGTTTGCAATCGCAACAAATAATCTGCCAAGGATCATCAAAAGCCATGCTATAAATTCTCGGACAGCCCAAAGATTCCTAGATGCCCTTCCAGACTCCCTCCACCTACCCAAGAATGTTGGAGTACAAAAATCGGTTAACCACCTAACTGAGGATCTAAATTTAACCTTGCCTAATACCCTAGATGCAGTCGCACCCCTAAAAACAAAAAGCATTTGTCACAAGAAATTTGCTCCCTGTTATACAGAAAATACCCYAGAGCTGAAGCAAGCTTCCAGAAAATTGGAACGGAAATAGAGCTCCACCAAACTGGAYGTCTTCCCACTAGATTGGAAAACCGTACCGRGCAATATCGAAGAGCCCTCACTGCTGCTCGATTATCCTATTTTTCCAACCTAATTGAGGAGAAGAAGAACAATCCAACATATATTTTTGATTCTGTCGCAAAGCTAACTAAAAAGCAGCATTCCTCAAGAGAGGATGGCTTTCAGCAGTGATGTTTTACTTTTAAACTCAAAACAGAGATGCTAGCTCTAGGTCCCAAGAAACAAAGAGATCTGCTGTTGGATCTGACAATTAATCTTGATGGTTGTACTGTCATCTCAAATAAAACTGTGAAGGACCTTGGCGTTACTCTGGACCCTGATCTCTCTTTTGACTAACATATCAAAGACAACTTTTTTCCYTCTTTGTAACATTGCAAAAATCTGAAACTTTTTGTCCAGAAATGATGCAGAAAAGTTAATCCATYCTTTTGTCTCTTCTAGATTAGTCTACTGCAATGCTCTACTCTCCAGCTACCTGGATAAAGCACTAAATTAAATTCAGTTAGTGCTAACCACGGCTGCTAGAATCTTGACTATAACCCCCKAAAAATGTATTATATTACTCCAGTGCTAGCCTCTCTACACTGGCTTGCTGTTCAGGCTAGGGCTGATTTCAAGGTTTTACTGCTAACCTACAAAGCATTACATGGGCTTGCTCCTACCTCGATTTGATCATACACGTACGCTACGGTAACAAGACGCAGGCCTCCGTATTGTCCAGGGCTTTCTCCTATAGAGCTCCGTTTTTATGGAATAGTATGCCTATCCACGTGAGAGACGCAGACTCGGTCTCGACCTTTAAGTCTTTATTGAAGACTGATCTCTTCAGTACGTCCTATGATTGAGTGTAGTCTGGCCCAGGGGTGCGAAGGTGAATGGCAAGACGCTGGAGCGACAAACCGCCKTTGCTGTCTCTGCCTGGKCGGCTCCCCTCTCCACTGGGATTCTCTACCTCTGACCTTATTACGGGGGCTGAGTCACAGGCTAACTAGTGCTCTTCCATGCCGTCCCTCGGAGGGGTGTGTCACTTTAGTGGGATTGAGTCACAGATGTGATCTTCCTGTTCGGTTTTGCACCCCCTCGGGCTCATGCGGTGGAGTAGATCTTCGTGGGCTATACTCAGCCTTGTCTCAGGATAGTAAGTTGGTGGTCTGTTGATATCCCTCTAGTGGTGTGGGGGCTGTGATTTGGCAAAGTGGGTGGAGTTATATCCTGCCTGGTTGGCCCTGGCTACAGTGTCCCCCGACACACCCGTCTCAGCCTCCAGTATCTATGATGCAATAGTCTATGTGCCGGGGGGCTAGGGTCAGTCTGTTATATCTGGTGTAATTCTCCTGTCTTATCTGGTGTCTTGTGTGAATTTAAGTATGCTCCCTCTAATTCTCTCTCTCTCCATCTCTCCCTCCCGGAGGACCTGAGCCCTAGGATCATGCCTCAGGACAACCTGGCCTGACGACTTCTGGCTGTCCCCAGTCCACTTGGTCATGCTGCTGCTCCAGTTTCAACTGTTCTGCCTAGGGCTATGGAATCCTGACCTGTTTACCGGACATGTTACCTTGTCCCGGGCCTGCTGTTTTCAACTCTTTCTCTCTACCGCACCTGCTGTCTCAACCTCTAAATGCTCGGCTATGAAAAGCCAACTGACATTTATTCCTGAGGTACTGACCTGTTGCACCKTCTACAACCACTGTGATTARTATTTGACCCTGCTGGTCATCTATGAACYTTTGAACAGCTTGAAGAACAATCTGGCCTTAATGGCCATATACTCTTATAATCTCCACCCGGCACAGCCAGAAGAGGACTGGCCACCCCTCAGAYCAGTGTTCCTCTCTAGGTTTCTTCCTAGGTTCCTGCCTTTCTAGGGAGTTTTTCCTAGCCACCGTGCTTCTACATCTGCATTGCTTGCTGTTTGGGGTTTTAGGCTGGGTTTCTGTATCGCACTTTGTGWCATCTGCTGATGTAAAAAGGGATTTATAAATCAATTTGATTGATTCACTAAGTCCAGTATGTGAACTTGTATCCCATGAAAGACAAGTGTGTAGTCACTGTTGCTCACTGTATCTTTGAACAGMAAATCAGTCCAATTTAATCAACAAATTTGATAGTCAGTTGAAAAAAGGTTAAGTGTACAAGACTGTTTACATATCCCACTGGGCACACCATGTCATTTCAACGTGGATAATTGTGGAAGATTTGGTTGAGACGTTGATCAATGAGATTACAACTTATATTCACCCACTCAAAAAGACATCCAAAGCAATACTGAACAAAAATATAAACGCCAACATGCAACAATTTTAAAGATTTTACTGATTTACAGTTCACATAAGGAAATCAGTGAATTTAAATAAATAAATGAATTCACATGACTGGGCAAGGGCACAGCCATGGGTGGGCCTTGGAGGGCATAGGCCKACCCTCTTGGGAGCCAGACCTACCCACTGGGGAGTCAGGCCCAGCCAATCATATTGAGTTTTTTCCCACAAAAGGGCTTTATTACAGACAGAAATACTCCTCAGTTTCATCAGCTGTCCGGGTGGCTGGTCTCAGACYATCCCGCAGGTGAAGAAGCTGGATGTTGAGGTCCTGGGCTGGCGTGGTTACACATGGTCTGTGGTTGTGAGGCAGGTTGGACATACTGCAATATTCTCTAAAATGACATTGGAGGAGGCTTATGGTAAAGAAAATAACATTAAATTATCTGTCAACAGCTCTGGTGGACATTCCTGCAGTCAGCATGTGAATTGCACGCTCCCTTAAAACTTGAGACATCTGTGGCATTTTMTAAAGCTTTTTGTGCATATGGAAAATGACTGCGATTTTTTTTTGTTGTTTCAGCTCATGAAACATGGGACGKACACTTTTCAAGATGCATTTATATTTTTGTTCAGTATACATTATTTTCTTCGCTTTTAGTTCTGTGACCAATTAGATTTTTAGCTAGCTAGCTATCCCGCTGCGTTTTGGCAGTCTAGCTAAGTTTGTAATTTAGAACACTAGTTTGAGAAATGGGCCAGTGTTTCATACRGGACCGCAACCATCGCTTGTCAGTTTTTATCATTTTCCAACCTGTCCAACTACAAGAGAGCGGTGGATCAGAATGATAAGTGAAGTCGGCTAGCTACCATGCTGTTACACCGGACTGGATACGATGTCATGTGTTTCACATAGCTAGCTACATTGCTACAATATTAATCAAGTAGATGATGATATGTGTGTTTGTTGCTTTCATTTTGTATAAAGCTAGCTAACTATATTTCTTAATTTAAACAAAACAGTAYGCCACTAAGCAAATTCCACGCTCAAACATTCCACGCCCTCTTCTCATTGGGGAGCCATGTCTAGGTCTATGTACTTGTACATCGTCAGGCATTGCCAGAAGGAAGGAAATGTAGTAAAAAAAATATCAAATTAGTTAAAATTGCTAAATGACATTCATAGAATATTAAAACAACAGCAATGCGCTGGTGAGAACATTTTTGGAAATGTTTTAAATGAGTGTTTCCACATAACATATTAATCACTACAAAGCTGATGCTAGCTAGCTAGGCACTTCCATAGACTTGACATGGCTGGGTAGCTAGCTAGCATCAGATCCTTCTGGCTAATGTCATAGACTGTATCAGTGTATCTAACATTTTTTAATAGAGAAATAGGTCTATGTACTTGTCATGTTAGTTGAGGGTACATTAGTTTACAAAATTGTCTGCTCGTGTGTATATTTGGTTGGCTTTGCTATTCAGCAAGGTGATATCTTATTGCTCCAGTTGGTAATCCATTGTTTTGAGGAGAACAGCATGACTAGCTCCTTGTCCAACTAAACATTTAAAAACAATACATTATACAAGACACCTGCTAAATTACTCACATCTAGCTAAAAAAACAGAAACAGATGTATATATTTACGTTAGAAGATGCAACAATTGTTCCTGAAGCAAACAGAGGATGACTTGGTAAAAGTGTGGTAGAGAGAAGCTCCTTTATCCATGGTGCTCGTTCAATAGCAGGTGTCTTGTATAATGTATTGTTTTTAAATGTTTAGTTGGACAAGGAGCTAGTCATTTAAAAACAATACATTATACAAGACACCTGCTAAATTACTCACATCTAGCTAAAAAAACAGAAACAGATGTATATATTTACGTTAGAAGATGCAACAATTGTTCCTGAAGCAAACAGAGGATGACTTGGTAAAAGTGTGGTAGAGAGAAGCTCCTTTATCCATGGTGCTCGTTCAACATAGCATTAGGAGTCCTGCGAACATAAACAGTCATGAACATGTCCTTCTGACACCATCTACCAAATTGATACATTTGACCTATTGGCATACTATATTAAATYTGATGGGCAACATCATCACCCCCATAAACATGTCTATAGACCTTATGGAGGTTAAAGATTTCAGTCAAGCCATGATGTGAAGAAGCTATTCATCATAAATACAAAGACATCTTTGTTGGTCTARGTACAATATGCTGATTGAGGAGGAGTATTCATTAGACAAGTGGTGGTGGATTTCATGTGGATGGGAGTAATGGATAATGATGAATGTTAGTCATCCTAGAGAATKATTCAAATTCAAATGTAGTCCAGATCAGCWACACATTCTCATTTGCAAAATAATGATATACTGTACAACCCCAACACAAATGAATACATACCATACGAAARGTAACATATCATACTAAATGGAGTTTCTRGGATTTACATACAGAATAAAATGAAATGCTCTGATAATACATTGGGRGAAATCAGGTCAGGGGTCCACAGCTGCAGTTGGACCAGCAGCACAGGATCAAATCAAATCAAATTGTATTTGTCACATGCGCCAAATACAACAGGTGTAGATCTTAACGTGAAATGCTTCCTCACGAGCCCTTACAACAATTGTTTTTAGACAAAATAAGATATTTACTAAATAACAATGTAAAAAATGTAAGTAACAATAAAATTAACAATAACGAGGCTAATAAATGGGGTACCGGTCCTAGTCCCGTGCGTCATGTGCGGGGTACAGGTTAGTGTAACAGATGTAAATCGTGCTCTCTTGCGTTGTGTTTTGTCAAATACAATCACATCAGTCACAGTCCCAGTTGAGCATCATTTATTTCTGCTGCTGTTTGTTAAATAGGAAACAGCACGTTAGTTGTGCAGGGCTTAACGATATTGATGGCTGTCAATTGGCAAAATCCTTGCATCACATTTTCAATACTGGGCGAACAAAACAAAAATCAATCAAAAATATACATGTGTAAATACCTGTTGGGCACCAGGATCAAATCAAAAATCAAATTGTATTTGGTCACATGCGCCAAATACAACAGGTGTAGATCTTACAGTGAATGCTTCCTCCACGAGCTTAACCAACAATGTTTTAAACAAAATAAGATATTTACTAAATAAACGAATGTAAAAAAATGTAAGTAACAATAAATAACAATAACGAGGCTTAATAAATGGGTACGCGCCATACGCGGGATCCAGGGGTACCGCAGTGTCAATGTGCGGAGCGTACAGGTTAGTGTAACAGATGTAAATCGTGGCTCTCCTTGCGTTGTGTTTTGTCCAAATAAATCACATCAGCAGTGGTCAGTAGCAGTTGAGCTCATCATTAATTATTCCGTGCTGTTGTTAAGGAGTAGATAAACAGGCACGTTTAGTTGTGCGAGCGGCTTGTAAGACGATATTACGATGGCTGTAACTGGCAAAATCGCCCGTATGCATCAACATTCTTCATCTTGGGCACCGAACAAAACAAAATAACAAATACAAATATACAATGTGTAAAATCCTGTTGTTCCAATAGGAAACAGCACGTTAGTTGTGCAGGGCTTAACGATATTGATGGCTGTCGATGGCAAAATCTGTAGCATGAAAACAACTGTGTTAGCAGTGGCTTATGTGACCATTACATCGGTGCATGCTAGCTAACACACTTATTTACAGCAATCATATGCCAAAGCACATCCCAGAAAGTCTCTCAATCCCTAACACGTACCATATACTCACACATGTATAAATCAGTAATGTACAGCAAACTTGTACACATTGTAAAATAGAAAACAGTATTCAGAACGTGACCTACCCCTTGCATCACATTTTCCTACTGGGAAGACCTGACGTTCGCGATCTCCCCCTATCTGCAAGTGGGGCAAATCACAACACGCCTTATTGTCATCAGAGTTGAACCAACCAATAAGAATGCTTGAACATTAAATACACCTTTCTTTAGAGGCAAGTGGAAACATAACCAACCCTGTTACATTAGTCAAGGTAATTGAGGTATAGTTAAGAACAAATTCTTATTTACAATGACGGCCTACTCCGGCCAAACCCGGACAGTGCTGGGCCAATTGCGCACCGCCCTATGGGACTCCCAYTCACGGCCAGTTGTGATACAGCCTGGATTCGAACCAGGGTGTCTGTAGTGACACCTCATGCACTGAGATGCAATGCCTTAGACCGCTGCACCACTCAGGAGCCCAGCAGCGTAAAAAAAGCTCGGCAGCTTGACCAGGGGCTCAGGTCGTCAGAGAGGGAGAGAGAGAAAGAGAGAGAGAAAAAAAAACATACAGTACGCTAGAGAAGAAAAGCTGACCCTACTCCATCATCATTACGGGGGACTGCATCATTACGGGGGACTGAGATGGGGGTTGGGAGACACTGTGGTGCTGTTCAACGGAAAGGGCCAAGCAGTAAGGATTGGATTAGAACAACTAGTTAGCTTTATCAGATAGACATTTTCAGGGAAATAAGCTAATTTAGCAAGCCAATAAAATGTATATAATTGCGTTGGTTAAACATTGAAATTTAGCTATTCAAGATAGAATCTGAGAGATCATACCTTTTTATCTCTGACAGTAGCCGTTTTCTCTCTCCTCACCTGGGCAGTGCAACAGCCAGATAGAAGCAGCTGCACAGCTGATCTTCTTCCCCATCCCCTCTTGTCTAGATTCTACAGTGTGCTAGCCTGTTCGTCTCAAKATTTTACTAGCAAGCTAGCTAGCTAGCCAACTTGTGAAAAGAGATCTCAGATTGCTAACTAGCAAAGCCAACCAATTACACAACAAATATACACAGAGCAAACAACCAGCCATTTTATTTCTATTAAAAATAAGCTAGCTAGCCAGTGTCGTTTTTGTAGCGATAATGCTATGTGGAAACCCTCATAAAAAATGTTGCCTCCATTTTTTCCCTTGCATTTCCTCCATTTTCTCCCTGCTGTAGCTTTGAAATTCTGTGAATGTCATTTAATAATGAAAAATGTTATCCATATTTAGCAACATCTCCTCCTTCTGTGAGTTGGTGAAGCATCACGACGTCCCGAAAGTCAAACTAAAGTCAAACGGAAATTAAACCCCATATGAAGTGGAATGGAATGTGGGAGGTGCCAGAATGCATTGACCCTAGTAAAGATATTCTCTGGTACTTGTGTATACCTTTTAGCCAGTAGTTCTGAAAGTAGCGCTCACGAGCCAAATGTAATCCCCCAAAATGGCGTACTACATCACAAATGTGCGGATATGTGCACCACGACATTGCTCTCTATCTCTCGCTCTACTGTGTGTGCGTCTTGCTAGCTGTTACTCAAATGGCGAGGGGCTGAAGCTCATAGGCTGAATCTTGAATTGCTAGGGGGCTGGCCCATGTGGGGGTAAATGTAGGAAAAATGGCACCGCACAGCTTTCAGAAAACAGTTGCTTTCAAACTAGGGATTTTCGTGGCTAATTGAGGTAAGGCATTAATTCTGCTCATAGATGATGCGTGTATGAACTATTCATTGACACATCCAGCCCAAAGCCGGAGGTTTAAAAATACTTACTAGTTGCCAAAGTACCGGAGCATGTCTTTAATGTAAAAGTATGTCACCAAGTATTTGCATTGTATTTCAGATGAGCTGACAGGAGGTCGAATATTAGGGACTCAACGATTTACAGCTACCATTTTCCATCTGGCAAAGCCGCATGACCTGTARGGTTCAACCGTAAAACATATAAGCCAGTCACAGCATACCCAGCAGTGCCTCCGCAAGCAAGTGCTGCCACAACAGCTGGCAAACACTTCCACAGGCTCTGACATAAATAACCCACCACTGCAGGTTTGTTGCCAACCACTGGAGGAAACTCAAAGGGAGTTGAAGGCCTTAAAGGATAAGCAGGGGTATTTCAGGGAGAGGTACTCTGCTTCTCCACTGTCAGACGACGTAATTAGGATGGAGACAAGAACCTGACAAGAACATGTTCCTAACTGTTATCAGTTCTATTCAGCGTTTTAAAGATCCCATTGTGTACATTGGTGAGTAGAGGGCACAGGGGCTGTCTCTTGAGGACCAAGTTTGCATTGCCCTCATGAGGTTGTGTCAGAAGAACACCAATTTGCACTTGGCCAGTACACCTTCCATTGTAGCACTAACACCATTAGTAGTGTAKTCATCACTCTTATTCATGTGCTCCYTAAGCTGTTGTTCGAAAACATCATGAACACAGTTCCAAACAAAGAGAAGAATGCAACATGTATGCCTTCTTCTTTAAACATTTTAGAATGGTCATTGACTGTACCGACATAGAAATTGCCAGTTATATGGATCAGCAGAAATATACATACTCATCCTACAGAGGGATGCACTCATTCATGCTCTTATTGGGGGTCGCTTCAAATGTAGGGATAACATACTGCAGCAATTTGTTTCCTGGCTCCGTGTCCGATAAGGCTATTGTGCAGGAGAGTGGAGTGTTWGATCATTTTAAGTCTGGAGATTTAAWCCTGGCTGACAAAGGGTTCCCTCATCCAAGGAATAATGCCTGAGGGAGTTCCGGTGAACGTACCTCCCTTCCTCAGCCAGGGAAAGATTACAAGGAATCGAATCCATGTCAAAAGGGCAAATGCAAGATTGAAGGATTTCAGAATCCTGAGATTTATCCCAGCATATCTCAAAAGCCATACTAATGTACTTGTACAGGTCTGTTGTGCGTTGGTTAATCTACACAATCCCCTCATCAGAGATTGCAGTTGATAGAAATGAGTAGTGCAGCTTTACCAGCTTGTCCTCTCTTTTGTCATCTCCAGCCTGTCCTCTCTGTTTTCATCACCAGTTTGTCCTCTCGGCTGTTAACCCCTTTGCTGTCAGGAAACCCTCAGAATCCTCTGGTCTCCTAGTGACCAATTGAAAAGCCTTTGCTGTCATCACCTGTGAGGCAACACTCAATCATGTAAGCTGTGTACTTTATTGATTGTTTAATTTCTGTATTTTCATATTTACTGTCAGGACACGGTGCGAGAAACAGTCACTAATAATCGTCAGAACCCAGAAGATAGAGGCAGACACAGCAGTACTAGAGAGGTGGTTTAATTAAAGAACAAAATCTTCAGGCCAAAAGAAAACTAAATCCACAATGACCAAAAATAAAGCCAAGAGGCACAAAATGGAAATCCTCCAAAATACAAAAGAAACTCCACAAGTGGTAAAAAACAGCAGGGAAAAACAAACCTCAAAAGACTACTCAAATAATACACAAGAACTAAACAGAGAACCTCTGGAAATCCAACAAGAGAAATATCTGTATAAAACAAGGCTTGGGCTGGGCTGGGTGCTAACTTACAAACACTGAGCAAGGAACTGAGGAACACACAGGGTTTTAAATACTAAACAAGGGAATGACCTACAGGTGCAAACAATAATTAGAGCAAGAAAAACAAAAGGTACAAAAAAGGTGCAATGGGACATCTAGTGACCAAAAACCCGAACAGTCTTGGCCAAAACCTGACAGAATCCCCCTCCTAGGAACGGCTCCTGACTTCCTACCAGCCTTCTCGGTGGAGGGTCCTGAACTGACGAATGAGGTCAGGGTCCAGTATGTCCTTGCAGGAACCCAGGAGCGCTCCTCGGGACCGCTAGCCTTCCCAGTCCACCAGATACTGCCAGGACCCGCTGCACCCGGCGGGAATCCAGTATCCGGTGGACGGTATAAGCCGACTGGCCACCGATGACACGGGGCGGAGGGGGAGGTCTGCCTGCCGGGAAGGGAGAAAAAAACAACAGGTTTTAATAAGAAATGTGAAATGTTGGATTGATCTTAAGATCTGGGTAAGTGCAGGCGAAAAGTAACGGGATTGACTCTCCTGGAAATCTTAAAGGGACCGATGAACCTCTGGGACAGCTTGCGAGACTCCACCCGTAGTGGTAAGTTCTTAGTTGAGAGCCATACTCTCTGGCCGGGGTACAGGGTAGGACCGGGACGGCGACGTCTGGTTGGCTTGTCGTTGGTACTCGCTGAGAGGAACGCAGAAGATTAAGACTGCCTTCTTCCACGTAAGCCGACAGCGTCTGATGAACCTCGAGGCTGAAGGCACTCTGACTTCTGCCTCCTGGTCCGGCGAACAATAGAGGCGCATAGCAAACTGACACTCATGCGGCGGAGTATACAGTGGAGGAAGGAGCACAAGGTGTTGTGCGCGTACTCGGCCCAACAAAAATGAAGGATGACCACCTGTGGACGGGTTGTTTGGAAACCATGCATCTGAGGGTGGTTTCCAGCTCCTGATTCATCTTCTCAGTTTGGCTCATTGGACTCCGGATGGTACCCTGAAGATAAACTGGCCGTGCCCCTATGAGTTGGCAGAAGGCCTTCCAAAACCTTGAGGCGAACTGGGGACCTCTGTCGGAAACCATATCTTGCGGAATCCCAAAGACTCGGAACACATGGTTATCACAACTCAGCTGTTCCTTCGGCAGAAGGTAATTTGGTCAAGGGAACAAACCTGGCCGGCCTTAGAAACCTGTCGGATGATGACTAGGATCGTAGTATACCATGGGACGGAGGAAGCCAGTAATAAAGTCCAACGAGATATGGGACCAGGGTCGGTGGGGAATAGATAGAGGGTGAAGGAGTCCTTGAGGGCGGAGGTGAGAAGATTTGCCCTGGCAGCACACGGAACAGGCCTTGACGAAAGTGGCAACGTCTTCTTTTATGGTGGGCCACCAGAACTTACGCTGGATGAACTCCAAGGTGCGACCTACGCCCGGGTGACAGGTGAGGCGAGAGGAGTGCCCCCACAGAAGGACTTGGGACCTTGCTGCCTTGGGAACAAACAACCGATTAGCAGGACCTCCTCCAGGCCCGGTTCGATGGCTTGAGCTTGTTTCACGGAATCCTCCACTTGCCACGAGATCGGAGCCACGATCTTAGCGGCCGGAAGGACAGTCATGTCAGTATCTTCTCGAATGGCAGGAGAGTAGATTCGTGACAAGGCGTCCGGTTTGAGATTCTTCGACCCGGGTCTATAGGTGAGGATAAACTGAAATCGGCTGAAGAAAAGAGACCATCGAGCTTGTCTGGAGTTCAACCGCTTCGCCTGCTGGATATACTCCAGATTTTTGTGGTCCGTAAGCACTTGAAACGGTTGAGAAGCCCCCTCGAGCCAGTGTCTCCATTCCTTCAATGCCATCTTAACCGCTAGGAGTTCACGATCCCCCACATCGTAATTCCTCCTCGGCCGGGGTAAGCCGGTGAGAGAAGAAGGCGCAAGGATGAAGCTTCTTGTCTTCACCCCTCTGAGACAGGACAGCTCCAACCCCAACCTCTGATGCGTCTACCTCCACCACAAAAGGTTCTCCGCCGTTGGTGTCAGGATGGGAGCAGAGAGGATGCGCTGCTTGAGTCCTTGGAAGGCCGTCTCAGCTTCTCTTCCCCACAGAAACCTTGTGTTGCCACCCTTGGTTACAGCTGAGAGAGGGGCTGCCACCGAGCTGAAGTTCTTGATGAACTTGCGGTAAAAGTTGGTGAAGCCCAGGAAACGCTGAACTTCCTTAACGAGACTTGGGGGTGGGCCAATCCGCTACCGCCCCTACCTTCTTGGGGTCCATCTGGACTCGACCGGGTTCCACTATAAATCCCAGGAATTGTACTCGAGAGGAATGGAATTCACACTTTTCCGGCTTAACGTACAAATGGCTGTCTAGGAGGCGTTTGAGCACTTGTCTGACATGCTTAGTGTGTTCTTGAAGGGAGCTCGAAAAGATGAGGATGTCATCCAAGTAAACAAACACGAAGATTTAAGCATATCCCTAAGCACATCGTTTATGAGCGCTTGGAACACAGCCGGGGCGTTGTTCAGGCCGAAGGGCATCACCGAGTATTCGTAGTGACCAGTAGGCGTGTTGAAAGCGGTCTTCCACTCGTCCCGGGTTTGATCCGCACAAGATGGTATGCGTTCCGCAGGTCAAGCTTAGTGAAGACAACTGCTTCCTGGAGCAGCTCAAAGGCTGTGGCCATAAGGGGTAGCGGGTAGCGGTTACGGACGGTTATGGCATTGAGTCCCCGGTAGTCAATGCAAGGTCGTAATCCACCGTCTTTCTTGGCACAAAGAAAAACCCTGCTCCCGCCGGCGAGGTAGATGGACGCATGAGGCCTGCTGCCAGAGCGTCCTTGATGTAGGTATCCATAGCAGCTCGTTCGGGAGGAGAAAGGAAAAGATCCGACCCTGGAGGGCAGGTCCCCGGAAACAGGTCAATGGTGCAATCGTAAGGTCTATGGGGTGGTAGTTTGGTGGCCCTCTGTTTGCTAAATACAGTTTGAGGTCATGGTAACACTCGGGAACTCGGACAGGTCGCATGGATTCTAGAGACTCGGAAGGGGAACTCTGGGAACTCGGGAAGATACAAGTGGCTTGGCACGTAGGACCCCACTGCTTGATAGTGCCACAGACCAGTCGATGTGAGGGTTATGGCTGTGAAGCCAGGGATAACCAAGGACGAGAGGAACTCGGAACAGGAGATCAGATGAAAGTTCATCACTTCCTGGTGTTGGAAACTGAAAGTCGCAAGGGGGTAGTGGCACGAGTGACAAGTCCAGATCCCAAAGGGCTTCTATCCAACGTAGTAACCCTTATGGGGTCACTTAGAGGTTCAGAAGGAACGCCATTCTCCTTCGCCCAGACCCCATCCATGAAGTTACCTGCGGCTCCAGAGTCTACCAAGGCTTGAAGAGAAACTCGTGGTCGTCCCAGGAAAGGGTAACTGGAATGAGGCAGGCGGAGTTGGATGGATGGGAGGAGGTTATGTTTCCCGTTACAGTCCTCCAGGCCTGCACGGGAGAGTGCGTTCCCTGGAGCCCGCCGGACACGTGGAGCGGAAATGGCCCGGTTTGCCGCAATATAGACAGCATCGCCCCTCATCCGACGGTCTCTCTCTCAGCCTGGAGATGCGTCCAACCTGCATGGGTTCTGGTGGAGCCAGCGAGGATAAAGGTGGAGACTCGGAGCTGGAACCGATAGGAGCTAGGGTGAGCGGTCTACGGTTGAGTTCTCTCTCTCTCAGACGCTGGTCTATGCGTGAAGCCAACTTGATAAGGGACTCGAGGTTGTCCGGTGGTTCCCGAGTGGCCAGTTCATCTTGGATGGTGTCAGAAAGACCCTTCAAAAAACACACTGTGAGCGCCTCGTCGTTCCAGCCACTTGCTGCTGCCACAGTGCGGAACTGGATGGCATAGTCCGTCACGCTGCGCCGACCTTGGCGGAGAGTCAGGAGCTGTTTGGCTGAGTCAGGGCCGTTGGTAGGACCTTGAAACACTCGCTTGAATTCTTCAGCAAAGGTAGAGTAGCTGGCACAGCAGGAACTTTGGGCATCCCACAACAGCAGTAGCCCAGGCTAGGCTTTTTCCGACAGCAGGGTGATGATATATGCTATCTTGGACCGGTCGGTGGGAAACTACGATGGTTGCAGCTCAAAGAGAGAGAACATTGGGTGAAAAACCCCTTACAAACACTCGGATCCCCTGAAACCGTTGGGGAGGCGGCAGACGAGGTTCAGCCAGGGGGTTAACTGCCAGGGGCACTTGAATCGGATGAACTGGAGCAGAAGCGGTTGCCGGGGAAGTCGTCCGAAATCTGCTTTATGGAAGTCAGCATCTCTGACAGAAGTTGAGAATGTCTAGCCATTAAGGCCTCTTGCTGAACCAGAGCAGCTTCGTGGCGTTGGACAGTCCCCTCGTGGTGGGACAGCATGGAAAAAAGATCCTGGGTACTGGCTGCCTCTGGGTTCATTATAATGGCTCAGTGTTTCTGTCAGGACCCGGTGCGAGAAACAGTCACTAATAATCGTCAACCCAGAAGATGAGGCAGACACAGCAGTACTAGAGATGGTGGTTTAATTAAAGAACAAAATCTTCAGGCAAAGAAACTAAATCCACAATGACCAAAAATAAAGCCAAGAGGCACAAAATGGAAATCCTCCAAAATACAAAAGAAACTCCACAAAGTGGTAAAAACAGCAGGGAAAAACAAACCTCAAAAGACTACTCAAATAATACACAGAACTAAACCAGAGAACCTCTGGAAAATCCAACAAGAGAAATATCTGATAAAACAAGGCTGGGCTGGGGCTGGGTGCTAACTTACAAACACTGAGCAAGGAACTGAGGAACACACACGGGTTTAAATACTAACAAGGGAATGACCTACAGGTGCAAACAATTAATAGGGCAAGAAAAACAAAAGGTACAAAAAAGGTGCAATGGGACATCTAGTGACCAAAACCCGAACAGTCTTGGCCAAAACCTGACAATGTTACTGTGAACAGTACTTTGTGTAGCCTGTTAATAATCCCATTACTGTTATTTGTTTTACAGTTAAAGCAAAGCTAGAACCTYCCACCCCCCTCTGCTGTATGGGTGACCAATGGAAAACCTCTGCTGTCCGAGTGACAAATGGAAACCKCCTGCCTTTACTGTCATCACCAGTGAAAACTTCAATAAGTTAAGCTGTATGCATTGACAAGATTGGTTGTAAATTGAAATGTGCATCGTCATCTCTATGAACTTCACTTCAAATCAAATCTTATTGGTCACATAKKCATATTTAGCAGATGTTATTGCGGGTGTAGCAAAATAKTTTTTTTCCTAGCTCCAATAGTTCAGTAATAACTAACAATTCACAACAATACACACAGGTCCTCTTTGGGCTCTGTCCCACCTGGCCAACATCCTGTGAAATTTCAGAGCGCGAAATTCAAAATACAAAATTCGTAATATTAAACATTCATGAAAATACAAGTGTCTTACATCGTTTAAAAGCTTATCTTCTTGTTAATCCAGCCGCTTTGTCAGATTTCAAAAAGGCTTTATGGCGAAAGCACACCATGCAATTATCTGAGGACAGCGCCCCCCGTACAAAAGCATTACAAACATTTTCCAAACGAGCAGAGGCATCACGAAAGTCAGAAATAGCGATAAAATAAATCACRTARCTCTGAAGATCTTCCTCTGTTTGCAATCCCAAGGGTACCAGCTACATAACAAATGGTCYTTTTGTTCGATAAAGTCCTTCTTTATATCCCAAAAAAGTCAGTTTAGTTGGCGCGCTTGACTCAGTAATCCACCGGTTTCCCTCGTTCAAAATGCATACAAATGAATCCCGGAAGTTACCAATAAACTTCGTCCAAACAAGTCAAACAACGTTTCTAATCAATCCTCAGGTACCGTAATATGTAAATGATAAAATTTAAGACGGAGAATAGTATGTTCATTACCGGGGATAAATAACAAAGTGTGCGCCCTCYCCGACGCGCGCCACAATACTACAGCCAAAATGGTAGCCACCTAGAAAAACTTCTAGCTRATATTTCAAAAAACAAGCCTGAACTCTTTCTAAAGACTGTTGACATCTGCTGGAAGCCCTAGGAACTGCAATCTGGGAGGTATTCCATTGATATTCCCATAGACAGGCATTTTAAATGGTGTCACCTCCCCCCAAAAAATTCCGGATGGATTCTCCTCGGGTTTWTGCCTGCTATATCAGTTCTGTTATACTCACATACTGTATATACACCTGTTCTGAAAGGCCCCAGAGTCTGCAACACCAATAAGCAAGGGGCAGCACCAGGCAAGCGACACCATGAAGACCTAGGAGCTCCCCAAACAGGTCAGGGACAAAGTTGTGGAGAAGTACAGATCAGGGTTGGGTTATAAAAAAATGTCATTAACGTTGAACTTCCCACAGAGCACCATTAAATCCATTATTAAAAAATTGAAAGAATATGGCACCACAACAAACCTGCCAAGAGAGGGCCGCCCACCAAAACTCATGGACCAGGCAAGGAGGGCATTAATCTGAGAGGAAATAAAGAGACCAAAGATAACGCTGAAGGAGCTGCAATGTTCCACAGCGGAGATTGGAGTATCTGTCCGTAGGACCACTTTAAGCCATACACTCCACAGAGCTGGGCTTTGCGGAAGAGTGGCCAGAAAAAAAAAACATTGCTTAAAGAAAAAAAGAAGCTAACACGTTTGGTGTTCGCCAAAAGGCATGTGGGAGACTCCCCAAACATATGGAAGAAGGTACTCTGGTCAGATGAGACTAAAATGGAGCTTTTTGGCCATCAAGGAAACACTATGTCTGGCGCAAACTCAACACCTCCCATCACCTCGAGAACACTATCCCCACAATGAAGAATGGTGGTGGCAGCATCATGCTGTGGGGGTGTTTTTCATTGGCAGGGACTGGGAAACTGGTCAGAATTGAAGGAATGATGGATGGCGCTAAATACAGGGAAATTCTTGAGGGAAARCTGTTTCAGTCTTCCAGAGATTTGAGACTGGGATGGAGGTTCACCTTCCAGCAGGACAATGACCCTAAGCATACTGTTAAAGCAACACTTGAGTGGTTTAAGGGGAAACATTTAAATGTCTTGGAATGGCCTAGTCAAAGCCCAGACCTCAATCCAATTGAGAATCTGTGTTATAACTTAAAGATTGCTGTACACCAGCGTAACCTATCCAACTTGAAGGAGCTGGAGGAGTTTTGCCTTGAAGAATGGGCAAAYATCCCAGTGGCTAGATGTGCCAAGCTTATAGAGACATATACCCCAAGAGACTTGCAGCTGTAATTGCTGCATTAGGTGGCTCTACAAAGTATTTACTTTGGGGGGGGTGAATAGTTATGCACGCTCAAGTTTTCAGTTTATATGTCTTATTTCTTGTTTGTTTCACAATAAAAAATATTTTGCATCTTCAAAGTGGTAGGCATGTTGTGTAAATCAAATGATACAAACCCACCYAAAATCTATTTAAATTCCAGGTTGTAAGGCAAAAAAATAGGAAAAATGCCAAGGGGGGTGAATACTTACGCAAGCCACTGTATAGCCTAATGTTAGCTAGCTAGCTCGCTAGCTTTAGCTTTAGCTACCTGCATATTCATACTACAGCTATGACAATGTTTGTATTGGTAGTAGTATGAGTTGGGATTATTCCGGTTCATTGTTTAGCTAGCTATATGTCTAAACAAAAGACTCCAATTCAGCCYGATTATTACATGACCCATCAAATTAGCCAGGTGTGTCTGGGTGTAATTACGGCCATCTGTTGTATTTCATGAACATGTGTACATGTCTAGACAATAGTGACCCATCCACTTAGCTCGATGTGGCTTGGGGGTGGTTATAGCATTTRCTTCACATGACCCATCAATTTAGTGTGTCGGTTAAGTGTCATCTAATAATGATAAAATATTTTTTTCTGGGCACTTTTTGTTTTTGATATTGCTACTACGCAAGTAACTACTTCACTGTAACATTTTCACCTGTATCCTGTGCATGTGACAAATAAACGTAGAAATGATTTGATATAGCATGTGTTTACCACATGGCCTAACATTTGAATCCTTAACGAGATGGGTGGGGCTAAGGCTTCAGAGGGTGTGAACGATGCTGAATGGGTGTAGACAAAGAAGAGCTCTCCAGTGGGTGTACCAAAACATTCAAGAGCCATTTTCTCAAAAGTGGGGTTACAAGTTTATCAACTTTCAAAGCAGAATTACTTTTCCATTGTTCCTCAACTGCAGTGTATGCTATACAATTTTCTAGCTTGGAGTTTCTACTTTTATCCAATGTAAAAAACACAATTTGAAATTTTGCTGAATCGAGGCGGTCGGTCACATATTTCAGTCTTCTGTGATGTATATACAGTGTAATGTTGGGATGCAAACTCAACATGTTATACATTTCAGCTCTATATCTGACATARAGGTGTCTTCTTTTTGTAAGCCCATAACCATGTGTGTGAGTGTATATCTTTGTTTCAAAGTAGATTTGTTTAAGACGATCAAGAAACACTCTTTGTGACCCTGATTTAGCCCACTGCAGTAAATGGATAAGCTTCCAAGACTCATCATTAGAGATGGGGATGATGATGGCCTGCTTTGTTTTCCAAACAACAAAGAAGCAGGAGTCCCTCTGTGTTAGGTCTAGCTTCCCCTGGACCTGGTGCCAATAGAGGTGTTTTTATTTTAGACAGAAGGGCCCACCCTCCTCCCGAATACAGATCTCCCTGTTCTTTACTGCCTCCAAAATGGTGAGATCCCTCTCCCGGTATGGACACTTCACCTCCACAACTGCAGTTGTTCCCACCAGACATCAGGAGAGCCCCACAATCCCCGACTTGGTAAGCCATAACCTCCATCATTGTGGCAGACTCAAACTGCTTTGTCCCCACACGCACAATGGACACTCCCCACTGCACTTTCAGCAAGCAGTCCAGAGACTGCTGTCCGAGTACTCTGTTCAAGAGGGATGGGGTGACACGCTTTGCCCTCAGCACAACACCAAAGCTACTAGCAGTCAGTCTACCTCTTAGGAAGGCGTGCCAACTGGGGTTGTCAAACTGGCCCACTGTTGCTCATCTGTCATCTGCCTACCCCTTGAGATGGCGGAGTGGCCCTGATGCGCCATATGTGACACAATGTTCTAAAAAAACAAGGGCAGGGGAGGTTCATGCTACTGTTCTGGRTAAGGTGCGAGGAGCTAGGATAATCCAGGGAACCTTCCGTGGAGTCTGTCAGTGGTTTAAAGATAATCATCCGACAATCATCTGCTGCGCGGAAGTGGATTATATGTCCTCACMGGGGGGGGGGGGGAGCTCCTGTGCCGATTTGACCTGTTTGGTGGATGCAGGCTTCCTCCAAAGGCAAATACAAAAAGTACAGCAGCATGACTACATCTGTAGTCACCTCATGGACATTGTGTTCCAAGCTAGAGGTTAATATTTTGTTAAAATGACCAGGGCCTTTATTCACAKGGCATTTTACAATGGGATTGCTGATCTAGGATCAGTTCAGCTTTTAGGTCATAATGAATGATATGATATGTACAGTTGGAGKCCTGATCCTTGATCAACACTCCTACTCAAAAAGACACTTTGTTAATATGGGCCTAGACCTGCACAACCCACTTCAACACAGCTACGGCGGAAAGTGAATTTTCGTAGTGGTTTAGTAGAGCATTTTTGCTAACCCTAACCTTTTTGCCGAACCTTAACCTAATTCTCCTAGCCTGCTACGTTAATTCTTCTACCCTGCTGCGTAACTTCTCCAAACCTGCTACGAAAAAGTCACCTCCGGTCTTAGCTGTATCGAATTGGCCTGTTTTTAGGGAATCTCAGCAGAAAAGGTGGGTAAATAATATTCACCAAAACAAAAAGGTGGGTAAACTAAGTTTACGTTGGGTTCATCCTTCACTACATCACTGTGTCCCATGGGTACACAATCACTCATCGGTGCCCTATGACTGACTATATGTCACTAAGTGTTCTTTGCTCGCTAACTTATCCAGCTAACGTTAGCTACACTCACCAACACCCAATAGGTCTTGTCCTTCATACTGGCCCTGATCGAATCGGTAAGCTGACCATCACACAAACTGCACTGCTCCAGAAATGCCCTGACTTGAAGTGGTTCTCTCCCCTCTGAACACTTCGACCTTTGCCCTTAAAATAGAACCTGAGGTGACTTATGGACACAGAAGACATACAGTTGAAGTTGGAAGTTTACATACACCTTAGCCAAATACATTTAAACTCAGTTTTTCACAATTCCTGACATTTAATCCTCGTAGAAATTCCCTGTCTTAGGTCAGTTAGTATCACCACTTTATTTTAAGAATGTGAAATGTCAGAATAATAGTAGAGAGAATGATTTAGGTCAGCTTTTATTTATTTTATCACATTCCCAGTGGGTCAGACATTTACATACACTCAAATAGTGTTTGGTAGTATTGCATTTAAATTGTTTCACTTGGTCAAACGTATRGGGTAGCATTCCACAAGCTTCCCACAATAAGTTGGGTGGATTTTGGCCCATTCCTCCTGACAGAGCTGGTGTAACTGAGTCAGGTTTGTAGGCCTCCTTGCTCACACATGCTTTTTCAGTTCTGCCCACAAATGTTCTATAGGATTGAGGTCCTTAAGTCATTTTGCCACAACTTTGGAAGTATGTTTGTGGTCATTGTCCATTTGGAAGACCCTATTGCGACCAAGCTTTAACTTCCTGACTGATGTCTTGAGATGCTGCTTCAATATATCCACATAATTGTCCTCCCTCATGATGCCATCTAATTTGTGAAGTGCACCACGTGCTTCACGGTTGGGATGGTGTACTTCGACTTGCAAGCCTCCCCCTTTTTCCTCCAAACATAACGATGGTCATTAAACAGTTGCATTTTTGTTTCATTAGACCAGAGAACATTTCTCCAAAAAGTACATTCTTTGTCACCATGTGCATTTGCAAACCGTAGTCTGGCTTTTTTATGGCGGTTTTGGAGCAGTGGGTTCTTCCTTGCTGAGCGGCCTTTCAGGTTATGTCGATATAGATACTTTTGTACCTGTTTCCTCTAGCATCTTCACGGTCCTTTGTTGTTGTTCTGGGATTGATTTGCACTTTTTGCACCAAAGTATGTTCATCTCTAGGAGACAGAACGCGTCTCCTTCCTGAGTGGTATGACAGTTGTGTGGTCCCATGGTGTTTATACTTGCATACTATTGTTTGTACAGATGAACGTGATACCTTCAGGCGTTTGGAAATTGCTCCCAAGGATGAACCAGACTTGTGGAGGTCTACAATTATTTTTCTGAGGTCTTGGCTGATTTCTTTTGATTTTCCCATAATATCAAGCAAAGAGGCACTGAATTTGAAGGTAGGCCTTGAAATACATCCACGGGTACACCTCCAATTGACTCAAATGATGTCAATTAGCCTATCAGAAGCTTCTAAAGCCATGACATCCTTTTCTGGAATTGTCCAAGCTGTTTAAAGGCACAGTCAACTTAGTGTATGTCAACTTCTGACCCACTGGAATTGTGATACAGTGAATTATAAGTGAAATAAACAACTGTTGGAAAAATGACTTGTGTCATGCAGAAAGTAGATGTCCTAACCGACTTGCCAAAACTATAGTTTGTTAACAAGAAATTTGTGGAGTGGTTGAAAAACGAGTTTTAATGACTTCGACCTAAGTGTATGCAAACTTCTGACTTCAACTGTACGTGTTAATGTTTGTGATATTGCAGCTCCTATATTTGGATATCAGGAGCTGTTGGCGAAAAGTTAGAAAAAAAAAATTATAGACTGAAACGAATACATCAGATGACGTCGCTCTGGATAAGAGCGTCTGCTAAATGACTTAAATGTAAATGTAAATGTAAATGACAAATATTTAAGGAGAGCGAACGATATAGAATCCTGAAATACGGTGTAACTGAATCCAAAAAATGAATAGTGAAGTCACTTCTAGACAAGGTAGAATCCTCCTCCTCACCACTCTATTCTATTGGTTGAAGGAAGAGCCTCGTGGTTAATTGAGTTAGTCTTGGGATTGGAGTGACTGCAGGTGCCTTGTGCTGACAGACAAAATAATAATCGAGCTCTCTCCCTAAAGTTGTAGCACAAGTCCATTAAACCTTGAAGTCTTWTAACACGGAGCAGCATTGTCCCTGGTCATCATTCATACTATRGGTCTTACACAACAAATGACAAACACCAATGACACATTTAATTTAGACACAAGAAACCAAATATATATTAGAATTTGTTCATATATGAAAAGAGTGTGCAGACTCACCATGTGCCCCCTATCCCCACCACCGTCACCTGGAGACCTCTGATGGGTCAGATGCCAGACACGGTMCCAGACACTTCTGTGACACGGTGCCAGACACAGTGCCAGACAAAAAGCAAACAAACTGGTTGTGCCGGAGGTGGACGAGGCGGTCAACACMACCTTTGTGTGTGAGGGCTGGATTGAAGGCTCCTCAAAATATGTCCTTGGAAAGACCGGATCATCTTCATGAAATTGTTGCACTGTAAGCTGACCAACCATTTTCATGATTTGAATGTACTGTATTTTCCATTGAGCTCATATATAAATTACAATGCAATGTCATTAAACAAATTGTTGTTATATTCCTTTTCAGAAAAGTAGTGCCTATGTATGAATGTTCTGTGAAAATGTCTTAGATACAATAAAATAAAACATTTCTAAACATTTCTAATAAAACATAAATACAAAAAGAATCCATATATAAACAACGCTTTTCCTTTATCTTTCCTGAGTCTACTAGTTACACACATATTGTCATTTCTTGTGATGCAATTTCTTGTGACGCAGTGGGCAAAACCCCGGTTGAATCAACGTTGTTTCCACGTCATAAAAAAATATATGTGATGACGGTGAATCAAAGTGCACAACGGATTGGATTTGCAAAAAGTCATTCTTTTATTTTTTTATACCTAATTCAATGACATGATGGCATTTTCTTATTATTTCACGTTGAATTCAAGTTAGTTGACAACTCAACCAAGTGTAAATTAAAACTAGATGTTGAAATGATGTCTTTGCCCAGTGGGTAAGCTACAGTACGTAGGTGGTTGGATACACAATGCTGCTCACAATGCTGCTCAAGCATTCAAAACATTTTTACTTATTCCATTCAACCGTGTCGGAAAGATTCTGTTTTTCATCTTCAGCACATCGACCCATTGTGACCCATTTTTTTTTATGTCTATTGTTTGAATTTGGCTGTGGTAACTATTATTTTAAGCAGCAGGGGAGGGCCCCATGAGCTCGTGGGGAATTGCTTGTGCTGGTTCAAACAGCCAGCTTTAAGAGCGAGCGTCAGAAGCAGCATTGGAAATCACAACACAAATCGAATGTTCTCCTWGCGTTTCTAATGAGCTCATGCCCTGCTTCCACAGAGCTCAGAGCTGACGGCTGCTGGGGAGACAGTTTGGCACATACAGTCTCTTTCAATTTAAGTTCTTACAAGTGTAAGGTTTTCTCCACCAAAAAGGTGGAGCCCAGAGTACAAGGTGTTGGCCTAAATTGAAGTATCTGTTTTGCCTGTGTCTCAAATGACGCCCTATTCCCCTATATAGTGCACTATTTTGGTAGAGCAGACMCAATTATATCAGTAATACACAGTAGACTTGTTTGTCTGCTACTACTTAAAGGTAAACAGTAGACTGATTTAAGCCTGGTTCTCCTGAGCGAGGAGTGTGTGTTGAGTCCCTCTGGWCTAAGTGTCCGTGGAGGAGCGTTTAGCATGCTAATGAAAGTGCCTGATGTAGAAGCATGAAAACAATCAACCACCAAACACTCCACCGTAATCTCCTGAAAATCACGACGGCCCACAGAAGTTCAGTATATTCATCAGTGTCTGTGTGTGTGTGTGTATGTGTGTGTGTTTGTGTGTGCATGATCTTCTCTCCACTTTGTGTGTATTGTGTCAGAGTGAGGGTAATCTATTGTATGTAATGGAGTGATACAATCAGTTCGTTACACTTAGAAAAGCAATTCACAATGCGACACTGTGTCTTGCAAAATCACAACYTTAAATGTTACAATCTGATTTCGCACAACACGTTGTCGCAGTATGTSTAACAGTATTTGTTATTTTCTACCCTAAAGCTTTATTTGATTTCGGGAGGTGGTGTGTGGAGTATTTCTCCTTGGAGTGTTCAGAGACCAATCTGCAGTCTCTCCCTGGATGTAGCCTGTATGAGTATTTCAGATCAGATTAAAGYTCTCCGTTTAGCTCTCTGGGGTAGAAAACCACTGACGTCCATCCATCTCCATGCCGCCGACACCTCTAAATCCCCCAGAACACAGCATACTAGCTGATGTTTGATTAGACCCCTGTAGCGCTCTCCTCAGGGGAGTGTCAGTCCAACATGAGGAATGACCCAGTATTTATCGGTTAGGGCCTGAAGAGGAATGCTGGTGGTTGGCTGGAAGGTGACGTTATAACGATGCCTGGAGAATGTTTTTCACTGTTTGATGTGTGTCATGTCCTTGATCTGGGGAATGATGGGAAATCAATAGTGAACTCATCTAATCTGGGGAGAAATACACTCACAGCCCCTGTAGATCTGTCACAATGTTCCTACCGCCTGGAACAGCTACATCACATCAGTCTAGCTGGGCCACTGAAGAAGTGCTCGGGTGTGCCCCAAAAATGGCACCCTATTACATAGTGCAAGGTCTGTTAAAGTATGGGTCGGACCCAAAGTGGGCCCTAGGCATTTGAGAGGTAGGTTGTGATCTACATCTATAATGACACAGGATTTCTTCATTTGTGTCTTCAGAGGACAATCAATTTCTCACTTGGGTTTCTCAAGCTGAAAAAGTTTAAGTTGACTTTTTACCATATAAGTGCAATATATAGGGAATAGAGTGCCATATGGGACTTAGCCCTAGTGTGCAACATGCATTATGAACACTACTACTGTACACTGTGTTCTTGCAGTACAGACTGAAGTGGTCCGCATATTGTTATTTCAATACTTCTTCATTTACTTTTTAGATCGCATTATAGTGTTGTAGGACAGATGAGGACATACACATGTATTAGGCTATCGAATGATAAGACAAAGAATCAGTGCTGGATGGAGTTTGAGGCGAGTCATTGTTTGTTTCTGTATCTGATCTGATCTGATCCGTAGTCTTCGTCAGTGATCTGAATGTCAAACCACAAATAATTATGTTGATGTTTTCCCAATGCTGGCAGTGACATTAATTCCTGACCAAAACATCAAGCTAGTAACTAGAGTGTAAAGAAGCACAGATAATTACTCCGGTGGGGACTGGTGGTGTGTTCCAATCAGCCAGGAGGGTAGGACAGTTCTGGGCAGACTTAAGACTAAAATCCCTATCCTCTCAGATGCATTCATAAAGCCCCAATGCTCTCAGCCACACCACACACTGAAATGTATGCCACCTCTGATGCACCTTGAAGATGTGTGGGCGAACAGCACAGTRCTTGTCACTCTGTCCCCCAACGATGCTTTGATCTTTATGCAAATCCTCAGGCCTGACACTCAGAGGACTCRCAAGAGACCGCCACCCACMCGTCATTTGCCYGTCCTTTATTC
Organism: Salvelinus sp. IW2-2015; assembly: GCF_002910315.2. NCBI lineage: Eukaryota > Metazoa > Chordata > Actinopteri > Salmoniformes > Salmonidae > Salvelinus > Salvelinus sp. IW2-2015. Next base: position 38,383,064 of record NC_036848.1, on the reverse strand, counting down.
TCACCTATGCTCCGTCATGGTAGAGTATTGCTCTGTCTTTAAACCCTGAGCCCTTTCTTATACAACCCATTTACGCGACAAGAAATGAATAACCATTCAAATCTATTGAAGCTGCTTCCTATCTTGTATTGACACGTAGTGGAATTTGTTTGTGTAAGGATCGGAGGTTCGGAGCGTTGTTAAATGGGATACCAGAAGTATTATAAAAACAGTTAGCAGGTATGCCCTCACCCGTCTGAGCAGTTGGCTGTGAATGCCCTCACCCGCTAGTACAATTACGCTGTGATTTGGGTTCTGACCCTTCACAGGCTGTCCGGTCAGAACAATGCTGATGCTTCTCTTTTCAGGGTTTTTATTTACTTTTCACCTACACACATACTTTTGGTCATAGAACGTGAATCTTGGTGGAATAGTACTTGTGTTAATCCAAATGAATTGTGGTTCTATAAGGCAACAACATGCACAACATAACAGTATCAGTAGTGTCATAATTATGCACTATAGATGCTGTTCTATAAACTTAGCAGCATAAACATTAAACCTAAAGATGAACCTCTTGGTCACTTCACCTCTACCTACATATTACCTCGTACATTGACTCTACTGGTACCCCCTGTAAATAGCCTTGCTATTGTTATTTTACTGCTGCTGTTTAATTATTTGTTACTTAACCAACAATGCTTTAAGAAGAAAAATGTGTTAAGGGCTTGTAAGTAAGCATTTCACTGTTGTATTCGGTACATGTGACAAATAACATTTGATTTGTCTGAGAGAGAGAAACCAATTACGGAGACTCACAAAGATAAATATTTATGACACCCTCTCTGGCCGGTGTGAGAGCCTGCAGTGCTGTGGTCTTATCTGATCTGCCCCAGGGTCGTAAATTACTCTAAGCATGCTTGAGCTCCAAGACCAGTCTGGGAGGGTTCTAGAAGCTCGCCCATGGCAGCGCAACAAAAGGTCACGATGGAAAGCGCTACAGTATCATGGGCATGTGAAAACTGTTTTCTTAGTAAACAATGACACCTATGGCAACGGGCACAATGGTATATACTATAAACAAGATACCAAGCAGAAATGTGTGTCTTTCTTAGGACAACGATAACACTGACCTGAGTGGTTGGGTGCAATGTCCAGATGCGCCTTTCCAAGCGCTCTGATTGGTTGGGAATGGCAGTGCTATGATGGGTGATGGATAACTAAGGTAGGCTAAATATAAGGGCACAAGGCGAGACCCAGATGCAGACACGGGAGGCAGATGGTTTGAGTCTTTGATATTAATTAAATCCAAAAGGGGTAGGCAAGATAATGGTCGTGGACAGGCAAAAAGTCAAAACCAGATCAGAGTCCAAGAGGTACAGTGTGGCAGGCAGGCTCGAGGACAGGGCAGGCAGGCGGGTACAGAGTCCAGAAAACAGGCAATGGTCAAAACTGGGTGGACTAGTAAAAGAGAATAGAAAAGGCAGGCGCAAGCGAAAAACACACTGGTTGACTTGGAACGTARAAGACGAACTGGCACAGCAAGACAGGAAACACAGGGATATATACACCAGGGATAACAAGCAACACCTGGAGGGGGTGGAGACAATAACAAGGACAGGTAAAACTGATCAGGGTGTGACACTAAAAAGCCAAACGAACGGGACTCAAGGGAAACTGTGAGGGACATTTAGGTAGAGAGGAAGGGAGCAGGACAGACTTTTTTTTATACAAGTATTCTAATTTCTAATTTTATGGTTTACCCAAGGTCAAGTGCCTGTGTCCTTATCTGATTGGTGCAGGTTTGTGGAGCTGCAGTCATGAAAACAGGATTACTGCATTGTAAACGTGATGCATTGTAAACTGATTTTGCATGAATACTCATATAAAACCACATTATATGAGTCAATTTAGAATCAGGCCAAGAATTTGTGATATTAATAATGGTAAAAATGTATATTTAAATTTGCCCATGTGATAACTATGAACATACAGAGGGCTTTAAATCAGTACGAACAAGAGACCAAGTGGGCTCCTGAGGGATGCATCGGTCTAAGGCACTGCATCTCAGTGCTAAAGGCATCACTACAGACCCTGGTTCGATTCCAGGCTGTATCACAACTGGCTGGGATTGGCGAGTCCCATAGGGCGGCGCGCAATTGGCCCAGCCTCGTTAGGGTTTGGCCGGGTAGGCCGTCATTGTAAATAAGAATTTGTTCTTAACTGACTTGCCTAGTTAAATAAAGGTAAAATAAAATAAAGAGAATGAGATCAAATCTGTTAAATAAATAATAAATAAATAACAAATGTCCTCACTTCCATTAGCTTCTCCTCCCTCTTCCCTTATTTAATGGTCTTTCCCTTGTTTCCCTGCCTCATCTTTCCTATTGCTTCTTATTTTCTATCTTTTCTCACAAGTCACCTAATCACTGATTTATTTATCTGTTATCCCACATGAAAAGATACTATAGTAATGGTATAACTACTGTAGTGTTTTTGCTGACTTTAGTGTAGTATACTGTATTATACTGTAATATTTACAGTTAACTATAGTATATACTGTATTATTTACTGTAGTGGTTTTGCGTACTATAGTATACTGTAGTTTTTTTGTTGTTGCAGACTGTAATATACTGTAGTGTTTTTGCGGACATTACTGTAGTATTTATTATAGTGTTTTTGTTTTATTATCTTTGGCATAGAAGTGGAGTCTTTCTCCTTTAGGAAACCTACTGGATAAATACTAAAAGAGCAAATTTTCCATAATCTGTATTATCTATACTCATGTAGGTTTCTCACTTATGGGTGGGACAAATTAGGATTTGGGGATTCTACCGTTCTACCGTACAGTTTACTACAGAATTCTATAGTAAGTACTGTAGTATTCTATAGTAAACTTTTGTGTATTTTTTCATGTGGGAGGGATGTCAGCCTCTTTATCTCTCGTTCCCTCTCTTTCTCCTTCTCCCCCTCTCTATCTCTCCACCCCTTCCTCTCTCCCTCTTCTCTCTCTGCCCCTCTCTCTCTTTCTCTCTCTCTACCTCTCCATTCTCTCCCTTTCTCGTTCCTTCTCTCTCTGACAGATTCATGGTGTGACTGATGCTACAGTATATCTGTCAGGGCTGCCGCTCACTGTCACACAGGCTGTCACCATGAGCCTTGAGAACGAGGGCCTACCATACCAGGGAAGGGTGGCGCCATCGTCACATAAAGCACCGATAAATCTGCTTATGATTGGTTTGATTGCAAACATAGATTCCATAAACACACACAACCACACACATACAGACACAAACACACACACTTTTGTGGCCACTTCAAAACTTCAGTGCCACCAAGAAAATGAAGGCATCACATCCAAAAGCCATCAATCAAAGATGAGTATTGGTTCAACAGCTGCACCGTTAAAATGAAGTGCTTTGTAATACCAAAACTAGTGGCAACTGAGCTGCCACCAACTTGAAGGGGACAAAACCTGAACTTTGCTGGAGAATTGAAACATATCATCCTGAGATGTTTTGAAATGTTAAATGGTGTGTTGTAACACCACTTAAGTGTTGTACAACACCTTGCCAGGGACTGGCAGCACTGACAGAAAAGATTGAAAACAATCGTTTGGTGTTTTGAGTCCTGTATAGTGCAGAATTAGATTGGTGTATAGTGCAGAATCTTTTGGTGTAATTTTCTCTCTCTAAAAGCTAAAAAACAATGATGTTTTGAATCCCATTTAGTGCAGCATTAGATCCCTTTTTCTGAAGTGTCTTAACATTACTTTATGTATTTGATCGTTTGCCATTATATACTTTTTTGGTATGCATTGTCAAGCACAGCATGCAAACGACCACACTAACTGGAGGTTGAAATGCAAGACTTAAGGATTCTGCTGGTTCCTCTTCTGCTGACAATCATGAATGTGGGAATGGGTGCTGTCCTCATTGAACGTCAATTTGTCTGACGGTTCTGATATCTGTTCATCATGATCCATTACACCTCATGGCACGACAAGCTTAATAGCTTTTATTTCATTAAACATGCATACAACATTTGGTGAAAGAATCATAAAGTACTTTTTTTTTTATTACCTACAAGCCACAAAAAAAAGTCACGTGGCAATATAGGAAATGCAAGGTGATTAAAAGCAAAGATTTCCAATGAGTTCAGTCACTCAATTTTCTCACTCTTTGGTTATCCTGATGAAAGATACTTACATTTTGAGCAACATATTAAGTTGGATTCATTCTTCCATTATTTTGGTCAAATGAAATGACCAAATCATTGAAATGACTTGCATACATTATTTTATATACTACGTGTTGGGGGTATTTTGACACTTATGAAATGACAGAGAGGGATACAGATAGGTAGGAGAAACAGAGTGAAAGGTTGTAGTGAGGAATTGAACCCCGGTCTTCGGTGGGGAGAGGGGTTACCTGTCTAAGCAAGGTGTGTTGTCGCTATACCAGGGGTTCTGAACGACTTGCATTCATTTTTATAAAATAGGCCTATATGTTTTTTTTTTCTTTTGTCAATTTCAATTCACCCCAGAATAATTTCTTACAGCATGTCTGTATGGTTAAGAAGGTAAAATGGCCTCCTGAGTGGCGCAGTGGTCTAAGGCACTGCCTCGCAGTGCTAGCTGTGCCCTCTAGAGATTCTGGGTTTGAGTCCAGGCCTCGGTCGCAGATGTGTCACAACACTCTTAAAAACACCAATATTTACATATTAAGAACCACTTTGGTGTTTCAGAGTCTTCATTTGTGTTTCAAAACACATTCTGTGTATTAAAAATGTACATTGGTTTCACATTCAAACACCCTCCAACCCCAGATCTCAGCTTAGGTGCGCAGCTTTTACATGTTTTGAGACTTTCTATTTACAGTGTCAAAGATCCAGCTTTGGATCCCTGTGCACTGAGAGAATTCAGAATTCACAGATATTAATCCCTCTTATGTTGAGCTTTTGCTTGTGTTATCCAAGAGCCCCATAATTATCTGTTTGTGTCCCCTTTCTAACCTTTAATAATTTCACTGTTTCTATGCTCTTGGGTGTGTGTGTGTGTGTGGCGTGTGTTTGTGTGTGAGGGTCAGCTGAGCAACACACACACACGAGTATTGAGTCATGCTGGGATTTTTTTGCAGCAAACTGTCGCCTCGGTCACAATTTGTCCTTCAATGAAGCTGTTAGAATAACCAGCCCACCATTTTAGCTTGGCACTGTACTAATCCCCCTCAGCTAGTGAGTCAGTGGACAAGACTGCAAAGTCTGAGCAGTCTCTTGCCAAAATTCAGCATCCTTCTCTCTCTCTCTCTCTCTCTCTCTCTCTCTCTCTCTCTTCTCTCTTCTCTCTCTCTCTCTCTCTCTCTCTCTCGCTCTTCTCTCATCTCTCTCTCTCTCTCTCTCTCTCTCTTCTCCAGGAAAAGAGAAGAGACCAAAGCGCAGCGTGGTAAAACTGAACACAGAAACAAAACAATAAACGATAATCAAACGAAACAGTACGTATGGCGACAAACACTGACACGGAAACAAAACACCCACCAACCAAAAGTGAAACCCAGGCTACCTAAGTATGATTCTCAATCAAGGACAACGATTGAGCTGCCCTCTGATGAGATCATACCAGGCCGAACACAAAACCCCAACATAGAAAAATACACATAGACTGCCACCCCAACTCAGCCCCTGACCATACTAAATCAAAGACAAAACTAAGGAAATAAAAGTCAGAACGTGACCCTCTCTCTCTTCTCTTCTCTCTGTCTCTCTGTCTCTCTCTGTCTCTCTGTCTCTTCTGTCCTCTCTCTCTCTCTCAATTCAATTCAATTCAATTCAAGGGCTTTTATTGGCATGGGAAACATGTGTTAACATGCCAAAGAAAGTGAGGTAGATAATATACAAAAGTGAAATAAACAATAAAAATTAACAGAAACATTACACATACAGAAGTTTCAAAACATAAAGACATTACAAATTCATATTATATAATACAGTGTTGTAACAATGTACAAATGTTAAAGCACACAAGTTAAAATAAATAAACATAAATATGGGTTGTATTTACAATGTGTTTGTTCTTCACTGGTGCCTTTTCTTGTGCAACAGGTCACAAATCTTTGCTTTGTGCACACTGTTGAATTTCACCCAGTAGATATGGGAGTTTATCAAATTGGATTTGTTTCGAATTCTTTGTGGATCTGTGTAATCTGAGGGAAATATGTCTCTCTATATGGTCATACATTTGGGCAGAGGTTTAGGGATAGTGCAGCTCAGTTTCCACCTCCATTTTTGGGCAGTGGAGCACATAGCTGTTCTTCTCTTGAGAGCCATGTCTGCCACGGCGGCCTTCTTCTCAATAGCAAGGCTTATTCAATGAGTCGTACATAGTCAAAGCTTTCCTAAGTTGGTTTCATCACCCAGTGGTCAGGTATTCTGCCACTGATTACTCTTCTGTTTAGTGGCCAAATTAGCATTCTAGTTTGCTCTGTTTTTGTTGTTAATTCTCCAATGTGTCAAGTAATTATCTTTTTGATTTCTCAATTGATTGTGGTCTAATTGTGCTGTTGTCCTGGCGGCTCTGTGGTGTTTGTGAACAGAGGCCCCAGGACCAGCTTGCTTAGGACTCTTCTCAGCACGTTCATCTCTCTGTAGGTGATTGCTTTGTTATGAAGTGTTTCGGGAATCGCTTCCTTTTAGGTGTTGATAGAATTTAACGGGCTCTTTTCTGGATTTTGATAATTAGTGGTGTATCGGCCTAATTCTGCTCTGATGCATTATTTGGTTGTTCTACGTTTACACGGAGGATATTTTTGCAGAATTCTGCATGCAGAGTCTCAATTTGGGTTTGCCCATTTGTGAAATCTTGGTTGGTGAGCGGCAACCCAGACCTCACAACCATAAAGGGCAATGGGCTTCTATGACTGATTCAAGTATTTTAGCCAGATCCTAATTGGTATGTTGAATTTATGTTCCTTTTGATGGCATAGAATGCCCTTCTTGCCTTGTCTCTCAGATCGTTCACAGCTTTTGTGGAAGTTACCTGTTGGTGCTGGTCTTAGGCCGAGTATGTATAGTTTTTTGTGTTCTAGTGGCAACGGTGTCTAGATGATATTTTGGGTCCTGGCGACTGACCTTTTTGGATACACCATATTTCTGGATCTTACTGAGATATTACTGTCAGTTTCGGCCCAGGTCTGACAGAATCTGGCAGAAGATCTTAGGTGCTGCTGTAGGCCCTCCTTGGTTGGTGACAGAAGCACCAGATCATCAGCAAACAGTAGACATTTGACTTCGGATTCTAGTAGGGTGAGCCAGGTGCTGCAGGACTGTTCTAATGCCCTCGCCAATTCGTTGATATATATGTTTGAAGAGGGTGGGCTAAAGCTGCATCCCTGTCTCAACCCCACGACCCTGTGTGAAGAATGTGTGTGTTTTTGCCAATTTTTAACCGCACATTGTTGTTTGTGTACAAGTGATTTATAATTCGTATGTTTTCCCCAAACACCACTTTCATTCAATTTGTATAGCAGAACCTCATGCCAAATTGAGTCGAAGGCTTTTTGAAATCAACAAAGCATGAGAAGACTTTTGCCTTTGTTTTGGTCTTGTTTGTTGTCAATTAGGGTTGTAGGGTGAATAACATGTCTGTTGTACGTAACTTGGTAAAAAAGCCAATTCTGACATTGCTCAGTACATTGTTTTCATTTGAGAAATGTCGAGTCTGCTGTTAATTGATAATCGCAGAGTATTTTCCCAAGGTTACTGTTGACGCATTTCCACCGTAGTTTATTGGGGTCAAATTTGTCTCCACTTTTGGGATTGGGTGATCAGTCCTTGGTTCCAAATATTGGCGGAAGATGGTCCAGAAGCTAAGACGATGTTAAAGGTTTTTAGTATAGCCAATTGGAATTTGTTGTCCTGTATATTTGATCATTTCATTAAGGATACCATCCAACACCACAGGCCTTTTTGGGTTGGAGGGTTTTATTTGTCCTGTAACTCGTTCAAGGTAATTGGAGAATCCAGTGGGTTCCTGGTAGTCTTTAATAGTGATTCAAGGATTTGTATTTGATCATGTTATAGTTTTTGCTCTTTATTCTTGTTATAGAGCCAAAAAAGATTTGAGAAGTGGTTTACCCATACATCTCCATTTTTGGATAGATAATTCTTGTGTTGTGTTTGTTAGTGTTTTACAATTTTCCCAGAAGTGGTTAGAGTTCTATGGATTCTTCATAATTACATGTGATTTCTGACGTGCTGTCCTTCTTTTTCCGTAGTGTATTCTGTATGTTTTAGTGATTCACCATAGTGAAGCTGTAGACTTCAGGTTTTCCGCGGTCTCTATGTTTTTGGTTGGACAGGTTTGCTCAATTTATATTCTTAGATTTTTGCATCACACTACACGACCTCTCTCTCCTCTCATCTCTCTCTCTTCTCCTCTCCTCTCTCTCTTCTCTCTCTCTCTCTCTCTCTCTCTCTCTCTCTCACCTCTCTCTCTCGTCTCATTCTCTCATCTCTCTGTCTACTCTTTGACCAAATCAATCTGGCCAACTGCAACCCTGATGATGCAACAGCTGGCAACGCATACAGCACATCTCCAAACTTCTGTATGAACTGATCCCCCAAAACATGTTATTACAAAGTAATAAAAAAGCTTTGGACCATGATCAATTCGGTATGGGGGTTGCAAAAGGTTTTGCACTTTCCATAATCAAGTCAACATGCTCTACATGGACTGTTCTACATGGACCAGAGTAAGAAATCACTTACCACAGTAACTGAAGTATACTACTGTAGGCCTATAGACAGTACCAGTCAAAAGTTTGGAAACACAAAAAAGCAATACGTACCATAAAACTTTTTGACAAATTGAAAATGTATCTCGATATGTAATAGGTTTATGTACTCTTTTAAAAAAAWATATATTTCTGTTTTTGTATTTGTTTTGTTAATAATAATAAAAAATATTATAAATATTATTTGTACTATTTTCTACATTGTAGAATAATAGGGAAGACATCAAAACTTTGAAATAACACATATGGAATCATGTAGTAACCAAAAAAGTGTTAAACAAATAAAATATATTTTAGATTTTAGATTATTTAAAGTAGCCACCCTTTGCCTTGATGACAGCTTTGCATACTCTTGGCATTCTCTTAACCAGCTTCATGAGGAATGCTTTTCCAACAGTCTTGAAGGAGTTCCCATGTATGCTGGGCACTTGTTGAGATGTGTCTTTTACTTGAACTCTGTGAAGCATTTATTTGGGCTGCAATCTGAGGTGCAGTTAATTGCCGATTTCTATGGCTGGTAACTCTAATGAACTTATCCTCTGCAGCAGAGGTAACTCTGGGTCATCCTTTCCRGTGGTGGTCCTCTTGAGAGACAGTTTCATCATAGCGCTTGATGGTTTTTGCAACTGCACTTGAAGAAACGTTCAAKGTTTTCCATTGTCTTAWAGTAATGATGGACTGTTGTTTCTCTTTGCTTATTTGAGCTGTTCTTGCCATAATATGGACTTGMTRTTTTACCAAATAGGGCTATCGTCTGTATACCAACCCTTCTTTGTCACAACACAACTGATTGGCTCAAATAAGGAAAGAAATTCCACAAATGAACTTTTAACAAGGCACACCTGTTAATTGAAATGCATTCCAGGTGACTACCTCATGAAGCTGGTTGAGAGAATGGCAAGAGTGTGCAAAGTTGTCATCATTTTGACTGGTACTGTATATTGTATGTCTTGGCTTGGCTGAAAACAGGGCTTCTCTGATACAAATCATAGGTACAAACTTCTATGATGGAGAATATAGAACAGCAGATGTGTTTTAAATGTCAGCAATGTACAAAGCAAAATGCCCTTTTAAAGTAACTGCAAACTCGTGGCCAAATAAGGTAAATYTCTTTATTAGCTTTTAATCACATACTTATAAAGACTCTCTAGGCAATCAGTGACATTAATTMATCAATTACGTGCCAGGGAGCAACAACAATCTAGAGTGTAGGCCTCGAGGACTGGAGTTGTGCACCCCTGACCTAAATAATTGTCATTGACACCCAAGGTGTGATTGCTGCACTGTTTATTGTCCTAAGGCACAAACAACCCAAACCAATGTCTGAAAGTTTTATCGGTTTATAATTGAGTTTATGACTGAGAAAATGAAAATCATTACCGTCTCCACACATGAATACTTAATGGATGATATACTGTATAAAGTTATCCCATTCAAAATGGCAAAGAGCATATTCATTACTTCTAGATGAAYTTGGATTGTCCTTCCTGTATTATGAACTTAATGAAACCACATCAACCTCCAATTGTGATGGTGCTTAAAGATTGCGGTGTTGCAAAATTAATGATCTAAAATTCAGCAGCAGAAATAAAGAACTCATCCCCGCATCTAAAAGCCTTGATATATCTCAGTAAGAATTGATATACTGTAATTATGACTACTGGTCTTAAAGTTAACCACACCATAACTTTATGTAAGATTGAGAAGAACTGATTAAGTAATTATAGTTGTGGGAATCAGACTGTAAATTCTCATAAAGTCTGACCCCTCAATGACAGCTGGGGTGAATCAATGAAGGAATAAGTCTGTCATAACTCTATATTTATCTTATCGAGTCAATGTTGGATGCAGTCTATCACAGTGCCATCCGTTTTGTCWCCAAAGCCCCATATACTACCCACCACTGCGACCTGTATGATGTCGTTGGCTGGCCCTTGCTTCAAACTCGTCGCCAAACCTACTAGCTCCAGGTCATCTACAAGGCTCTGCTAGGTAAAGCCCCGCCATAGCAGCAACCACCCGTAGCACACGCTCCAGCAGGTATATCTCACTGGTCACCCCCAAAGCCAATTCTTCCTTTGGCCGCCTCTCTTTCCAGTTCTCTGCTGCCAATGACTGGAACGAACTGCAAAAATCTCTGAAGCTGGAAACTCTTACCTCCCTCACTAGCTTTAAGGACCAGCAATCAGAGCAGCTCACAGATCACTGCACCTGTACATAGCTCATCTGTAAAGCCCATCCAATCTACCTCATCCCCATACTGTATTTATTTATTTATCTTGCTCCTTTGCACCCCAGTATCTCAACTTGTACATTCATCTTCTGCACATCCTACCATTCCAGTGTTTAATTGCTATATTGTAATTACTTTTCCACCATGGCCTATTTATTGCCTTAGCTCTCTTATCCTACCTCATTTGCACATGCTGTATATAGATTTTTCTACTGTATTATTGATTGTATGTTTGTTTATTCCATGTGTAACTCTGTGTT
>NC_036848.1:38360406-38371778 GCF_002910315.2 Salvelinus sp. IW2-2015 | reverse complement strand
GGTGTTTGTTTGTATGTCGAAAGGGAAGCACAGCTGCGAGCTGCCAGTGACACCGAGCCTACCAGACTGGCTAAATCACTTCGATGCTTCGCTTCGAGGCAAGCCAACACTGAGGCATGCATTTAGAGCAATCAAGCTGTTCCGACGACTAGTTGATCTATGCTCTCCGTAGCGGAACGTAAGTACCTTTAAAACAGTCAACATACAAAAGCAGACGGGATTACCAGGACCCTGTGCTGACCAACTGGCATGGTCTTCACTACATTTTCAAATGTACCCTGATTGAGTCTGTAATACCATCATGTTTCAAGCAACACCAAGAAACACAAGGGCAACCTGCCTAAAAGACAAACAGACCCGTAGCACTCACGGTTCCGTAGCCATAAATGCTTTGAAAGTTCGGTAATGCTCACATCAACCACCACTATCCCAGAAAACCTAGACCCACTCCAATTTGCATACCGCCAAAACGATCCACAGATGATGCAAATCTCTATGCACTCCACACTCGCCCTTTTCCCACCTGGACAAAAGGGAACACTTATGCTGAGCAATTGCTATTCATTACACAGCTCAGCGTTCAAACCACCATAGTTACCCTTCAAAGCTCAACACTAACTAAGGGATGGCTGGACTAAACACCCGCCCTCTGCAAACTGGATCCGGACCTTTCCCTGACGGGGCCACTCCCAGGTGTGAGGGTAGGTAGCACACAGTTCTGCCACGCTGATCCTCAACACTGGAGCTCCACAGGGTGCGTGCTCATCCCCTCCTGTACTCCCTGTTACCCACTACTGCAGGCCAGGCTCGACTCCAACACCATCATTAAGTTTACAACGACCACAACAGTGTAGGTCTGAATCACAGGACAAACGATGCAGACAGCCTATTTAGGCGAGGGTCAAAGACCTGGCTGTGTGGTGCCAGAATAAAACAACCTATCCCTCAACGTAACCAAGACTAAGGAGATATGGTGGGACTACAGGAAAAGGAGACCGAGCACGCCCCCATTTTCTCATCGACGGGGCTGAGTGGAGCAGGTGAGAGCTTTCAAGTTCCCTCGGTGTCACATCAACAAACTAGAATGGTCCCAAACACACCAAGACAGTCGTGGAAGAGGCACGGACAAGGCCTATTCCCCCCTCAGGAAAACTAAAAGGATTTGGCATGGGTCCCGAGATCCTCAAAAGGTTCTACACCTGCAACATCGAGAACTCCTGACGTTGATCACGGCCTGGTACGGCAATTGCGCTCGACCTCTGACCGCAAGGCACTACAGAGTGTAAATAGTGCGTACGGCCCAGTACATCACTGGGCTAAGCTGCCGCCATCCAGACCTTACACCACGGTTTGTCAGAGGGAAGGCCCTAAAAATTGTCAAAACCCCAGCCACCCCAGTCATAGGACTGTTCTCTCTACTACCGCATGGCAAGCGTACCGGAGTGCCAATCTAGGACAAAAGGCTTCTCAAAGTTTTTACCCCCAAGCCATAAGACTCCTGAACAGTAATCAAATGGTCTACCGGACTATTTGCATTGTGTGACCCCCCAAACCCTCTTTGGTATTCTTATATATCCCAGCTTTAATAGGGTGGTAGATTACTCTTCATCAAACATCAATAATAGAGAAAACTTTTCTCCTTTTTTTTTCATACGGGTCAAGCGACGTTGCATTGCGTACATTCTTTGGGATTTGTTTAGCGATCCCATCAAACTTTTATCTGCATACAACCCGCCACCCACTGTTTACTGGTGTGAGGGATTCCACAGCCCATGCATCAATTCAATTTGATACATAATTAATACAGAAAAATGCCTTGCCAACTATTAGCCCTCTAAAGAAATTGGGAAATGTTCTGGGATCGTCAGGAGAATGTGACCTCCTCCTCAGACCAATTGTCAGTCCGTCCGGAAACATTGTTGCTGGAACCAAAAAGATATCTCAGTTTCAAAGTCCAGCTTGGAAAGAAGAAGCCTGTGAGGTACTGGTCGGTCACATGCAGGAACCAAACGTTAAATGATGAATTTAATTATGAATAATGAATAGGCTAAATCATGCAAATATAACTTGTCTGTCTAAGCAGTATATAGGAGAACTAACGGGACTGCCCCGGCAGAGCTCGCCGACCGCACGTTCACTCTGTGCTTTAGGTTTGTTGAACCTCTCCAGCTTTTAGCTGTAATAAAGAATGATTCATTAAGGTTGACTGAGTCCCTTTGTGGTAATTTTCCACAATAATAAACCCGACCAGCCCATTACCCACTATTAAACCCTATGCAGGGACCACTACACCCACTCAACACCCTCTGCAGCTGTTTCTGCAAGTAAATCCTCGATATCCCAAGTACTTCTCTGCCGCGCCACCACAACTCTATTTTCTTGACTTTCTATCCATTTCTGCAGTACAATTGACAACCATGGCTAGAAATGGCTTAAAAAGCCCACCTTGCTGAAAGCCCACATTATTATTCCATCATCTCTCTTGCGTCCTAGCCTCCTCACAGGAAATTCCTCTCAAATCCCTCACCTTACCCATTCTTCCTCTACCACTCTCTTTCACTGCTTTCACCATACTACACTTTCTGTACTACTGTAACCCTGGCACCTCAATCTGCCTTTTCTTCACCTGACAACCTCAGATCTCCAGCCTCATTGTTTAACCCCACACTAACCACACAGAACTTTTCCACGATACCACACATTCCTCATCTCATGCCCTCCTGCCACTCTTCTCACACTAGGCATCTCACTCCTACACAGTGCTTCAACAGGCCCAAAACTGACCACCTAAACACTGTAGTATTTACAGAACAAAAAACACTCACGGATAACTGACACTTTCTACCTTCACCTCTGCGCATCAAACTCTACAGGACAACAAAGTATTCTCTGTTTCCCAACGTTCTACACTGATTCTACGTCTCACCTAAAGACGAAGGCATCACAGACACGGGGAATCTTCCATTTCAACTCCATTAACACTTAAACCTAATCCCATTTACCCACTCCTTTCAATGCCGCCCTGTTCCGAGAGCAATTCGATCACAATATTTCCCCAATCGCGAAATCCGGAGCGCACTGCTGCTGCGATATAAGAGAAACAATAAATAATTATGAGGTCCACTCGAGTTACCTTCAACCAATCTTGTTTCTCATTTCGGAGAATCCTTTAGGGACCTTTGGCAAACTCCAAGTGGCTGTCATATGGCTCGTTGAGCTGTGATGTATGGGGCGTTTCCATCTGGCCACTCACGCATATAGGGCCTGATTGGAGAGGTGCTGCAGAGATTGTTGTCCTTCTGAAAGGTTTTCGCCAGCGCCAGCAGAGGGAACTCTGGAGCTCTGTCAGAGTACCGATTTGGTTCATTGGTCACGCTCCCTGACCAAGGCTCTGAGGATTTTCGATCATATCCTTGGACTAAATGTTGACCACTGCAAATGCAAGGCCAACACCCAGATTCAAAGGCCTTTCGTAATATAACACATATTCAATGGTAGCTCTTCTCTTTTCACTGCAAACTCGTTTATGGTTCAGCAAAACTTAACATGTATATATTTTATGAACATAAGATTCAATGACGTGCTCAATGGGATTGACAACTAAACCACTGTGGTCTCCCGGGGGGCGCAGTGGTCTAGGGCACTGCATCGCTAGTGCTAGCTGCGCCCACCAGATTCTCTTGGGTTCGCGCCCAGGCTGGGCTGGGTTCGCGCCCAGCTCTGTGCAGGCCGCGGCCCAACCGGGAGAGCCGTGGGGCACGCACAATTGTCATGCTCGTCCGGGTTTAGGGAGGGTTTGGCCCGGCTAAGGAGGGTTTGGCCGGTTAGGATATTCCTTGTTTGTCTCTTGTCTCAGGTATGTCTCAGTATTTAAAATGTATAAAAGTATGCACTCTTACTGTAAGCGCTCTGGATAGAGCGTCTGGCTAAAATGACTAAAAATGTTCAAATGTAAAAATGATTGGAGATCCGGGAGCCTCGTCGCTGGCAATGGCAGAACACTGACATTCCCGTCTCAGGGAAATCACACACAGAACGAGCAGTATGCTGTGCTTGTCATGGCTGGAAAGGTAATGTCAGGATGGCTGTGGAAGGGTACCACATGAGGAGGAGGAGCTTCCCTGTAACCGCACAGCATTGAGATTGCCGGCAATACAACAAAGCTCAGTACAGATATGCAATCAGTGAACACACCGCCCCGACCATGATGGACCCTCCAGCCTCTATCCCGCTCCAGAGACAAGGCCTCGGTGGTACGCTCATTCCTTCGACGATAAAGCGAATCCGACCATCACCCCCGAAGAGACAAAACCGCGACTTATGCAGTGAAGAGCACTTTTTCCCAGTTCCCTGTCCAGCGAACGGCCCATAGGGAAGTTGTTTGCCGGTATGTCTGGTGAGACCAGCCTTACAAACAGCCCTACAAGCCCTCAAGTCCAGCTCTCTCAGACTATTGCGGGACAGTCTGAGCACTAAATGAGGTGATTGTGCGTTCTGTGTAACTCAGGGCAGTTGTTTGTTGCCATCCACTGCAGATGATCAGCTGGTCCGTTCCTGTCTCATGTAGCGCCTGTCTTAAACGTCTCACAGTTACGTATATTGAAATGTATGCCCTGGCCAAATCTCAGTCCTCATGCCTCCTTGTAGTATGCCTAAGGCACGTTCACGCAGAGAGCAGGGACCCTGGGGCATTCGTTTCTTTTGGTGTTTTTCAGAGTTCAGTAAAAAGGACCTCTTTAGTGTCATTTAAGTTTCATAACTGTGGACGCTTAATTGCCTACCCTCTGTAAGCTTAGTGTCTCTTAACGACCGTTTCACAGTGCATGTTCATTGAATTGTTTAGAGTCAATGAACAAGCATGGGAAACAGTGTTTTCAAATCTTTACAATTTTGAACTGTAAGTTCAAATTGGAGTTTTTACTAATTATCTTTTGGAAAGACAGAGTGCTGAAAGAAGGATGTTCTTTTTTTTGAGATTTCATCTGCCCGTGCGCCGAAAGACTGTAGGATTGTCCATTATGGCAGCCCCCCGCACGCTCTGATTCAGAGGGGTTGGAGTTAAATGCAGAAGACACATTTCAGTTGAATGCATTCGTTGTACAAACTGACTGGGTATCCCCTTCTTCCCATTCGGAAATTATTTAGACCCTTGACTTTTTCCACATTTGTTACGCACAGCCTGTATTCTAAAAAATTTGAGTGAATAAAACATTTCTCAATCTCACCCAATACCCAATAATGACCAAAGGCAAAACAGTTTTAAGGAAATGTTTCACCAAAAAAAACAGAATACCTTATTACGTAAGTATTTCCAGGACCCTTTGCTATGAGACTCAACAGGTTACATCCTGTTTCCATTGATCAATCCTTGAGATGTTTCTACAACTGGATTGTTATTCAACTGTGGTAAATGCAATTGAATTGGACATGATCGTAAAGGCACACACCTTCTAATAAAGGTCCCACATTTGACGTGCATGTCAGGCAAAAACCAAGCCTTGGGCGACGGAATGTCCGTAGATCTCCATGAAAGGATTATGTCGATGCACAAGATCGGGGAGGGCACCAAAACATTTCTGCAGTGTTATTTTTTATTGAACCTTTAATTTAACTAGGTAGTCGGGTTAAAGAAACAAATTTTTTTTTACAATACGCCTCCCCGGCCAATTGATGCACAGCCCTATGGGACTTCCCAATCACGAAACAGGGGTCTGTAGTGAGATGCAAGTGGCCTTGCGCACTTCAGGCGCCCCGTCGTTTTGCCTGCCCCCTGTTCTAGTAATAAACTTTTGTTACTTCGACACTGTCTGGGTCTTCTCCTGAAACGTGATAGTACGAACTGGCCCTGCAGACTCAGACCAGCTCCACAATACTGTCTCCCTGCAAGAAGCCCATCATTGGAAGACACGAGGAGTTACAACAATGTCTTATAGAGGGACTCCACTCCACATGACCAGGCATTCGATACATTGCTGGAGCAATTCCGGAGATTCCCCACTGGGCAGCGGGTCACACGAGTAATCTCCCAGCCTAACCCAGTGTCCCGATAACCCCGCTTACCTCCTCCGGAGCGCTACGCTGGAGATTCCCAAACCTGCTTTTCTCTTCCAGTACTCCCTTATTTTCGAGCTGCAGTCTTCTTCGTCCCCCCGGACAGTTCGAGGATAGTGTACATCATAACGTTGATGTCTGGGAGGGCACTCGCCTGGGCCACGGCAGTGTGGGAGCAACAGTCCACCGTCTGCCTCAGTCTGGAGGAGTTCGGAGGAAGTAAAGAACGAGCTTGCAGCCCGGGAACTACCGACGGATTTCGACTCGCTCATCGCCTTGACCATTCGGATCGATGGGTGACTGCGGGAGCGAAGGAAGGAGAGGAGGTTCAATTTCACTCGGCCACCCAAGGCTTCCACCTCGCCTCTGAGACATCCCAGAAGTCCCTGACTGCTCCATTGCTGAGAGATCCCGAGGCTACCCGAGTCCCCCCGAGAGTCTCCGAAGTCGAAATCTCTCCGGGTGCGCATCGACTCGGAGGGCGATGAGAGCTTTATGGACGCAATGCTGGCGTCCGAGCTAGGCATCCCCACTCAGCCCCTCTCCATTCCCATGGACATTAGAGCGCTGGACGGGCGCTCTATAGACCAGGTCACCCACAATACCACCCACATCAACCTACGTGTGTCAAGGAACCACAGCGAGATGATCCAATTCCTGCTTATTAAGTCTCCTCAGGTTCCAAGGGTATTGGGATTCTCTTGGCTCCAGTGACACAATCCCCTTATTGACTGGTCTGCTGGTGCCATCATGGGCTGGAGCCCGTTCTGCCACGCTCATTGCCTGAAGTCAGTGCAGCCTGTCCCCGGACGTCTTCTCGGTGGCTCTGAAGTTGCCCTGGACCTCTCTGCCATTCCCGTGGAGTACCAGGACCTCCGGGAGGTGTTCAGTAAAGCCCAGGCCACTTTGCTTCAACCACACCGACCCTGTGACTGCGGGATCAACCTTCTCCCAGGCACCACTCCACCACGGGGACGACTGTACTCTGTCGGTTCCGGAGACCAAGGCTATGGAGACCTACATTGAGGACTCCCTAGTTGCAGGGTTCGTCCGTCCTTCTGCCTCCCCCACCGGCGCAGGGTTCCTCTTTGTGGAGAAGAAAGACAAAACCCTGTGCCTGTGCATCAACTACCAGGGCCTCAACGACATCACGGTGAAGAACCGCTACCCACTACCACTCATCTCCTCGGCTTTCGAGGGGGCTCTGGGGGGCCACCGTGTTCTCCAAGCTGGACCTACGGAACGCCTACCACCTGGTGCGGATATGGGAAGGGGACGAGTGGAAGACTGCCTTCAACACGGCCAGCGGTCACTACGAGTATCTGGTCATTCCATTTGGCCTTANGTCGTTTTGCCTGCCCCCTGTTCTAGTAATAAACTTTTGTTACTTCGACACTGTCTGGGTCTTCTCCTGAAACGTGATAGTACGAACTGGCCCTGACTGACCCTGCAGACTCAGACCAGCTCCACAATGCTGTCTCCCTGCAAGAAGCCCATCATTGGAAGACACGAGGAGTTACAACAATGTCTTATAGAGGGACTCCACTCCACATGACCAGGCATTCGAGACATTCCTGGAGCAATTCCGCGGATTCCCCACTGGACAGCGGGTCACACCAGTAATCTCCCAGCCTAACCCAGTGTCCCGATAACCCCGCTTACCTCCTGCGGAGCGCTACGCTGGAGATTCCCAAACCTGCTTTTCTCTTCCAGTACTCCCTTATCTTCTTCGTCTCCCCGGACAGTTCGAGGATAGTGTACATCATAACGTTGATGTCTGGGAGGGCACTCGCCTGGGCCACGGCGGTGTGGGAGCAACAGTCCACCGTCTACCTCAGTCTGGAGGAGTTCGTAGAGGAAGTTCGGAAAGTGTTTGATTCTCCGTTGTCCGGACGAGAGGCTGCTCATAAGCTGCTCCAGCTACTTCAAGACGACCGTAGTGTGGCAGACTACGTGATGTATTTTCGCACGTTTGCGGCTGAGAGTGCCTGGAACCCGGAAGCATTGTTCGACATGTTCCTGCATGGAGTATCGGAGGAAGTAAAGGACGAGCTTGCAGCCCGGGAACTACCGACGGATCTCGACTCGCTCATCACCTTGACCATTCGGATCGATGGGCGACTACGGGAGCGAAGGAAGGAGAGGAGGTTCGATTTCACTCGGCCACCCAAGGCTTCCACCTCGCCTCTGAGACATCCCAGAAGTCCCTGACTGCTCCATTGCTGAGAAATCCCGAGGCTACCTGAGTTCCCCTGAGAGTCTCCGAAGTCGAACTCTCTCCGGGTGCGCATCGACTCGGAGGGCGATGAGAGCTTTATGGACGCAATGCTGGCGTCCGAGCTGGGCATCCCCACTCAGCCCCTCTCCATTCCCATGGACATTAGAGCGCTGGACGGGCACTCTATAGACCAGGTCACCCAGAATACCACCCGCATCAACCTACGTGTGTCAAGGAACAACAGCGAGATGATCCAATTCCTGCTTATTAAGTCTCCTCGGGTTCCAAGAGTATTGGGATTCTCTTGGCTCCAGTGACACAATCCCCTTATTGACTGGTCTGCTGGTGCCATCATGGGCTGGAGCCACGCTCATTGCCTGAAGTCAGAGCAGCCTGTCCCGGGACGTCTTCTCAGGGGCTCTGAAGTTGCCCCGGACCTCTCTGCCATTCCCGTGGAGTACCAGGACCTCCAGGAGGTGTTCAGTAAAGCCCAGGCCACTTTGCTTCAACCACACCGACCCTATGACTGCGGGATCAACCTTCTCCCAAGCACCACTCCACCACGGGGACGACTGTACTCTCTGTCGGTTCCGGAGACCAAGGCTATGGAGACCTACACTGAGGACTCCCTAGTTGCAAGGTTCATCCGTCCTTCTGCCTCCCCCACCGGCGCAGGGTTCCTCTTGTGGAGAAGAAAGACAAAACCTTGTGCCTGTGCATCAACTACCAGGGCCTCAACAACATCACGGTGAAGAACCGCTACCCACTACCACTCATCTCCTCGGCCTTCGAGCCGCTCCAGGGGGCCACCGTGTTCTCCAAGCTGGACCTACGGGCCAGAATCATTTGCAGACTAAAGGGACATATGTTAAATTGTGTACACAGCTGGCCTGCCACCTGGTGCGGATATGGGAAGGGGACGAGTGGAAGACTGCCTTCAACACGGCCAGCGGTCACTACGAGTATCTGGTCATTCCATTTGGCCTTANTGTCCGCTCCTCAGTCCTGGAGTGGGCCCACACCTCCAAGCTTGCCTGCCACCCGGGCTCCCGTCGGACCCTGGCCTTTGTGCGACAACGCTATTGGTGGCCTACCACGGTTCCTGATGTCTCTGCGTTCGTCGCTGCATGCACGATCTGTACGCAGAACAAGACTCCCCAGCAAGCTCTGGCTGGTCTCCTTCAACCTCTGCCTGTTCCTCACCTTCCCTGGTTACACATATCCCTGAACTTTGTCACGGGTCTCCACCGTCTGATGGCAACACTGCCATCCTGACAATAGTGGATCAGTTTTCCAAAGCCGCCCACTTTCATTCCTCTCCCCAAGCTACCCTCTGCCAAAGAGATGTCCCAGCTCATGGTGCAGCACGTCTTACGGATCCATGGACTCTCAGTTCTCATCCCGGTTCTGGAAGGCGTTCTGCACACTCATTGAGTCGTCGGCCAGCCTGTCCTCCGGGTTCCATCCACAGTCCAACGACCAGCCGGAGCAAGCCAACCAAGACCTGGAGACGACTCTGTCGCTGCCCGGTCTCCCCCAACCCAACCACAGCCCGCAACTAGTGTGGGTCGAATATGCCCGCAACACCCTTCCTTGCTCTGCCACGGGTCTCTCGCCGTTTGAGTGTTCCCTGGGTTTTCAGCCCCAGCTCTTCCCGGAGCAAGAGGAAGAGATCGGCGTACCCTCGGCCCAGATGTTTGTCCGCTGCTGTCGTTGTACCTGGAAGAGAGCCCGGTTGGCTCTTCTCAACACCACCTCCAGGTATCGACAACAAGCGGACCGCCACCGGACCCCGGGCTCCCCGGTATCATCTCGGGCATATGGTATGGCTGTCAACCCGAGATCCCTTCTTCCGGGTCCCACAAACTTCCCCCCAGTTTATCGGCACTTTCCCCATCTTCAAGATACTTAGCCCCTCTGCAGTTCATCTTCTGTTGCCCTGTACCCTCCGTATACATCACACTTTTCATGTGTCTAGGATCAAACCCATGTCTCACAGCCCTTTGTCTCCTGTTTCCAGACCCCTATACTTTTCCCACATTATGTTAAGTTACAGCCTCATTCAAAAATTGATGAGGAAAATAAATATTTAATCCATCTACACACAATACCCATTAATGACAAAGCAAAAACAGTTTTTTAGAAATTCTCGCAACTGTATTAAAAATAAAAAACGGAAATATCACATTTACATAAGTATTACTCAGTACTTTGTTGAAGCACCTTTGGCAGTTTTTACAGCCTCAAGTCTTCTTGGGTATAATGCTACAAGCTTGGCACACCTGTACTTGGGGAGTTTCTCCCATTCTTCTCAGCAGATCCTCTTAAACTCTGTCAGGATGGATGGGAAGCATTGCTACACAGCTATTTTTAGGTATCTCCAGAGATATTCCAATGTGTTCAAGTCCGGGCTTTGGCTGGGTCACTCAAGGACATTCAGAGACTTGTTCTGAAGCCACTCCTGCATTGTCTTGGCTGTGTGCTTGGGGTCGTTGTCCTGTTGGAAGATGAACCTTCGCCCCAGTCTGAGGTCTTGAGCGCTCTGGAGCAGGTTTTCATGAAGGATCGATCTGTGCTTCGCTCCATTTATCTTTCCCTCTATCCTTAACATAACACAACAGATAAACTGGAATGACACTCTCACTCATGGTTGTACAAAAAGAGCTGTGAACAAACCATGCCCGACAATATTGTAATGAGCCTTCGCCCCTACTGTCACGCCCTGACCATAGAGAGCTTTTATTCTCTATGTTGGTTAGGTCGGGGTGTGATTTAGGGTGGGTCATCCAGGCGTTTATATGTCGATGTTGGCCTGTTATGGTTCCCAATCAGAGGCAGCTGTTTATCGTTGTCTCTGATTGGGGATCATATTTAGGCAGCCATTTCCCCTTTGTGCTTTGTGGGATCTTGTGTTTGTGTAGCTGCCTGTGAGTAGTCCAGAACGTCACGTTTTGTTTGTGCTTGTTTGTTTTGTTTGGTGAGTATGTGGAACTCTACGCACGCTGCGCAATGGTCCATTCCTTATGACGAACGTGACACCTACATTTCAATAATCACATAAAGAGGAAAGAACCCTGTTTTGAACTACAAAGAGCCATTGAAA
>NC_036848.1:38341185-38358476 GCF_002910315.2 Salvelinus sp. IW2-2015 | reverse complement strand
GTCTTTCTCAAGCTAGTCGGAAGACTTTTCGAGTTTGGTGTGGCGCCATTTACCGTTCCAATTTCCTGGAAGCTTTTTGCTTCAACAGCTCGGGTATTTTCTGTATACCAGGGAGCTAATTTCTTATGACAAAATTTTTTCGTTATTAGGGGTGCAACTGCATCTAGGGTTATTGCGCAAGGTTAATTGAGTTCCTCAGTTCATGGTGGTTTAACTGATTTTTGTCCTCTGAGTCGTTGGGTAGGCAGAAGGAGTCTGGAAGGGCTGTTATACTATAGAGACACGCCCATCCTGTTATATATAGGAGACACAGCCATCCTTTTGTTATATATAGAGACCAGCCATCTGTTATACTATAGAGACCAGCCCATCTCGTTTAGATATTACAGAGATCACAGCCCATCCTGTTATATATAGAGACACAGCCCATCCTGTTTATATATAGGAGACACAGTCCTCCTGTTATATATAGAACAAGCCATCCTTGTTTATATAGAGACACAGCCCATCCTGTTATATTAGGACACAAGGTCCATCTGTTATATATTAGAGACACAGTCCTACCTGTATATATAGGAGACACAGCCATCCTGTTATATATAGAGACACAGCATCCTGTTATATACAGAGACACAAGCCCATCCCTGTATATATAGAGACACAGACATCCTGTTATATATAGAGACACAGCCCATCTGTTAATATATATTTGAGACACAGCCCATCCTGTTATATATGAGACACGCCATCCTAGTTATATATAGCAGACAACAGCCCATCCTGTTATATAATAGGAGACAGCCCATCCTGTTAATATATTAGAGACACAGCAGCCCATCCTGTGTATTATAGAGACACAGCCCATCTGTATTATAGAGATTCATTAGGTTCAGCCATCCTGTTATAATATACGGACACCAGCCATCCTGTTATATATAGAGACCATGCCTCCTGTTATCTATATGAGAGGCACCAGCCTCCCTATTATATATAGAGACATCAGCCCTCCTGTTATATATAGAGACACAGCCCATCCATCCTTGTTATTATAGAGACACGCCCATCCTGTTATATTAGAAGCCAGGGTTGCGCTGAGAGTGCTGGAACCCGGAAGCATTGTCGACATGTTCCTGCATGAGTATCGGAAGGAAGTAAAAGAGAGCTTTGCCAGCCCGGGAACTTACCGACGGATCTCGACTCGCTCATCACCTTACCAGTTCGGATCGAATGGCGACTACGGAGCGAAGGAAGGAGAGGAGGTTCGATTTCACTCGGCCACCCAAGGCTTCCCACCTCGCCTCTTGAGACATCAGAGTCCCTGACTCTCCATTGCTGAGAAATCCCGAGGCTACCTTGAGTCCCCTGAGAGTCTCCGAAGCGAATCTCTTCCGAGCGTGCGCATCGACTCGTGAGGGCGATGAGAGCTTTATATGGACGCAATGTGGCTGTCCTGAGCGTGGGTGCAATCCCCACTCAAGCCCTCTCTCCATTCCATGGACATAGAGCGCTGGACGGGCATCTATAGACCACGGTCACCCAGAAATACCACCCGACATCAACCTACGTGTTTGTCAAGGAACAACAGCGAGAACTGATTCCCAAATTTTCCTTGCCTTTATATCTCCTCGGTTCCAAGAGTATTTGGGATTCTCTTGGCTCCAGTGACACAATCCCCTTATTGACTGGTCCCTGCTGTGCCATCATGGGCTGGGAGCCCGCTCATTCCTGAAGTCAGAGCAGCCTGTCCCGGGACGTCTTCTCAGGGGCTCTGAAGTTGCCCCCGGACCTCTCTTGCGGCATTCCCGTGGAGTACGCAGGACCTCCAGGAGGTGTTCAGTAAAGCCCAGGCCCACTTTGCTTCCAACCACATCCGACCTATGACTGCGGGATCAACCTTCTCCCAAGCACACTCCACCACGGGGACGACCTGTACTCTTCTGCGTCGGTTCCGGAGACCAAGGCTATGGAGACCCTACCAACTGAGGACTCCCTAGTTTGCAAAGGTCATACGTGCCCTTCTGCTCCCCCACGGCCGCAGGGTTCCTCTTGTGGAGAAGAAAGACAAAACCTTGTTGCCTGTGCAGTCAACTACCAGCGGCCTCAACAACATCACGGTGAAGAAACCTAGCTACCCACTACACTTCATCTCCTCGGCCTTCGGAGCCGCTCCAGGGGCCAACCGTGGTCTCCAAGCTGGGACCTACGGCCAGAATCATTTGCAGACTAAAGGACATATGTTAAATTGGTAACACAGCTGGCCTGCCACCTGGTGCGGATATGGGCAAGGGACGAGTGGAAGAATGCCTTACAGAAACGGCCAGCGGTCACTACGAGTATCTGGTCATTCCATTTGCCTTACCAAACGCCTTGCTGTGTTCAGGCTCTGTGTGAAATGATGTCTCTGCGACTATGTTGAACCGGTTTTGTCTTCATCTACCTCGACAAACTCCTAATTTTCTGCAACAAAAACACGTGCTCCACGTCTGCAGGTTCTCCACGCCTTCTGGAGGAACCAGCTTTTTGTGAAAGCAAGAAGTGGAATCCATCACTCCACCATCCCCTTCTGGGTTACATCATCGCTGCAGGAGTGTACAGATGGATCCTCGGGAAGTGAGAGTGGTGTAGATTGGCCCAGCCTACATTCAGAGTGCAACTGCAACGTTTCCTGGGATTCGCCTATTTTTATCGGCCACTTTTATCCGGCGGTTACAGCGCACCCTGGGCTTTCCCCCGTCTGCAACTTCACCTCTCCCAAGGTCTGTTCACGGTGGTTCGCCAGCTGTGATGCTGATCGCCGGCGTTCCGGGACCTGGCAACACTGTTCACCACAGCTTCCCATCTGGTGTCATCCTGACCCGTTCCTGGGCATGTTGGTGGTGGAGGCCGATGCTTCGGATGCTTCGGATGTCAGAGTGGGGGCTATTCTGTCCCAGCGTTCTGCCCTGGACCTCAAGTTACATCCCTGCACCTTCTTCTCCCAACGCCTCAACACCACGGAGAGAAACTACGATGTGGGGAATTGTGAGCTTCTCTCGGTGAAGATGGCGTTGGAAGCACTGGCTGGAGGGAGCGGAACATCCATTCATTGTGTGGACAGACCACAAGAACCTGGAATATCTCTGCACCGCCAAGCATCTCAATTTCAGGAAAGCTAGGTGGGCCCTGCTTTTCACCCGGTTCAACTTCTCACTCTCATACTGACCAGGATCTAAGAATGTCAAGCCGGATGTGCTGTCATGCCGCTATAGCCCTATGGGTACACCCCTGGAACCCGAGACCATCTTTCCCACCTTGTGCCTGGCGACGGCACTCAGCTGGGGAATATGGAAGCAGGTTCCTGAGGCGCAGCGTTCCCAGCCGAATCCCGGGGGGGACCCAGATAACTGGATGTTTGTTCCTGACACTGTCTGCTCCTCAGTCCTGGAGTGGGCCCACTCCTCCAAGCTTGCCTGCCACCCGGGCTCCCGCCGGACCCTGGCCTTTGTGCGACAACGCTATTGGTGGCCTACCACGGTTCCTGACGTCTCTGCGTTCGTCGCTGCATGCACGATCTGTACGCAGAACAAGACTCCCCAGCAAGCTCTGCCTGGTCTCCTTCAACCTCTGCCTGTTCCTCACCTTCCCTGGTTTCACATATCCCTGGACTTTGTCATGGGTCTCCACCGTCTGATGGCAACACTGCCATCCTGACAATAGTGGATCAGTTTCCAAAGCCGCCCACTTTCATTCCTCTCCCCAAGCTACCCTCTGCCAAAGAGATGGCCCAGCTCATGGTGCAGCACGTCTTCCGGATCCATGGACTCTCAGTTCTCGTCCCGATTCTGGAAGGCGTTCTGCACACTCATTGAGTCGTCGGCCAGCCTGTCCTCCAGGTTCCATCCCCAGTCCAAGAGGCAGCCCAAGACGGTAGATGCCCACCCGGACCTTCCCCTACTGAGTCAGGTTTTGCGGCCGGAGTCCGCACCTTCGGGGGGGGGGGTCACGCCCTGACCATAGAGAGCTTTTATTCTCTATGTTGGTTAGGTCGGGGTGTGATTAAGGGTCGGTTATCTAGGGGAATTATATGTCTATGTTGACCTGTTATGGTTCCCAAT
This sequence comes from Salvelinus sp. IW2-2015, assembly GCF_002910315.2. NCBI lineage: Eukaryota > Metazoa > Chordata > Actinopteri > Salmoniformes > Salmonidae > Salvelinus > Salvelinus sp. IW2-2015. Next base: position 38,354,382 of record NC_036848.1, on the reverse strand, counting down.
CAGAGGCAGCTGTTTATCGTTGTCTCTGATTGGGGATCATATTTAGGCAGCCATTTCCCCTTTGTGCTTTGTGGGATCTTGTGTTTGTGTAGCTGCRTGTGAGTAGTCCAGAACGWCACGTTTRGTTTGTGCTTGTTTGTTTTGTTTGGTGAGTWWGTGGAACTCTACGCACGCTGCMCKWTGGTCCATTCCTTATGACGAACGTGACACCTACATTTCAATAATCACATAAAGAGGAAAGAACCCTGTTTTGAACTACAAAGAGCCATTGAAAGGCTCAAAGGGTGCTTTGGGTCAGTATGGTTCCAAATAGWATCATCACCCTTCCCAAAGAACCCTTGAGGAACCCTAATTTTTCAGCATTTACTTTGAGGAGGAGCATGTGTGAATGTGTGCTTTGTTTTTGATAGATCAGATTGCTGGTGTTGTGAACCATACAATGTACACCACATCTTAAGTTACAGAGAAAATATCACACTGGCCCTTTTTTCTAGTTTTTGTGAATGTATTAATGTATGAATTAATTAATTAATTAATGGATGAATTAATTAATTCATCAATCAATCAATCCAATGAATCAATCCAATGAATCAATGGCTGAAAACCAAAATACAAACAATAAAAACTGACAAACTAAAGAATAAACAAACAAACTAAGAAAGTCGTATGTCTCAGTGTTCTGAGTGTTCTGAGGTCAGAGTTTTCTCTGATTGTCGTGCTTCTCTCTCCTCCCACACAAGACAATACAGTCTGATTTCACACCTCAGGGTTCCCCTTCTCTCCCCCTCTCTCTCTCCCCCTCTCTCTCTCCATCTCTCGCTCTCTCTACATCTCTCTCTCAGGGGATAAAGCCAGACACCTGTAATCAGAGAAGATGTCTCCTTCCCAGACGCAGGATGGGACCTCATAACAGGATTTACACGTCTGTCTCCCACGCTGTCACTGAACTAGTGAGTCCATCTGGTGTTCTCACATCAGCTTAACCACCACATCTCCCTCATTTCTCCCCCACAACTCTATAGAATACTTTACAGAGGAAAGAGTAAGATATGTTTTAACAATAAGTTCAGGAAAAGAAACATCATTAAACAAGTGTAGGGCTAATACTGATACAGCACATCTTGACAGTAGAGTGATGCCTTTACACAAACTATTTATAATTTCACTACACGTAGTTGCCTACATTAGACTCTGTTCATGACAGGACAAGAAATGACAGCCAAGAAATGCCCTCCACATGATTTAGCAATGTTAATGGATGGGCAGGAGATAAGACAAGGACACACACACACACACCGCTGTCTCCTGACTCATATGTCCTCCCCGTCTCAGACATGAGTTATTCCTTCATTATGGCCCCAATCACCCAGAGAGCAGGCAATTACACCACAGAACACATGAGACCGGCATCAGGCTAACCCAACCGTCCCCGTTTACACCTCAGGACCGGCAGCACGCTAACCCGACCGCCCCCGTTAAAACTTCTTCTTAATAGGGGGCGCTATTTGCACTTTGGGAAAAAATRGTGCCCAAATTAAACGGCCTCGTACTCTGTTCTAGATCATACAATATGCATATTATTATTACTATTGGATAGAAAACTATCTGAAGTTTCTAAAACTGTTTGAATTATATCTGTGAGTAAAACAGAACTCATTTGGCAGCAAACTTCCAAACAGGAAGTGAAYATTCTGAAAATGGGGCTCTGTGTCAGYGCCTCCCTATTGAATTGCCTTATATTTATGGATCTGTATGCACTTCATACGCCTTCCACTAGATGTCAACAGGCAGTAGAATGTTGAATGGGGTGTCTAGCTTGATGTGAGACCGAATGAGAGCTTTTGGAGTGACAGGTCCGCCCTTTTGGCAGTATTCAACTGCGCACCAGGGAACCCCACATTGTCTTCTGAAATGCGTTAGGTATACACGACGAAATGCTCCGGCTCTGACTTTATTGGATACATATGATAATAACATCATAAAGATGGATTTTCAACCGAGTTTGACCAGTTTATTCGACGTTTATTGTGAATTTTGGAATTTTTGTTCCATGCGCGAAGAGTTCTTGGACATGTGCGCTCCACATGGCTAGCCAAAGTTGCTAATTCGACAGAAGAAATGGACATTCTAAAACAAAACAACGATTTATTCTGGAACTAGGACTCCTTGCACTACATTCTGATGGAAGATCATCAAAGGTAAGAGAATATTTATGATGTTATTTCGTATTTTTGTGGTTTATGTTGGCTCCAATAAGGCGGAGAATTGGTGGGCGCTGTCTCACAATATTGCATGCTATACGTTGTACTAAAGTTATTTAAAAAAATCTAACACAGCGGTTGCATTAAGAACCAGTGTATCTTTCATTTGCTGTACAACATGTCTTTTTTAGTAAAGTTTATGATGAGTTTTTTGGTTAGATTACGTGACTGTCCAAAATTTCTCCAGACAATTTGGTGCATCATGGCTACGTATTCACAATGTAAAACCACGATTTGTAGCTCTATAAATGATGTTATATATGACTGTTCTGATGGAAGTTGTTCAAAGGTTAGTGATTAATTTTATCTCTATTTTTGGTTTTGTGAAAAGCTATGTTGCGCGTGATTAAATGGCGTTGTGTGTTTGGCTATTGTGGTGAGCTATATAATAATTATATTGTGTTTCACTGTATACACTTAAAAAATCTTGAAAATATTGGCTGGATTCACAAGATGTTTTATCTTTATTTTGCTGTACAACATGTATTTTTCATAAATGTTTTTGATGAGTATTTATGTATGTCACGTTGCTCTCTGTAATTATTTGGCTGTTTTGGTGTATTTGTGACGGTGGCTGCAATGTAAAACTACGATTTATACCTATAATATGCAATTTCCGAACAAAACATAATGTATTGTTATAACATGATGTTATAAGACTGTATTGATGAAGTTGTTCAAAGGTTAGTGATTAATTTTATCTCTATTTGTGGGTTTTGTGAAGCTATGTTGGCGATGAAAACATGGCGTTGTGTGTTTGGCTATTGTGGTGAGAAATAAATACATATTGTGTTTCGCTGTAAACATAAAAATTCACAAGTGTTATCTTTCATTTGCTGTATTGGACTTGTTGATTTCATGAAATTATATATACTGATATCCTGTTGGGCGCTAGGCTAGGCTATGCTAGTCAGCTTTTTTGATGAGGAGGTCCGATCCGGGAGGGTGAATCGGTAGAGGGTACTAACCAACTCATTCTTTAATGCTGCGTGTTTAGGGAATATGTTGGATACGACAGATAATATCAATCAATTACATCCTTTTCTCTCAAATTGAAATATTGTATGGGATTACCTTATATTAGGTATATCTAAGTTGTGTTTTGTAGGTGTAATGTATGAAAGGGTGGGTAGACGCCAGGCTGTGTGCTGTTCTATATGTTAATAAGCCATGGAGAAGTTTGTAATTTTTCCCTATTGTGGGATAGAAGGAGGGTAAGAGGGCTTCCGTGGCGATTTTAGGAGTGTGTTCTTTTGTACCTTCTGTACGTCCGATTAAAACACACCACCACACCATCACAACACACAACCACACACACCACAACATTACACAACACACCCACACACACACTCACACAACACACAACAGTTGTGTGTTCTTTTCACACACACACACACACACAGTCCTGTAGTGGCTTCTTCAGCTCTCAACGCCTGATTAGTTAGCTGGCTAATTACCAGGAAATTATGTATTAGTCATCTAAATGTCGGCTTGGAGTACTGTTTGACTCAAATTATAGTGTGTTTATTTTTGGCAACAGGCATGGACTTTTATGAAAGGGCATTATATACTGTACGTGTAGTTGATTCAGTCTAATCAGCAAGGTAGACTGAGGTTAAAAACACAGTTACCTGGTAAGACATCACTGTGTTAGAATCAGCTGAATCCCATTGGCTCATTCACCCCTCAACTCTCTCCTGCAACATATCCTCAGGCCACTGTTGCAGAAGAGAATACATTCTCAGTCAAGTTCCCTGAGCAACTTCTCATCGCCTGTCTGTCGTTCCAAAACAAATACTCCACTGCCCCCTAGTGCTAGGAAACTTCAGTTTTCTTTCATCGTTTTGTATGTTCACTAACAACATCCCAAAGTCTGCCTGCCCAAGGTTCTACTGTTGCATCATTATTTATCCTGTCCATCCCTTGTTATTTTTCTTCCTCTGTTAGTTGTTTGACTTCCAGTTCAAACAGAGCGATGGTGGGCAGATAGCGGTTCTGGCTGAGAGAATCTGTGGTTGCCTAGCAGCTCCCTGAGGAAGGAATGGTCTGAGCTCTCATTTCATGCTTTACTGGACTGTGTACAGGAGAACTGTGAAAGGTCTGAGACCACAAGGGCTTTGTTTTGGTCTTTAGGGTGGTGAAAATGTTTTTGAAAATGGTCAAGTAAAATGTAATGATGATAGCTAATGGGGGCTGTTTTGTTAGCTAGATTACATGAGTAATAAAGCAGCTAACAGTGGTGGAAAAAGTACTCACAGTCATACTTGAGTAAAGTAAAGATACCTTAATAGAAAATAACTCAAGTAAAAGTGAAAGTCACCCAGTAAAATACTACTTGAGTAAAAGTCTGAAAATATTTGGTTTTAAATGTACTTAAGTATCAAATGTAAATGGAATTGCTAAAATATATATCAAAAGTAAAAGTATATACCAGACGGCACAATTTATATATTTTTTATTTATTTACATTTATTTATTTATTTCATAAATTATGAAAATTAAATTAGGTAGCCCTTACATAAATGCAGTTCTCTCCTCTGAGTTAGGTTGAGACTAACTCAATGTACAAGTACKATACCCGTTGGTTTCATCGGGTGGCGCTATGGCCTATTTGACACATGTAGTTTTAATGGAAGCAATGTTCACTCATCTTTAGGTAATAGGAGCTAAGTGTTAACCATTCAGTAAATTGGAAAAATAACAAGTATGAACTTTTACTCAGGCACCTATAGAGGGTCCTTTCTATCAAATCAAGGCATTCATTGGCCTGGGACATCTCTAACCTGCGACATCACTGTTCTACAGGAGGATTCCTGAGAGATGATGCATACAGTATGCAGTCTTCAGAGAGAGAGAGAGAGAGAGAGAGAGGATTCCTGACAAAGGATGCACATTCAGTCTTCAGTGAGAGAGAGAGAGAAAGAGAGAGAGAGAATGTGTATGGGAGAGAAGAGATTTTAGCTTCCTGTTTCCAAGTAGGAGACACTCATGGCCAAATCTGGGCAGGATGGGAGAAAAGACACAAACAGTCTCCATCCCTCCGTCCATGAGGCTTGGAACTCCGCCCGAAAAACAGAAAGATAATTAATAGTGTTTATACTACGGAATATATTGCAGACATATTTGAAAGGGATACAGGATGTGTGATGATTTTTTTAAATCAAAACATTTCCCTGAGTGTTTTTAGCTGGGAGTAAAAAGGAGGTAATGAGCGGAGAAAATGTAACTATGAAGTTTTCTGATGGAGATACTGGATATATTGGTCAGATTGTAGGCTTACTGAGTGTACATATCGTTTAAAGATCAGCCATGATCAGCCCACGATGTGTTTCTTATTGAACAACGCTACATTGAACAACGTCACATCTTAACCTAACAAGACAACAAGTTGGCTAATAAAGGTGTGGTGCCCATTTTTGCTAAAGGTCTTGGCACACCGTTACATAGCATCGAGATGATCTAACTCAGAATGAACTCACTGTAATAGGCATGGCATTTGCGAACACAGTCACACCACCGCGTGTCGACTGTGCCCTATACTCTGTGTATACAGTACGTTCGCGTGAGTTGGAAGCTAGCTGTTCCACTCCTCACAGATCCCCCGTTTGACTTAGTCTCTGGACTCTCTCACTGGCGGACTGCAGACAAAGGCTTTGACTTTAACATCTATCACTCAACCACATGGTCTACAGTAACGGCCACACCGCTTCATCTACAGATTCATTTTTCCCCATCCGTGCATACTTTATCACGCCGCTTAGCTTGAAGTAGATATCATTGTAACTATGGAATGGGATGGTCTACACGTAAATGTTATTGTGTGGTATTTCTGCCTGTATGTGAATATCTGTATGCTGTATGACAAAGAAAACACTTCATCTGCAGACAACTTTTATTCATCCATTTACCTCATTCGTAGGTGATACCATTGAGTTTCCTGTCCAAAGAGAGCAGCTAAGAGACCAGTTCATTGATGTATTCTCTCCCAGAAATCAACAGTTTCCATTGTTTGAAATTGTCTGACAGTGTGGCTCTCACTGTCATCTGGTTTCATCTGCAAACTGCTGTTAAAATGAAGAACCATCAAATGTTTTTTATAATAGTAATCTGGATATACTGTATGTCAGTGGAGGCTGCTGAGGGGAGGACGGCTCATAATAATGGCTGGAATGGAGTAAATGGAATGGCATCAAACCATGTGTTTGATGTATTTCATACCTTTTCACTTATTCCACTCCAGCCATTACCACAAGCCCGCCCTCCCCAATTAACGTGCCACCAACCTCCTTTGCTGTATGTGCAGTCATGTTTTTCTTWAAGTTCCTGCTATATTGTCTGACATGTTTACTGTTCTCATGCACTGTTCTTTTTCTTTTTTTGTGACATACCACTACGAATGTTAAGATTTTGGTTCATTCATTCTGAACTACWAAGGACTGGTTTGAACTTTTGATTTAGCCCAAGTACTAATGTCTTTTTACATTATTTTCTTTGCCGCCTTGGCCTAAGAAACACATTTTAAGCCAAGGCAACATGTCWAATCTTAGGCCAAGGCAACATGCCATGATGCAAGAGCAGAGACAGACACAGCGGTCCGTAGGAAAGAGTTTTGTTTGGKATTTTATCCCAAACTGTCCAGTTCCCTGGTCTGTATACAGAGCTGACAGAGAGATAGATAAATTAATTATCTGATGCTTATCAGTAGCCAGGGCCAAACAATCTGGAGCTAAAAGCATGCAAGCACGCTTTCTGAGAAAATAATATGTCAGATCTGGAAGAGAGAATATAAACTCACAGGGCGCAGAAAATGAATAAATCCCAAATGGAATGGAGATGGTGCAGAGGTGTGAGACCATATACAGCATGATCTAGAATCTAAATGATGTATGGTGGGCCTAGATATTATAGACTAGAATGGAATGGAAATTCATTATTGAAAGATTTAGTTAAAAGGGATTTGTATCTTTTGCCATTTGCATGAGTCYCACGCTAAGAGGCTGTATGAAATAGCATAGACATGAATAGGATGACCTGTGAAGTGAGTACATATAGTACAGTTCATATAGTACTCCATAAAAGACATACTGTATCTGCTCCAGCGGTACTCCCTGTCCCATCACATAGCTCTTTTTTTCACAWCACATTATCATTATTTACATTCATAGAATTCATACAATGCGGTATGTATATATATATTTTTAACTCCCACCCCCAAGCACCCGGCAATCTGATACCATATGTAAATATGTCATCAWATAAAAACAAAATAAATGTGCATGGCATAGTACATCTATTGATCAATACATTACAATACATACATCAGAAAGAGTTACACATTATAGAGATGCAATCATGGATGTAGGCTATAGGCCCGTTTGATAAGAGTTCAGAAATGTCRMCATTACATAGTAGCTCTGATACTTGGGAGTGGTTCCTGTTCCTTACAAGGGACTGCTATCATCAGGTGACCAACAGGTCCCTGTATTTTATTGTCAACAAAATATAGCAAACATCAACAACATTGCGTACACACGTTCCCCTGGGAATGTTCTCCTGTTGATTGTAAACAGTTTAGAGATATAAACACTTTAGTTTAATGGTTTAATGACATGTTTTGTGCAGTGTGTTTATATTATCATCAACAATTCTCTGAGATTCACGTATCATCAGGATAGAGACACATTGTCTGAGATCTATGTTAATATCAGTATGTACATATYTAAATATATGTGCATACTTAGCTCACTTCATATATTCCTTATACTACAGTAATATCAAAGATTTGTATAACTAAACAAAGATAGACCACAGCCTGCTGTTTCCAATGGGAACAAATGAGTCATAGTGGGCAGAACAAGCAAGGAGGTGGGCAGAGCCAAGCACAAGCTAGCAAGATCCTATTGGCCCGTTCTAGCATGCATTTGCATATTTCCGCTAGGAAACGCCTACCCTGTGAYGTGCGTGTGTGCAATAACTCAATTAGCCTTTTCACTTCTTCTAAATAATGTCATTTTTCAAAACTTTGGCAAAGGGTATAGTCTACAAAACTTAGCTCACTCTGTTCATAACAGATTCTAGTTTTGGGAACAGAAAACTGAATTGAGATCAAACGTTTTGGAAAGTTTGGTAGTGAGTTGATGCTCCACATTTATACATCATGTGAAATATCTGTCTCATTGTTCTATCTGTGGTAATATTCCCCAATATGGTATTTTAGCAGACGTACATTTKACGCATACACTACATATACAAAAGTAMGTGGTCACCCCTTCAAATTAGTGGATTCMGCAATTTCAGCCTCACCCGTTGAAGACAGGTGTATAAAATCGAGCGCACAGCCATGCAATCTCCATAGACAACCATTGGCAGTATAATGGCCTTACTGAAGAGCTCAGTAACTTCCAACGTGGCACTGTCATAGGATGCCACCTTTCCAACAAGTCAGTTCGTCAGATGTCTGGCCTGCTGGAGCTGCCGCGGTCCACTGTAAGTGCTGTTATTGTGAAGTGGAAACATCAAGGAGCAACAACAGCTCAGCCGCAAAGTGGTAGGCCACACAAGCTCACAGAACGGGACAGCTGAGTGCTGAAGCGCGTAGCGCYMAAAAATRGTCTGTCATCAGTTGCAACACTCACTACGAGTTCCAAACTTCCTCTGGAAGCAACGTCAGCATAAGAACTGTTTGTCGAGAGCTTCATGAAATGGGTTTCCAWGGCCGAGCAGCCACACACAAGCCTAAGATCACCATGCGCAATGCCAAGTGTCGGCTGGAGTGGTGTAAAGTATGCTGCCATTGCACTCTGGAGCAATGGAAATGCGTTCTCTGGAGGGATGAATRATCACRATCTGGCAGTCCAACGGACGAATCTGGGTTTGATGGATGCCAGGAGAACGCTACCTGCCCGAATGAATKGTGCCAAGTTTGGTGGAGGAGGAATAATYGTCTGGGGCTGTTTTTCATGGTTCAAGCTAGGCCCCTTAATTCCAGTGAACCAAAATCTTAATGCTACAGCATACAATGACATTCTAGATGATTCTGTGATTCCAACTTTGTGGCAACAGTTTGGGGAAGGCACTTTCCTGTTTCAGCATGACAATGCCACCATGCCCAAAGCGAGGTCCATACAGAAATGGTTTGTCGAGATTGGTGTGGAAGAACTTGACTGCCCTGCACAGAGTCCTGATCTCAACTCTATCGATCATCTTTGGGATGAATTGGAACGCCGACTGCAATCAAGGCCTAATCGCCTTCATGCCCGACCTCACTAATACGCTTGTGGCTGAATGGAAGCAAGTCCCCGCAGCAATGTTCCAACATCTAGTGGAAAGCCTTCCCAGAAGAGTGGAGGTTGTTATAGCAGCAAAGGGGGGACCAACCCCATATTAATGCCCATGATTTTGGAATGAGATGTTCGACGAGCAGTGTATAAAGCCCTGTGATATTGTAGGAAGTGAAAGTAATTTGTCCAGCCGGCTGTTATTTAGCACTGCTGGCTCACTGTTTATACTTCCCTGCTCGGTGTGTGTGTGTGTGTGTGTGTGTGTGGAACCCTGTGCTATGTGTGTGTGTCTGGACCTGCTCCGTGTGTGTACGGGAGAGTGTAAATGTGTTACTAAGTCACTGAACGCTTCACAGACAAATTCCTCCTTTCAGCGTTAGCGAACCAGGGCTAATCTCTCTGTCCATCTCTAACACGAAACCAAGGAAATGTTATGACTACTGTTGTAATGAACATGATAAACTGGACATGAAATTGAGAAAAAAAGGACACAAATGTTCTGGCATCATCTGTGCATCAGTGTTTTGTTGATAATTTGTTGTACTAATACAGTAGCAAAAGATCTAAAGCCGCTGAAGGTTACTACAGGATAATCTCACTCTTTAGATTTTGAAAGGAATTTCCCCACAGAGGTATAGGTTCATTTTCCATAAGGGGGTGGAAGGGGAGGAAGAGGAAGTGGAGGAAGAGGAGAAGGAAGAGGTGGAGGAAGAAGATGATAATTAATAGAAGGAAGAGGAGGAGGAAGTGGAGCAGGAGGAGAAAGAGGGGAAAGAGCATCCTCCACCCAGCAACCCCAACCCAGCTCAGCTCCAGGGCAGTGGGACATTAACAGTTTAAGGGGAGTTAGAGAGGTGAGTCTAGTGTCACTGCCTCGTTATCGCATCACAATAACACACTTTCAGGCCCACTGGGACAAAGACCACTAATAAATAGCCTTATTGGCCCATTGGGTTGGATCTCTCCTACATCATGTGATGTTAGGGGAGGGGGAAGGAACTGAAACACCACACACACACACACAAACACATTTGTCTTGTTTGGATGTTTTTATTTCACTCCCARCTGTATTTTGTGTTTACTCAGTGTGGCCCTACACTCTTAAAAATAATGGTYCAGGTTGGAACCACATAAGGTTCTTGAGAGCGATGCCATAGGGGAACCATTTTAGGGTCTCMGAAGAACCTTAAATAGGATGGTTCGTTGAAGAGACATAKAAAAATCCTAACCCAGAAATGTTTCGGCCCTCCAGGACTGGAATTGAATAACCCTGCAGTAGGGTTTAAAATCTTATTAGCATTTTTCCTAGGGTGCCTTTCGAGTGAATTTTAGAGTTATCAGTACCACCTATGACTGTTGCTAGTGACAGAGACATGGTAGTTGCATTCATTKATTTTCAGTCCTGTGGCCTTCATCAAGTGAGATCCTAAGTGAATATGTTGTGATAAAAATGTAATTCTTTAAGACAAGACAATACATATTTCAAAAGMSCTTCTTTTSATGAACTGGTTCTCCCTAAWACAGTGGCCTGAAACTCATAGTTTATAGGCCACATCAGGCCTGAAGTCACATTATGCTGGATGTAAAGTGATGTTTAACTCCTATTGGAATACAGCCAGAGTGGGATATCCAACCATGGCAGTCATTTATTCAGAATGACTGCCAGGGTTTGGAAACTAAGGGACTACCTTAAAAACTGGAGGAACCATTTGAGTAATGGGTGCAATAAGTCAACTAACAGATTGGAATAGAAACATGTATGTTATTTATATTTGAGTAGCATAATATTCATTTATCAATCATTGTACATGCAAAAACATAGATATTGAAAGAAATCATTCTGGGAAAAAGGATAATGATGGGTGTGGTTTTGGTTCAACTCTGGTTATTAACACCAATACTGAGCCCTTTTCTAAATTGCATACTCTTGTGTCGTCGCTCCTCTCTCCTCAAAACCCATTGGAGGAGAAGGTCAGAGGGGCGTCTGGCTTTCTCAACCAATGGGTTTTGAGAAGGAGGCGAGGAGAGAGGACGTGACGATTATACAATTGAATGTATTAGGAAAACGTGTCATTTAGTACAAAGCGTTCCGCAACGTAGTAAACGGTCAAGCAAACTGAATGCACCCCTGTTCTCCTGTGGAGAAATATAAAAATGTCAGAGTTTGTAGCCGGCACTTTCAGCCAGAAGATTTCAAAACGGACATGAAGTCTCAACTGATGGGATTGCCAGGTCGTTGGAAAGTGAAGCTATTCCATTGATTTTCCTCTTCAGTTAAAAGAGGAAAGCATCCGATCAGCTGGTTCTTCTTCTTCTTCGGTGGTGTTTTAGGGCGGCCTACACCGGAAACGGTGTATTGCCGCCCACTACTGAATGCGGGAAAAAAATTGGGGGAAATCCACAACGGAAAGGGAAATGAACAAAAACTCAAACGTCAGAAAAACAAAATACGAAACAGAGAAAACTCTGAACCCTCAGAGACCTACTCAGATCCGGAGAACTGAGAAGACAGAACTGCTGCTCCAGTCAGTACGCCATGTGTAGTTGGTGTGTTTACAAGTAGGCTACAACTTCTACTTTAGTTTTCTCTGGATTATGGAGGCTTACAGTGCCTTCAGAAAGTATTCCTTTAAACGTCATACCCGACCAATAAAATTTGATTTGATTTTGATATAATGGTGTTTGATAAAATGTTTTATATAGCCTTTCTTTACAAGTGTACTGACAAGTGACTAAATGATTCCAGCTTCATTGGATCAATTCATTGTGATATTCATGAAATCTATTGAGGTAACCTAGCTACAATCTTATTGCTAAAACAAATGATGCAGGGAGTTGGTGTATCATTTAAACGTTCATTTGTAGGCAAGTTAACATGTTTTAATAAAATAGTAGATTTTTCTGTCAATATAGCAAATAAGTAGACATGGCTTGTATTCAAGACAAAGTTTAATTGCTCTGGAGACCGAGGTCAGTTTACACAGCAGTATAAAGGAACAGTTATGGCAATGTATGATATACAGTACCATTCAAAAGATTGGACACATCTACTAATTCAAGGGTTTCTTTATTTTTACTATTTTATACATTGTAGAATAATAGTAAAGACATCAAAACTATGAAAWAGCACATATGGAATCATGTAGTAACCAAAAAAGTGTTAAACAAATCAAACTATATTTAATATTTTAGATTCTTCCAAGTAGCCATCTGTTGTCTTGATGACAGCTTTGCACACTCTTGGCATTCTCTCAACCAGCTTCACCTGGAATGCTTGTCCAACAGTCTTGAAGGAGTTCCCACATACTGTATGCTGAGCACTTGCGTTTCCTTCACTCTGCAGTCCAACTCATCCCAAACCATCTCCATTGGGTTGAGGTCGGGTGATTGTGGAGGCCAGGTCATCTGATGCAGCACTCCATCACTCTCCTTTGTGATCAAATAGCTCTTACACAGCCTGAAGATGTGTTGGTCATTGTTCTGTTGAAAAACACATGATAGTCCCACTAAGCATGAACCAGATGTGATGATGTATTGCTGCAGAATGCTGTGGTAACCATGCTGGTTAAGTGTGCCTTGAATTTTAAATAAATCACCAACAGTGTCACCAGCAAAGAACCCCTACACCATCACACCTCCTCCTCTATTCTTCACGG
>NC_036848.1:38281757-38340987 GCF_002910315.2 Salvelinus sp. IW2-2015 | reverse complement strand
TGCTGCAGAATGCTGTGGTAACCATGCTGGTTAAGTGTGCCTTGAATTTTAAATAAATCACCAACAGTGTCACCAGCAAAGAACCCCTACACCATCACACCTCCTCCTCTATTCTTCACGGTGGGAACCACACATGCGGAGATCATCCATTCACCTACTCTGCATCTCACAAATACACTGTGGTTAGAACCAAAAATGTCAAATATGGACTCATCTGACCAAAGGACAGATTTCCACCGGTTTAATGTCCATTGCTCGTGTTTCTTGGCCCAAGCAAGTCTCTTCTTATTATTGGTGTCCTTTAGTAGTAGTTTCTTTGCAGCAATTCGACCACGAAGGCCTGATTCACGCAGTCTCCTTTGACCAGTTGATGTTGAGATGTGTCTGTTACTTGAACTCTGTGAAGCATTTATTTGGGTGGTTATTTCTGAGTCTGGTAACTCTAATGAACTTATCCTCTGCAGCAGAGGTAACTCTGGGCCTTCCTTTCCTGTGGTGGGCCTTCCTTTCCTGTTTCCTCTGGGCCTTCCTTTCATGAGAGCCAGTTTCATCATAGTGTTTGATGTTTTTTTGCGACTGCACTTGAAGAAACTTTCAAAATGATTTAAATTTTCCGAATTGACTGACCTTCTTGTCTTAAAGTAATGATGGACCGTCTTTTCTCTTTGCTTATTTGAGCTGTTCTTGCCATAATATGGACTGACCAAATAGGGCTATCTTCTGTATACCAACCTTACCTTGTCACAACACAACTGATGAGCTCAACCGCATTAAGAAGGAATGAAATTCCACAAATTAACTTTTAAGAAGGCACACCTGTTAACTGAAATGCATTCCAGGTAACTACCTCATGAAGTTGGTTGAGAGAATGCCAAGAGTGTGCAAAGCTGTCATCAAGGCGAAGGGTGGAATCTCAAATATATTTTGATTTGTTAAACTTTTTGGGATACTACATGATGTGTTATTTCATAGTTTTGATGTCTTCACTACAATGTAGAAAATAAAAGMAAAAGGAAAACCCTTGAATGAGTAGACTTTGAATGGTACTGTATTTCTATAGCAGAAGAAAAATATACTACTAACACCTATAATAAGGACTACAGTTCTACAAAGGGAATACTTGCATATGGTGTGTTTGGGTGGTGCTGTGAGGTGTTCAGAGTCACTAACTTCTTTGTATCCAAGCAGTATTGTCTGTGAGAGTAAGACAAAAGTGCTATTAGACATTCATGGACAATCGTTGTGTACTGCCTGTATTCCTACTGCAGCAGCATGATGTAGAATATGAGACATCAGACACACGTTAGCTAGCTAGCTACAACACACAGGCATAGTTACTCAAAGACTTATTTGAGTCATAAAGCCAAAGTCATCCCTTTACTCTTCGTCATCATCATCAAAACATTTCTCCAGTTTTATTCCTAATGAGATGCTTTGAGGATAGCTAGGCTAGTTAGCTAGCTAGCTATAATGTTAAACTACAGTACATTTTAGGTACACCTGGCTAGCTTGGCTTGTAATGGTACTAGCAAGCCCCGTTATGGTTTAATCGATAACAAAATTGTACCGTACTGAACAATACTGTCTCATGTAAAAAGAGAGCTTATATTGCTAGCTAGCTACTGACAGCAAAACAACTTATTTGATTGTAATTTTCCCTCCTGGTCCAGTTGGTCTAGGCTGCCGCCACGAGTTGATCTAGGAMGTTCTGAAGAGCCCGCCTTCGAGGGTGGGAACACAATTGGATAAGGAAGTAGGGCTCCCGTCAGGCTGTAGTTTTTACAAAGCCAGGGAAAATTAGTCAACCTAAATAAACTGCAATATCCTGGCAGATAGGAACATCGTTGAGACAAGTCCAATGGCTCTATTGAACAAGGACTACAATGTCTACTGGCTACTAGCGTGCTCGTGCAATCGGAAAAACATAAAGGCCACAATAATTGCTCAAAAACATGACTCCATTCATTTTTAGATCAAACAGCAGGCTCAATCCACCGATGACATCATTGGTTGAACTCTCCCGGGGCAAAAATGGAAAAATATAGCTATTATGCATAATCATGTCTGAATTCATAATTACAGTTGAAGTCAGAAATGTACATATACACCTTAGCCAAATACGTTTAAACTCAGTTTTTCACAATTCCTGACATTTAATCCGAGTAAAAATTCCCTGTCTTAGGTCAGTTAGGATCACCACTTTATTTTAAGAATGTGAAATGTCAGAATAATAGTAGAGAGAATGATTTCTTTCAGCTTTTATTTCTTTCATCGCATTCCCAGTGGGTCAGACGTTTACATACACTCAGTATTTGGTAGCATTGCCTTTAAATTGTTTAACTCTGGTCAAACGTTTCAGGTAGCCTTCCACAAGCTTCCCACAATAAGTTGGGTGAAATTTGGCTCATTCCTCCTGACAGAGCTGGTGTAACTGAGTCATGTTTGTAGGCCTCCTTGCTCGCAGACGCTTTTTCAGTTCTGCCCACAAATTTTCTATGGGATTGAGGTTTGTGATGGGCTTTGTGGTGGCCACTCCAATACCTTGACTTTGTTCTCCTTAAGCCATTTTACCACAACTTTGGAAGTATGCTTGGGGTCATTGTCCATTTGGAAGACCCATTTGCGACCAAGCTTTAACATCTTGACTGATGTCTTGAGATGTTGCTTCAATATATCCACATAATTTTCCTGCCTCATGATGCCATCTATTTTGTGAAGTGCACCAGTCCCTCCTGCAGCAAAGCACTACCACATCATGATGCTGCCACCCCCGTGCTTCACGGTTGGGATGGTGTTCTTCGGCTTGCAAGCCTTCCCCCTTTTTCCTCCAAATATAACGATGGTCATTATGGCCAGACAGTTCTATTTTTGTTTCATCAGACTAGAGGACATTTCTCCAAAAAGTACGATCTTTGTCCCAATGTGCAGTTGCAAACCGTAGTCAGGCTTTTTTATGGCGAATTTGGAGCAGTGGATCCTTCCTTGCTGAGCGGCCTTTCTGGTTATGTCGATATAGGACTTTGTTACTGTGGATATAGATACTTTTGTACCTGTTTCCTCCAGCATCATCACAAGGTCCTTTGCTGTTGTTCTGGGATTGATTTGCACTTTTCGCACCAAAATATGTTAATCTCTAGGAGACAGAACACGTCTCCTTCCTGAGCGTATGACGGCTGCATGATCCCATGGTGTTTATACTTGCGTACTATTGTTTGAACAGATGAACGTGGTACCTTCAGGCGTTTGGAAATTGCTCCCAAGGATGAACCAGACTTGTGGAGGTCTACAATTTTTGGGAAAACTGATTTCTTTTGATTTTCCCATGATGTCAAGCAAAGAGGCACTGAGTTTGAAGGTAGGCCTTGAAATACATCCACAGGTACACCTCCAATTGACTCAAATGATGCCAATTAGCCTATCAGAAGCTTCTAAAGCCATGACATCATTTTCGGGAATTTTCCAAGCTGTTTAAAGGCACAGTCAACTTAGTGTATGTAAACTTCTGACCCACTGGAATTGTGATACAGTGAAATAATCTGTCTGTAAACAATTGTTGGAAAAATTACTTGTGTCATGCACAAAGTAGATTTCCTAACTGACTTGCCAAAACTATAGTTTGTTATTAACAAGAAATTTGTGGAGTTGTTGAAAAATGAGTTTTAATGACGCCAACCTAAGTGTATGTAAACTTGAGACTTCAACTGTATGTAGGGAGATTGGAAACACCCCAAATAGTGTTTAGCAGTGAAGTTTCCCTTTAAGAACTTTCATTTCTTTCAGTATGCCCTGGCTATGTTCTCAGTGTGGATTGTCCTAAAATAACTATGTCCAAGGATGACCCTGTTGATGTCGTCTGTCACCTCCAAGGTCTCCATCAAACAAACTTTTTAAAACTGCAAAACCACAGCAAGAACAAGATTTCTGTTTCCTGAAAAGCACACAAAAGCAACACACAAATATCAGAGTGAAAAGAGAGCTACTACATCATGATAGTCAGCTTCTGTATCCGCTGATGACCCAGCCAGACCAGGGGCCTCAMTTATCAAAGTTGTGTATGCACAAAAAATACTCTAAACCATGTATATGTATACTCTGTATACTCTAAACCATGTATATGTATACTCTGTATACTCTAAACCATGTAAACCATGCACAACTGTATATTTCCACTCCGTGATAAGAGTCACTGACTCAAAGCCACAAGAGGGTAGAACATATTTCAGACGTTGCTTGTAATGGGGAGGTATAGTTGCAGACACATTGGAATGGTTTTGTAGACTAGCATGCTAGTAGCACTGAGGCTAGGAAACACTGTCACCAACGATAAATCCACGATAATTGAGAATTTCAATAAGCAATHTTCTACGGCTGGCCATGCTTTCCACCTGGCTACCCCTACCCCGGTCAACAGCACTGCACCCCCCACAGCAACTTGCCCAAGCCTCCCCCATTTCTCCTTCACCCAAATCCAGATAGCTGATGTTCTGATTGAGCTGCAAAATCTGGACCCCTACAAATCAGATGGGCTAGACAATCTGGACCCTCTCTAAAATTATCCGCCGCAATTGTTGCAACTCCTATTACTAGCCTGTTCAACCTCTCTTTCGTATCGTCTGAGATCCCCAAAGGTTGGAAAGCTGCCGCGGTCAGTTAATCACCGCATTCTTATCGGCAGACTCAACAGTCTTGGTTTCTCAAATGACTGCCTCGCCTGGTTCACAAACTACTTCTCAGCCAGAGTTCAATGTGTCAAATCGGAGGGCCTGTTGTCTGGACCTCTGGCAGTCTCTATGGGGGTGCCACAGGGTTCAATTCTCGGGCCGACTCTTCTCTGTATACATCAACGACGTCGCTCTTGCTGCTGGTTATTCTCTGATGCACCTCTACGCAGATGACACCATTTTGTATACTTCTGGCCCTTCTTTGGACACTGTGTTAACTAACCACCAGACGAGCTTCAAAGCCATACAACTCTCCTTCCGTGGCCTCCAACTGCTCTTAAATGCAAGTAAAACTAAATGCATGCTCTTCAACCGATTGCTGCCCGCACCTGCCCGCCCGTCAAGCATCACTACTCTGGACGGTTCTGACTTAGAATATGTGGACAACTACAAATACCTAGGTGTCTGGTTAGACTGTAAACTCTCCTTCCAGACTCACATTAAGCATCTCCAATCCAAAATGAAATCTAGAATCGGCTTCCTATTTCGCAACAAAGCATCCTTCACTCATGCTGCCAAACATACCCTCGTAAAACTGACTATCCTACCGATCCTTGACTTCGGCGATGTAATTTACAAAATAGCCTCCAACACTCTACTCAGCAAATTGGATGCAGTCTATCACAGTGCCATCCGTTTTGTCACCAAAGCCCCATATACTACCCACCACTGCGACCTGTATGCTCTCGTTGGCTGGCCCTCGCTTCATACTCGTCGCCAAACCCACTGGCTCTAGGTCATCTATAAGTATTTGCTAGATAAAGCCCCGCCTTATCTCAGCTCACTGGTCACCATAGCAGCACCCACCCGTAGCACGTGCTCCAGCACGTATATTTCACTGGTCACCTCCAAAGCCAATTCCTACTTTGGCTGCCTTTCCTTCCAGTTCTCTGCTGCCAATGACTGGAACAAATTGCAAAAATCACTGAAGCTGGATACTCATATCTCCCTCACTAACTTGAWGCATCAGCTGTCAGAGTAGCTTATAGATCATTGCACCTGTACATAGTCCATCTGTAAATAGCCCATTCAACTACCTCATCCCCTTATTGTTATTCTTTTTTTTGCTCCTTTGATGTTCTAGCAGCTTCCCCAAGCTCCAGGCTCTCTCTCTCTCTCTCTCTCTAAGTTTCTCTCTTTTTCTATGCCTCTCTCTCTTCCTCTCTTTCATTTTCTCACTGCCTGTTTGTTTTTCCTGGTATGAATCCTGCGCTCATAAGCCCGCCACCTGGGGCCCTGCCATCACTCTCTGCCTAGGGAAGAATGTAAACACTCTGCACACACACACACACACACACACACAAAACACACACACAACACACAACACACACACACACACACACACACACACACACACACACACACACACACACACACACACACACACACACACACACACACACACACACACACACACACACACACACACACCACACACACACACACACACACACACACACACACACACACACACACACACACACACACACACGCACGCTATAGAATCCCTTTCGGGGGGCAGGGAGGTAGGTTGGACAACTCCTGCTCAGTCTTTCTCACGCCACACTCCCAGCAGCCAGCACAGAACCAAACAGTTTATGTATCCACACAGCAACCTGTTTAACTTCCAACATATCACCTGTCCTGAGTGCTAAACACATTCTAACCCATTTACAGCAAGTGGTAAACAAACTTCAGCGCACCGGCCCAGGCCTCTCCTCACACAGAGTGCTGTTTACCCCAGCGGTGTCACAACGCTGACACTTTTACATGCCGGTGATGGACCTGAAGAGTGGAGCTGAGCAGACCTGTATGTCTGTAAAACTGGATGCATGCCTGTTTTGGTTGGTGTCCAGAAAACTTTTACTTTGAGCTTTGGGTTTTATGTCAAATAATTAATGGAAATGTAGGTCGACAGTACAAATTATAACACCATTCCTTTGTCAAGCATTCTCTCTGTGGTCATAAACATTAACGCATACAAAATAATAACTATGTACAGTGCCTTCAGAAAGTATTCAGACCCCTTGACTTTTTCCACATATTGTTAGGTTACAGCCTTATTCAAAAATGGATMAAATAGTTTTTTCCACCCTCATCAATCTACACACAATACCCCATAACTACAAAGCAAAAACAGGTTTTTAGAAATGTTCTCTTTTTTATATAAACAAAAAAACGTAAATATCACATTTACATAAGTATTCAGACCCATTTCTCAGTTCTTTGTTGAAGCACCTTTGGCAGATATTACAGTCTTCTTGGGAATGACGCTACAAGCTTGGCACACCTCTATTTAGGGAGTTTCTCCCATTTTTCTCTGCAGATCCTCTCAAGCTCTGTCAGGTTGGATGGGGAGCGTTGCCGCACAGCTATTTTCAGGTCTCTCCAGAAATGTTAGAATGGGTTCAAGTCTGGGCTCTGGTTGGGACACTCAAGGACATTCAGAGACTTGTCCCGAAGCCACTCCTGCATTGTCTTGGCTGTGTGCTTTGTGTTGTGGTCCTGTTGYAAGGTGAACCTTTGCCCCAGTCTGAGGTCCTGAGTGCTCTGTAGCAGGTCTTCATCGAGGATCTCTCTGTACTTTGCTCCGTTCATCTTTGTCTCGATCCTGATTAGTCTCCCAGTCCCTGCTGCTGAAAAACATCCACACAGCATGATGCTGCCACCACCATGCTTCACTGTAGGGATGGTGCCAGGTTTCCTCCAGACGTGAAGCTTGGCATTCAGGCCAAAGAGTTCAATCTTGGTTTCATCAGACCAGAGAATCTTGTTTCTCATGGTCTGAGAGTCTTTTTTAATTTTTTTATTTTTTATTTTTAATAAATGTGCAAAAATGTCTAAAAACCTGTTTTCAATCATTTCTAAAAACCTGTTTTCATTATGGGGTATTGTGTGTAGATTGCTGAGGATTTTTTATATTTTTTTATCCATTTTAGAATAAGGCTGTAACAACATTTGGAAAAAGTCAAGGGGTCTGAATACTTTCTGAAGGCACTGTATGTGGTTGTATTTGCCTGATGCCAGTGTTGTATGATTCTTCCAATGTACAGAATGTCTCAGTGACCTGCGATCAGGACATCTTTCAGTAGCTCAGGATTATATTTGCTTGTGATGCAGAAAGAAAACACAACAAATCAAATATTCCCCCCAGAAAGAGCTGCCTGTTTCGATTTGTCATTCCCCTTGGTTGAAAAAGCAGAAATCCAATACCTCTGACCCATATTGGATCCATACTGAAGCAGAATGGGTTGGGACATCAGTTTTCACAGTGTTATTGCCATGTCGAACACGAGCACAGCTTTGTCTGAAAATATATGTATCAATTAGTTCACTCTCACAATTGTCTTAGTACCTCAGTGGCCTGCTTTGCTAGCAGCATACTGTTGTTTGGCATATCTGGGTCCTTGTTGTTGAAAGGGCCCTGCTGTAATGTATTCCTAAAACTCACCATGTTGGCCTTCTGCCTACAAATCAGCAGAAAATGTTTTGGGCTAAAAGTGAAAAAGACAAAAAAGTACACTTCGTAAGAGACTAAAGAGGTGCTTCTACACCTGCATTGCTTGCTGTTTGTGGTTTTAGGCTGGGTTTCTGTACAGCACTTTGAGATATCAGCTGATGTAAGAAGGGCTATATAAATACATTTGATTTGATTTGATTTGGGAAAGTACTTCTTAGCTATGTATTTTGCCTTTTTATCTATATATGTTGACCTCATATAAAAGATCATGGGAATGCACTTAAAATCTACTCCAGGCCCGTTTTAAGACACGAGACAACAAAATGGGTCTGGAATCCTTTGTTTAGATTGCTTCTCCAGTGCTCACGAGAAGCTCTCGTGACAATGGGAGAGAATGGTACAGTGATTCCATGATGCACAAACATGTCATAAAACCACAACAAAGTAAATACTGCCATCTTCACGGTTCAGGCCAAGTTCACTGTTATGGCTGAGAGTAGACGAAGTTAAAATACTGGCAGAGTCAAAGCCAAGCTCGCAGGAAACAAACCCAGACAGATCATTACTGTAATATCTCTCTTTAATGAGTGAAAGACACAAACACTTCATTGACTGTCTCCCATTATAATCCGCTGTGTGCAAACTCTGATCTGGTGAATAAAATGCTCATCAGTATAGTGTGAAAACTAAATGAGACAGTTAAAGCTACCGTCTCAGCTTCCAAAACAATGAAACTAAAGTCTGTCCGAATGGGACTGTAGGACTTGCCAAAGCAGCCATCCTTAACTTTATTGTGACAGGTTTGGCCTGTTTTTATGATGAAATAAGGTTCTATTTTATTTCAATGTGAGTGAAGCACACATCACAGACGAGTGACAAACCAGACAGTTCTCTTAGCGGGAGAAGCTTCAGTTCAGTTGGCGAGCGTCTTACTATTATCTGTGTTTCAAATGGGCACACTTGAACCGTCACATTAGCTCCTTGACAGCCTCTTCACTCTCGTCTCGGACCAAGTCCAGCTTCGACACACACACACACACACACACACACACACTCATGCACACACACAAATACACACCCACACACACAAATACACACCCACACACACTGAGGATCCTTGGCATGGGGTAGCAATACCAGGGCTGTCCTAAGGCCATGTCTCCATGAAATTGCTTTTATCACATTTATGTTGTCCTGGACCTGAGAGAATTTCTCTATATATTTTAATTGTCGTCTAAACCCTCTTAAGCTTTTTATTGTTAGTGAAGATAATGCTGACATATGACTGTATCAGGACTTTTTACAGCCATGCTTATGGAACCAAGAGTAAAATAAACTAATTTCAGTTTGATATTTTGTATATCACACAGGCACAAATGATGCCATGACTGGGTCACAGTGGAGTCTTAATTCCTACATCTTCATAGTCCCTATAACATAGAGAGTCACCTGGATGGATTCACTGTCAAATCTGCCCCCTATATTTATCAGAGCACTAGATCATTCTGTAATGAAAACACAATTACGTACCAGCTGATGTATTACTAAGGTTAGCTCTTCATGTAAACAAACCAGGCATGCTTTTAACTTCCTCCCATGTCACAAAATGTGACAGGTGTGTCTTCCATCATAATATACCATACTATCAAATGATGATCTATAGAATGATCAGATGGGTGTACAGTCCATCAGAAGAGCAGAACTCGCACCAAAGGATATTGTGCATTTATTCCATTGCTGGCTGAATGATCTGCCCACACTAACATGGATTTTACTACACCCTGCCCTTGTGAAGGTCAGTAAACTCTCTACATTAGTGTAATGTGATGTACTATACTGTAATTGCCTTTAACTTACACTAGATACCCTTACTCTCAGTAGCGAATGATCTCACAAAGTGGATGTAAGCCTATTTTAAAATGTAAATAATAGCTGACGTGAGGTTACGGCTGTCAATCGGAAGCATAACTAACTCCTTCAATCCTCCACCTGTGAAGTGCACAACACTGTGAGGATAAATAGTTCTGGGTTGATGTGGTGAGGCCAGGCATATGGCATTCTCCAGTTGTTTTATAGCATGACCTGTGTGATTATGTTCTTGTGCCTAGAACCTGAGAAATACTAGATGTGCATATAAATAACTAACCCTAGCTGTCCACATCCTAATCCTAGCCTCAACTCTAATCCCAACCGTAGCTTCATGTCCACACCTCGACTCAACCCTAACCCTAACAACCCCCTGATATTTTGTCCTCTTACAGTTGTGGAAAGCCCGGGAGCAAAACAAAGGACACTGTGACTCTGTGACGAACAAAGCTGGCCCCGCAGAGCTATAGTAGGGCTTTCAAATTCAACTAGAAGCGAGTTAAACCCGGCAGACTGGCACCTCAGGCCCTCCCCACACTGACAGTCCTACAAAGAACCATTGAACGGTGGGGACTAGGAGAATTGTCTACATAGGCTGAGTCATATCTTCCTCCGCGTATCTTATCTTCCTCTACGTAATGTTTCCCTTTTATTACAGGTGTTTATACCTTTTCTCTTGTTCCTTGTTACAAAGGTTCCCTTTTCTCTTCCATAACCCTATTTCCCTATTATGTCAACATGTAAACAGTGCGGTAAATAATGGTGTAAACAACGCTAGAATCAACCACCCTCATATAGCACATTGTTTACACTGTGATGTCATAGTGAAATAAGGTTATTAATTGACTAACTTTTCTCTTTCTTTCTAAATGTTTAAGGAATGTAGTTTACTTCCAAACATAGTTTTAACCCCCCCCCCCCCCCCCCACCCCCACCCCCCGTCGTTGTCTATAAAGTGCTATTTATTGTTAAACTTATACATTAGTACACTTAGGAAAAGTTTGATTTGATTTAACAGTAATGACTTTTTTTGGCTGCACCATCTGCACAGTGCATGAACAGTAGTACAACATGTTTCTCTGGCTTCTGATCCATCCTGTGTGTTTGGTCATGCCCCTGCAGTTCCTGTGGTGCGTTTGTAGATCCATTAGACCACACAGAGATCCCATTAGTGTCAAATACTGTTGATGAGGCCCTCTTACTTTGGGAGAACCACCCACATAAAACTGCCACTGAACCTTTAGCCCCAGTCATGGATCAACAGCACACCTACGTGTGTGTGTGTGTGTGTGGTTGTGTGTGTGTGTGTGTGTGTGTGTTGTGTGTGTGTGTGTGTGTGTGTGTGTGTGTGTGTGTGTGTGTGTGTGTGTGTGTGTGTGTGTGTGTGTGTGTGTGTGTGTGTGTGTGTGTGTGTGTGTGTGTGTGTGTGTGTGTGTTGTGTGTGTGGCTGTGTGTGTGTGACTTTCTGCGTGTGGTGCGTTCCCCTCCTGGACTATAAAGTCACCTCCAGTAAAATAGCTCTCCCTTGTCTTATCTTGATTGGCTGGGACAAGGCCGGGCGGAGAAAAAGGGGAGGCAGACTGATGGGTGAGGATCCACAGACGCTTTCAGTCGCGTTCAGGACATCAGGGAGGACAGACAACAGAACCCTTGAGAATGAGCCTGAGACGAAGACAACTTAACCAAACACACAGCGACAGGCAGACGAGCCAAAGACAACTTTACCAAATACTAAGAAGACAATGATGACTTTGCTAATACACGTCAACTAGGTGAGGGACAAAGGACAAGTTAACTAATGCTTGTGAACTAGGACAGAGGACAACTTTACTAACACACGTCAACTAGGACAGAGGACAACTTTATAAAATACTAAAACTAGTAGAGATGTCAGAGAAAACTTTATCAAACTGATCACAACTTAAAAAGGAGTGTCTCGTTTAAAGCCTCAATGAGATGGGGAACATTGCTCCAAAATAATCCACAACTAGAATAAGTTCCTGGATATCTTTACTAAACACCTGTCAACCAAGAGAAGAACACTATTTATTCCCAAAACATTAGTTACAGGAAGAATTTACCTTTAGAATATCAACCAACGCCTAAAAGAAGGTAAACACCGATCCTAAGAAGAAGCCGGCTCCATCTCTACCAGGCACCTATAAAAATGTACCTAAACCAATCACAAATCATCTTTACCCGAAAACCCACTGTTTTGAGGCGAGCCTATGTTGAAGAGAGAAGACACTGCCTTTCAAAAATCAGCTCAGAAGCCAAACACTGAGAGCAGCCTACACCGTGAGTAAGTCAGCTTAACCAAGCACATAAKACGTTCACAAGTCTCAAACCATCTTTACCTGGAAAACCACATTGGTGAAAGGACTGGACACTTTAGAGAAGAGGCTTGTCCATGTGTTGGTTCCGTGTGGTGTGGATGCTGAGAGGTAAGACAAGGATGAGTGTGAAGAGAGCATCGATGGCAYGCGGGTCGATGAGGTGCCATCCAGCTTATATGTAAACAAAGTGCCATACCCATGCTACGACCAGCCTGGCACAGAGGGGGGTGGGCACTGGGGAGCACCACACTCTCTCCTTTACTCCTACTGCTCCTCTCCAGTCTGCAGGTAAGATGGTGAGCCGCGCGCACACACACACACACACGCACACACACACACACACATTAATATTAAGATCACTTTATTTGTCAGCACAAAGTCCAACCAAAATCTGCTTTATCCCAACGCCCCCGAAAGACACACATACAGGTTAAGTGACTTGATCAAGGTACAACGGCATCTAGGACTTGATAATAGCAACCCTCCGGTTGCCAGCTGACTTCCCACCAGATTTTTTCCTGTCAGACCCGGGACTCAAACTGGCTGGCAACTCTCCGGTTGCTGGTTCGTCTCTCTAAAACGCTTGGGTACCTGCCGCCCATATGCACACACATACACACACAAGCAGGGCACACACATGTGCATGTACTAATCTGAATTCAATTTCTCCAGAATATTGATTCTAAGCCAGTTTGGGAGCCATTTGATATTTCCTTTACAACTTTTCCTACTTGTTTCCTGTCAGGAGTGCCAGTAAAAAAGAAACATGTTTTTTTGTTGAGCATTTATTTGAACATCTATAGTACATATAGAATATTCAGTAAAATATGAAAAAACAAATATTCTGTTAAAAAAGTGAATTGAAGTAATCTCACAAATATTCCAACCTCACAACAGAGAAACATAATTTGCTCCAGATTCCAGTTCTCCTTTATCTGATTGAGAGGATGAGTTGCTACCGTTGAACTGTAAAACCATAATCTATCTCACTGACACAGTGAGATYATAAYCCCTGAATTTATGGTATGAAATCTTTYTTTTTTTTATGCGACTGGGATATGCAAGAACTTTGGAGTTGCTTAGCAACATGGCTATATGATAATGTACTGGGTTGCATGGCATGGCACACATGTGGCCGTYCATATCACTCCAGACATAAATATTATCACAAAATCTGCTGCAAAATGTACCAGAACAACCAGAAACGGACATACAGTATACAGCAAATAAAATACACCGACGCATTTCCAAAGTATGATTCTATCTTAGTAACTCCTAAAACTCTATACCTTCAGTATTACCTTGTGTACTTACTGTAAATACATCCCTTTACTCAATAGTAGCTACATACTATATGATAAACATGATCTCAGTAGAGATCTCTCAGATTTTATACCCAGGCCCTCAATTATATCAGCACTCTCTCCAAATATGTAACTGAGTTAAGCTCAGAATCCCTTAAGTGTCTCAGTGGAATTTAAAGTGTTTTCTCTTAAAGTAGAGGAGAGCCCCTGTACCTTCTTTTCACCCCAGATAGTAGAGAGAGGTTACACATTTCAGATAGATATACAGTATGTATCCCCATTGGAGTGTGAAGGCAAGGCAGGGAATGTTGGTCAGAGAAAGAGTACCGCACATAGAAATAGAATCCATTGGATGATATATCTACGGTACTGCACCTCACCTGTGGAATAACAGATTCTAAATGGGAAAACCTTGATTCTGTGTTTACTTTACAAAAAGAAGAGAAGGGTTGGTCTGTCACTAGAATAATTGAATTTATTATGTTTTGTCAATGTTTTATTTGTATAGAACATTGCCAAATCATGTGGTAAGATATCTTAAAGTATCTGCCCAGTTACCTTTCAAAGTTAATATTCTGTTAACTCATATCCAAATAAGGTTGTTGATACTCGTATTTGTGGCCAAAGCTTAAATTGGAGAAAAAAACACTTCAAAAACCCCACCTCAAACTTGTATCTCAAACAGACCATTTAAAAATTGCTTGCTATTTCCTCATAGAACATAATCTTGAGCTGGCCAATCAGCAGTCTAGAAGAGGGTGAGCTGGCCAATCAGCGGTCTACTTGCGCTAATCTTTTTTTCGACTYGTATACGCCCACACCATTAACCATTTTGTTGTTGGGGTATGCTCACACAATTGCAACACAGAAAAGCTGCTTTTCAACATATTTCATTAAAAAGATTTGTAAGGAAAATGAATAAGTCACATTTCATAGAAATCTGGAAACACTGGGCAGTCACTTTACATTTTGGACCAAGATCATGAATAGGCATAAGGTTGTATTTACACAGCCACCCTAAGAACGCAAATCAGATTTTCGTTATACTTCAGAAATTCTTTGGACTGTCCACTCAGTTTTACATGTGACCAAGATCAGATTTGCGCATTCGCATTGATGTAGCCTCTGAAGTAGCAAACAGATGTAATGCTCATTTCCCATCACTGCTACTGTAAATGTTGGGGTGGTTGTCATGGTAACAACAGGTCATGCGCAATAGTGTGCAATAATGATGCGTTCATAACCAGGTGGGAAGGTGGTATTTACCACATACAACTGGGAAAAATCCACTTGAATCCCCCTCGTAATTACTAGTTGGAAACTCGTCTATCATCCCTGAGCTCCAACTTGTCCCACATGCTGAGCTCTGACATCACCTACTAAGGAAATTACCTCGATAACAGCATTTTCTGCAGTTAGATGTAAAAACTAAACATTATTTCTAAAAATCTATTCTGTTTTTTGAACGCTATAATTGGTTTACAATCATGACGTCTGTACTTACCATTGGCCATTAGCCAATCAGCGTTTCTCAACGAGTTCAAAGCACATGATAGGATCCAACTGGTATTTACAAATTKACAACTGTTAATGACCACCTTCCCACTTGGTTATGAACGCAGCATCAAACCACTTAAGAGCAAAAAAAATCTAATCTGAGGTCCAGACAGAGGTCGCATATGGAGGATCGGGTTTCTATCAGGATTCAGATTACACAGGAAGCCCAATTCTGATCTTTTGCTCAATCATTGGGTAAAAGATCAGAATTYCGCTGCCTGTGTAAACGCAGCCATATGGKGGTGGTACTGTATGAACTGGAAGTCAAAAGATTAGATTCCCTGTAGTTATTTTTGATGTTTACACATTAGGGAAAGACTAGATAGATATCAGATATGCAAATAATTGTCCAAAGATCATAATTGGGCTGCCTGTGTAAACGCAGCCTAACTGAGTTACTGCTGGTCAAATCTCCCATTTTGATTTCTCTTCTCAGAGTAAATGAAACAGGTGCATTTACTTCTATTAGTTTAGACCACATGACATTAGGGTCTCGATTCAATCTGTATCGCCGAAGTTCAGCGCTATAGCACYATTTAAAATTTAAGACAATGTTCCTGCGTCTGCGGAAACTGCATTCAAGGTTAGCCTTGCATATGTCGGCTCAATCGGAAATTACCTTTACATTTCAATTGCACTACAGTGCTGAACTTCGACAATACGGATTGAATTGAGCCCTAGGCTTGTGAAATTGCCTACACAGACACCTAACAAAGATGGAGGTTGGGTAGTTAGATAGCTCAACAGGAATTCTACTCAAATACTGCCATCTTGTGGACTCTCACTAAAACCACATTCCCCTCAGTCTTCCTGGCACATTGTTGGGGGTGGTAAAAATGTATAGTTTATCATAAAATATTCCTCTCTTTATAACTGTCTTATTTCACATGAAAGGTGGTGGGCTCTGTGATTGATTTGATTTGATTAGGATCCCCCATTAACTGAKGCCACGAAGATGAAACTTGAAGAGTTGATCTCTAAACGGAATGAATATAGGGAGAACTGCACCAGGATTTTAGCAGAAAGCATCTTCTCAGAAACTGGTGAGCAGTTTGTTTTTGGCCCTGGCCAGTTGCATGTATCACTGTACCATTCTTCCGCTACAATGTGTATTGTCATTTAATTGCAGCCAGACTGTCAGGGCAGCAATTGATCTATATGGAAATTCATTTTCCGTTAAGCAATAGAACTTTATTATTGATGTACTTTTCTGTRTGTCTCTTACTCTTTACTTGTTTGTCCTTTCAGGAATCTACTGTAACGGGATGGTTGACGTGTTTGTGTGCTGGCCCCACTCAGCTCCCGGCAACGTGTCAGTGCCCTGTCCTTCCTACCTTCCCTGGATTACAACGGGTGAGTCTGGAGGCTTCATTCAGGGTAACTCAAWCCATCAAATGCAATTTGGATTCAGAACTAACCATTCCACCGAAACAGCCAACTGCTATTTTTTGGAGTGCATTAAYTCTAAACTGGACATAGGTGGTGAAGTCAGTCTTTTTGGATCTTAAAAAGGCCTTTGATACTGTGAATCATGAGGTCCTCCRWTCCGAACTATCCCCCGTTAATGTGTCCACTGAAGTTATTCGTTGGATGTATTCCTATCTGACAAACAGAAGTCAAAGGGTTTGTTTGGGGGACACTCAGTCGGACTCTCCTTACTATAACTTCAGGGTATGACAAGGGTCAATATTAGGCCCCCTTCTGTTTACCCTCTATGTAAATGATCTCCCACTTGTTTGCCCACAAGTTAACATGCAGATGTATGCAGACGATACAGTTCTGTAAGTACACAGAAAAATAGACAACTAGTTGTTAACAAGTTAACTGAAGCRATGGTACATYTTTCTAAATGTATGACTAATTCTTGCCTGCATTTAAAGACTGTTTCTATGTACTTCTCTAAGAAATCCATTGATTCTTCCCAACAAGCTGTTCTTGTTAATGAGGAGCGTCTGAAAGTTGTGTCTAATTTCAGGTATCTCGGCGTCATTTTGGACTCCAKCTTGACATTTAAGAAACATGTGAAGAAGGTGCTTAATAACACAGTCAAGTTTGGATTATCCAACTTTAGGTTTATAAAACTATATATGCATGCTATAATCTTCTCKCATTTGAGATATTGCCTCACATGCTGGTCACAGGCAGGAGCTACTYTTCTGAAACCAATCGAATCACTTGATAACAAACCAAACAGTTACCACCATTGTCATATAATTTACATACATCATTTATTTAGTCTGGATAGCTTRAAGCATGATGTAGAGCCTTGCAAGCCTTGTCTTTAAGATCCTGAATGGTCTTGTCTCTCCACCCCTATGCCGGCATATCATGCTCAAGGAAAGCACCTCCAGGATAACAAGGGCAGTAACTAGAGGYGATTGCGTTGTCCCTTTTCGACACAGTAAAATCGGCCCATCGGCCTTCTCTGTTAGAGCTACAATATACTGGAATGCAATGCACATGGACTTGAGAAGCTGCACTGACTATTGTATTTTTAAATMTAAAATTGAAAACATAGRTCAAATCTATCCAAACCTGTACACATGAGTTATCTGTGACTCCTCATATGTAAGACGACAGTTGATGATCGTGTTGTTGTTGTTAGAATGATATATTTTGTATTGTTTTAGTGAGTATTTATATAGTGGCTGTGAAAAGGCCCTTACATGCCCAGGTACTACAGGTGCAAATGATCTTTTGGCTAACCCCGGCACATTTACATGGATGTTTCATTATTGTAATATTGATGTTGATTTATGTGCATTGTCCCTTATGAATAAATAAATATCACACCTATCCATACATTCTACATCTATAACGTCATGTGATGGCACAACACAACATCATAACATTTCATACAGTACCACACACAATTAGAAGCGCAGTTAAACGTGCCTTCCAACATGGTTGGAGCATGAGCAAATCTCTCCATAACCGATCCAGTCATTCCTCTTCTCTTCCGGACCCAGATGACTCCAGGAGAGTGTACATGGAGTGTCTGTCCAATGGGTCCTGGCGACTCCAGGAGAATTCTACGGATGTCTGGCGGGAGAAGACWGAATGTGATGACCAAGACTTCTTTAAACCCGAGGTGAGGAAAAGGCTGTGAGAGGAAACAAAGTGGAGACTTGCCTTGCATTTGGAAAAGGCCTTGCAACTGAAACGTCAACAATAAACCATACCCCAGTTAAAGATTTCCCATTTGTATGTTATTAGGGATCCCCGTTAGCTGCTGCCAAGGTAGCAGCTACTTTTTCTGGGGTGCATACACATTAAGACACTTATATTACACATAAAACAAAAGATGAAACAGTGCATCATATAACACTGTCATACCACCACATATCCACAACACAAAATGTATGATACCACTATGATACCACTATACAACAATATTACAAGTGTGTGTAGAGTGCGTGTGCCAGCACCCGTGTGCGTGTGTCTGTACCTGTGTGTGTGTCTCTTCACAGTCCCTGCTGTTCCATAAGGTGTATTTCTTTCTGTTTTTAAATCTGAATCTACTGTTTGCATCAGTTACCTGATGTGGAATAGAGTTCCATGTAGTCATGGCTCTATGTAGTACTGTGCACCTCTCATAGTCTGTTCTGGACTTGTAGATTGTGAAGAGACCTCTGGTGGCATGTCATGTGGGGTATGCATGGGTGTCCGAGCTGTGTGCTAGTCGTTTAAACAGACAGTTCGGTGCATTCAGCTTTTCAACACCTCTTACAAAAACAAGTAGTGATGAAGTCAATCTCTCCTCCACTTTAAGCCATGCGAGATTGCCATGCATATCATTAATGTTAGCTCTATGTACAGCCACACTGCCCTGTTCTGAGCCAATTGCAATTGAACTAAGTCCCTCTTTGTGGCACCTGACCACACAACTGAACAGTAGTCTAGGTGCGACAAATCTAGGGCCTGTAGGAAGGATAGTTGTAAATCATGCAGCCCCTTGTATCACGATCGCAGATTTTAGAGAAAAAACTAATGTCGGTACATATAAGTGTCTAACATCGGCTGAAAGCTTAAATTCTTGTTAATATAACTGCACWGTCCAATTTACAGCAGCTATTACTGCGGGAAAAATGCCATGCTATTGTTTGAGGAGAGCCCTTAACAACAAAACACTTTTTTCACCGCAAATAGGTTTGATAAATTCACCTCTGAAGGTGAAATGTGTTCTTACATTCTGAAATCTTGCTCTGATGTATCATCCAAAGGGTCCCAGAGATAACATAAAGTGTTGTTTTGTTAGATAAAATCATTTTTCATATCCTAAAAAAATGCACGATCGATTTTGTATTTCCACTCGTTCAATTTGCAAAGAAAGGAATCTTTGAAAATCTAACCCTAAACATTGTTTCAACCAGTCAAATCACGTTCGTATGTATTCCTCAGAGATCCTAGAARGTAACCAGACTTCACTATATCATTAGGGGTGTAGTATATCCTATAGGACACCACATTTGGTCAGAGAGCGACCCCTTCATGGCATGCCGATGACGCGGGCGGTCTTCACTTGATCGACTCTTAACTTTGTCAAATAAGCACCAAACAAAGCTAGCTAGATAGCCAATGAGCTGGGCTTTACGGGAGTATCCAGAAACCCCGTATCTGTCGCAAAATGTAGCTGTTAACCTTGTGCGACAGCCAGCCTTTTCTTTTTGGACAAAAATTATARGAATATGGAGAGTTATGAAGTTATGAAAACTGGTTGTTTGCAAATGTTGAACTTATAATATGGCTACTAATACTGGAAAAGCTCAATCAAAGTCCACGTATACAGATTTGATGATATTCTTGCAGAAAAATGTAATATGAATGTAAACGTCTCCTTCACGATTTGCCCAAATGTACCTGGSTGACTTCACATTAAATGTCATGTAGTTTGCTCATACTTCAAGTTATTGAAAAAAAGGGGGCTATCCCTAAGAAGTTTTTAACTACTGTTGTATCAACATGTTTTGACCCTGAAAGTTTATAATCCAGGGTTTCACCAAGCTGTTTAGTCACATCAACTTGCTCAAATTCCACATAATTCATTACAATATTTAGTTGTGGTTTAGGGTTTAGTGAATGATTTGTCAAAAYATACAGTGCTTTTAGTTTTTGAAATATTTAGGACAAATAGGCTGACCACACTGCGCGCGAGRGTTACAAAATAAATGTATAAATCTATGTTATTCAATTATTGCACCCACACTGCTCGCGTGCGTCAACAAGTGTCTGCGTTGCCAAGGGCTAAAATAAAAKTGCTTTCTATTTCTGACGCAGATCGCGCTGCAAGTCCTGCCTCTCCCATCTCCTCATTGGTTTATAGAAGCGGGTATCCACGTGCAATCTCCTCATTGGTTATACCCACGTGGGTGATTGAAAGACGAACTGTGTTGCCGGTCGGTGTAGTAATATTATGAAAGTTTAGAAGCCAATCACCATATAAGTTCAAAGATGAAAAAGCCTGGAAGGACGAGAGATGACTAGAAACGATTCGGTTGACCGTTTTATGTGTGGATTAATTGTCGGAGTAGAGGACCTTGTGCATTTCAGGTAAAATAACAACTCAATGTTTATATCCCAGGACAAATTAGCTAGCAACAGCAAGCTAGCTAAATAGGACAAATTAGCTAGCAAGTGCAAGCTAACTAGCTAAATTGCCATACATGTTTAATGCTTTTTGTCCTGTTCCCAAATTAATGTAATTGGTTCAGAGTTTGTTTTGATATTTTAACCTGTGTGGTGTGATCGCGTTTGGTGTGGGGGGACAAAATAAGACGGTTTGGGTTCCGTGTAACTTATTCCTT
Organism: Salvelinus sp. IW2-2015; assembly: GCF_002910315.2. Lineage (NCBI taxonomy): Eukaryota > Metazoa > Chordata > Actinopteri > Salmoniformes > Salmonidae > Salvelinus > Salvelinus sp. IW2-2015. Next base: position 38,319,939 of record NC_036848.1, on the reverse strand, counting down.
GCCACCCATTCTGAAACTAACTGCAGCTCTTTGTGAAGTGTTGCTGTCATTTCAGTTGCTGTAGTAACTGATGTGTATAGTGTTGAGTCATCCGCATACATAGACACCCTGGCTTTACTCAAAGCCAGTGGCATGTCGTTAGTAAAGATTGAAAAAAGTAAGGGGCCTAAACAGCTGCCCWGGGGAATTCCTGGTTCTACCTGGATTATGTTGGAGAGGCTTCCATTAWAGAAAACTCCTTCAACTCCTTCAAGACTGTTGGAAAATCATTCCAGGTGAAGCTGGTTYAGAGAATGCCAAGATTGTTTAAAGCTGTCATCAAGGCAAAGTGTGGCTATTTGAAGAATCTCAAATATAAAATAGATTTTGATTTGTTTAACACTTTTTTGTTTACTACATGATTCCATAAGTGTTATTTCATAGTTTTGATATCTTCACTATTATTCTACAATGTAAAAAATAGTACAAATAAAGAAAAACCCTTGAATGAGTAGGTGTTCTAAAACGTTTGACCGGTAGTGTACATTATCAACCATTTAACAAGTTATCCAGAAACTTACTGTTAGCACTTGGTGGTCTATAGCGGCTTCCCACCACAATGGGATTTAGGTGAGGCAGATGAACCTGTAGCCATAWTACTTCAACAGTATTTAACATGAGATCCTCTCTAAGCTTTACAGGAATGTGGTTCTGAATAGTGTCTAAACGGCAACACATCTTTTGGCATTTCTGTATTTTCTGTAGATGTTATAACCATGTATTGCTTTCATTGTATCATCAAAGGTAATATCTAAGTGAATTTCAGAGGTTGAGGTCAATTGCCTCTTTTTCACTTATTTTTTTCCATGTCTGTGTCTTTCAGGAAGATGAGTGGTTTCGCCATGCAGCCCTGAGGGTCATCTCCATCGTTGGCTACTCTCTGTCCCTCTCCTCCCTCTCTCTGGCCACTCTGCTCATGGGCATTCTCAGGTTAGTGTCAAGGGGCCAGAGTGCAGGGGTCAGGGGGTTAGGCACATGTTAATGATGATTATGATGAATTCTACTATCGTAGGGCGATGACACAACTGCAAAGCAATGACATACTCCTTAGTCATGTAATTGATTCAAAACCCCTGGTCAGTGTTCAATGTCATTAATTGATAATAAAATATAAATGGATACCAGGGGAAGCAGAATAACAAGATTACAGATTATGTTATTGATCACTATAAACCACAATGGATTGTCTATGTACTGAGCATTCATCTTAGTCGCATAATCACAAAATCAATTTCCACACMAAATAGTCAGTGGTGGGTTTGAGTCAATGCCAACATCTGTCTCTTCCAGGAAGCTCCACTGTACGAGGAACTACATCCACATGAATCTGTTTGTGTCCTTCATGTTGAGAGCCATAGCCGTCTTCATAAAGGAGATCGTGTTACATGTCATGTACACCAAGCTACCCAGTGACGACCAAGGGTGGAACTCATACTCCAACTCAGTGGTARTCATGTCCTGTAGAGTTTGTTAAAAAAATCTATAAAAACATTACATTTTCAACCATGCTGGCCTTCAGAATACTTARTTCTTATGATAGAAGAAATCTCGGGCACCCAGAACCAAATCTCAGGTGTGCTCTTACGTTAACGTCTGTCACAAGAGACTATGACGTAAAATACATTTATTCAACAAGGATAAGGCACTGTAATATATCATCTAATATCTCCTCTTCCTGTAGATAACGGTGGTATGTAAGGCCTCCCGGGTGTCCATGGAGTATTTTGTAGCCTGTAACTACTTCTGGCTCCTGGTAGAAGCAATCTTCCTCCAGACCCTCCTCTTCACCYACGTCCTCACCAAGAGACGGCTGCTCAAGAGATACATGCTCATTGGCTGGGGTATGGTTCTAAATGTTWATAAGATACATGTTAATTGGCTGAGGTAAGGCGCTAATGTTTAAAAGACACATTCTGATTGGTTGGGGTAAGGCTCTAATGTTTGAAAGGCACATGTTCATTGGATAGGGTAAGGCTCTAATGAAGATAGAGCTCATGGCAACAAAATACTTTTGCTCTCGCTAAAGGTACTCCATTCGTGTTTGTGGTGCCATGGGCAGTGAGCAAAGTTTTATATGAAAATAAAGGGTAAGTATTTGGGGAGAATTTCCACCACTCATTTCAAGACATATTTCTGTCTGTTCGCATAAAGTAATCAATCAGTACTGATCTGTGTAAATACCCAATAGTCGATGATACAAGCTGATGCTGTAGGCCCAAATCTCGCTTGAATCTCTCCTGTCCTAAGGTGCTGGAACAATGAGAATAGATGGATCTGGTGGATAATAAGGGGACCCATCACTTTATCTGTGTTGGTGAGTAGCAACCTACAATATATAATCTATAGCAACCTCCTGTATCACCACTCAAATAATGCTCCACTGATATCTAAGAACGTGACACAACYATAAATCGTCTATCAAACCATATGACTCTACAGTGTACGCCAAAYGTGCACAAGACTGACARACTGGGGGCATCAGCTCTTGTGAGATTTCCTGTGATTTTTCACTGATTTCACACCGATTTTGGGATGTTTAAGATCAATAGTTCACAGACCATGTGACATAGACGTCAGCCAGAGCAGCGGGTGTCAGAAGCAGTCACAAGCATGTCATATAGGGCAGAATGGTTAGGGTGCACTGATCCCAATAAGATAGTGTTTCTCCTCTTAAAGACACAGTTTACTTTTTACACACCAGCCTAAAAACATAAGCATCTCCTACTGTTTTACAGAAAAAAAATATATTTGATTTGTGTTGCAGGTCATTTTCTACATATTCATCAAAATACTAATGTTGCTGCTCTCAAAGTTAAAGGCAGACCAAGTGAAATTCACAGACTACCGATACAGGTAGGCTACGGTCACTCTAAAGGTTTACTCTGATCTGTGACAGTAGTAGCCAGCACCCTCAAGCAACTATTTTATTTGAACCCCAATACAGTCTGAATGCCAAAACTCCTTTCCTTTTCTCTGTTAGCTTGGCCAGGGCTACGATAGTCCTGATCCCTCTACTGGGGATCCACGAGGTAGTTTTCACAATACTGATAGACGAGAGTGTGGAGGGAAGCAGCCGCTATGCCAGGAACTTCATTAACCTCACCCTCAGCTCCTTCCAGGTAAGAACTGATAACAAAATGGCCACCTTCCAAAAGACCATAACAAATGTTTAATTGTTCCTGTTGAGTAAAGATAGGAAAACATCCTGATCCCATTAAGAACTGCATTTAGAGGGAAAGAATGTGTCTTGATAATACATGCAAATGGTCCGGTAGAGTTTGTTACCTTGAATACAATCATTATGAGTAATACCTCTCTCTCAGGGATTCTTGGTTTCTGTGCTGTACTGCTTCGCCAACGTAGAGGTAACTATCCACAAACTAGCAGTTCAATTTACTGTAGCCTAAGTGTTAGCGTAACAAATCGTTCTAATCGTAATAGGAAAAAAAAGAAAAAAAAGAAAAAAAACTCAAATAAAAATCTGTTATCTCCAGGTCCAGACGGAGCTGAAAAAGCGATGGCAGCTCTTCCTGTTCACAAACCACTTCCAGGTCATGCCCTGCATCGACTTCCGGGGCGAACCCCTCAAACATCTGTGGAAGTGCTCTAGAGGCCGACGCCCCCATGGCTCCCAGCAGAGCGAATCATACGAGGAGGGGGGTGGGCCTGCCACACACTCCCACTTGCTGCAGGTGGCCTTGCAGGGGCAAGGAGGGCGACGAGAGGTGGAAGGAGGGGAGGTGGCAGGGTGGCGAGATAGGGAGAGAGACACGGGAGGATTGGAGTTCCARACCAGGAAGAGCCTGTCAAGTAGCGATGGAGAGATGACGCTGGGAGAGACCATGGAGGAGATACTGGAGGAGAGCGAGTTCTGACCTCCTCCATCTTGTGGACACTCCTTGTCAGGATTGGTTAGGTTACCTGTCCAAAATTGTAATCAGTAATGTAACTTTTGGATTACCCAAACTCAGTAACATAATCTGATTACTTTCAGTTACTTTTGGATTACTTTCCCCAGAAGAGGCATTAGAAGAAGACAAAAAGCATCCATCAAACACATTTGGTGTGTCATCATAGTGGTCTCTGATTTGTGGGCAGCCACACTCAGGTGGAACGAACATAAACTTGCGCCTTTTTTCAATGCTGAATTGATTGTCATTGAGAAAACCGAAACAAACATAGTTTCTGAATTTAAAAGTAATTCAAGAAGTAGTCATCTAGTTTCTCAAAAGTATCTGTAATCTMATTACAATATTTTAGCTGTTTTTTTGTAATCAGTTACTCCCAAACCCTGCCACCTCCCTTTCTGGACTGTTATGAACTGTTAAGGTGCCTTGTCTCCTGACAGATGGGAAGAATCTCAATWGCATACARCTTGCYTCTTCTCTCCTCGCCTCCTTCTCAAAACCCATTTGAGGAGAAGGTCAAAGGGGAGAACCCTCACTTTCTCGTCCAATGGGGTTTGAGAAGGAGGCGAGGAGCGAGAACGCGATACAAGTCCTTGCTTGGATAGACAATGAGATTGGTGTTGTTGTATCTTTGTACAGATTATTTGTATGGTACCTTTGTGTATCGTTTTGTTTACYTGTATGTGAGTAATGTTCCACTATAAAAAATATGAGTTTTATGAAAAATCATAATACATACACTGAGTGTACAAAACATGCTCTTTCCATGACAGACTGACCAGGTGAATCCAGATGAAAGCTATGATCCCTTATTGATGTCACTTGTTAAATCCACTTCCATCAGCATAGATGAAGGGGATGAGACAGGTTAAAGAAGGATTTTTAAGCCTTGAGACATGGGTTGTGTATGTGTGCCATRCAGAGGGTGAATGGGCAAGACAAGAGATTTAAGTGCCTTAGAACGGGGTATGGTAGTCGGTACCAGGRGCAKCGGTTTGAGTCAAGAACTGCACCGCTGCTGGGTTTTTCACTCTCAACAGTGTGTARCAAGAATGGTCCACTACCCAAAGAACATCCAGCCAACTTGACACAACTGTGGGAAGCATTGGAGTCAACATGGGCCAGCATCCCTGTGGACCGCTTTCGACACCTTGTAGAATCCCAGACAAATGGAGGCTGTTCTGAGGGCAAAGGGGGTGCAACTCAATARTAGGAAGGTGTRCCTAATGTATTGTACACTCAGTGTATATTTATGTACATACTTTTTATCAGAAAAACAATCAAATTACTCAAATAAACTCACATAAAGGTACTTACTGCAGGTATATAAACACAATAGAGCATTAACAGGTAAGTGTACATTTTTTGTTGTCAGAAAATGTTGACATTGAAAAGGACAGTCTGAAGGATACAGTCTGAAGGATACGTGTTACAGTTCATGTGCATGATGTGGGTATTATGTATTTGTCATATCTAAAAACGTATAGTGATACATTAAAGAAATCTTGTATTACCGTTTGTGTTTGAAACAAATCTCTGATACTGATTACTAAATAATAAAAAGGTATACGGTAACGACACACAACAGATACAGCATGGGGGAGGGCAGGTACCTAGTGGTTGGAGCGATGGGCAAGTAACCGAAAGGTTGCTGGATTGAATCCCCAGGCTGACAAGGTACAAATCCGTTGTTCTGCCSCTGAACAAGGCAGTTAACCCACTGTTCCCCAGTAGGCTGTCATTGTAAATAAGAATTTGTTCTTAACTGACTTGTCTAGTTAAATAAAACATTTAAAAAATACCACATGGACAAGGTTTTCAGATGCCACACAAGTGCAAGTAATATAGTCAGTGCTCAAATTGAGGGGGTATGAGGGGGGCACCCAGCACCACTTATTAAAAAAAAAGGGCAAAAAGTGTCAGCTTAAAAATGTGAAGGCAAAATAATGGATCCCGATAATATTAAGCAAACTATACCAATGGTTTTTGCCCTTTTTTTGAACAAGTGGTACTGCGTGCCCSCGCAAGGCTAGAAACAAGCTGTGAATTCCACGAGAAAGACGRGACTCCAATYCACTTATCRRCGGATGTCTTTGGTTCGTCTAKGAAATTCAGAAGCTGAGTTACGYRCTTCTAWAGTTGAGGAATAAAATAAATATTTGGAAGTGTAACACGCTGTTTGGAGGGTTCAGGGAGTGTAACGTCAGCTATAAGACAAGACATGGACATGAGACAGCATAAGGAGCTCAACAGGAAGTGACTTTATTCTGGGTCAGGCAACCACCATCCCAATTAGTTCACGTGATAGACAGGAATTTATACACACGTGAGGCCTTTCTAATCAATCATGAATATCCAATTCTCATCCTTACAGAAGTAATAATAATAACTTACATTTGCAGAGCACTTTTCATTTACAGATGTAAATCACAAAGCTATTCACGTTGAGAGCAACCATTTAAATTAAAAAGCTTTAATAAGAGGGCTAAAGATAGCTAGCGGTCTAGTACTGTACAAGATAGACAAAATAATAAGAGAGGCGACAAGGACAAAACAATAGAACTTGAAACTAATGCACAAGACCAACAACAGACACCACAACATAGATCAGATTAAGTTAAAGACAGTTTGAAGAAGTGATTCTTGAGCTCAGACTTAAAGACAGTGGTGGTCTGAACATGCAGAGATGGGGGGGGGGGGCTCGTTCCAGAGCCGGGGGCCGAGGCAGCAGAATGCTCGGCATTGTTTTTAAGCATGTCTTTGGGACTTGATCATTTGACAGGAGTGACCGTGAAGACTGTTTGGGGCTGAGGAGTTCACTGAGGTATTGGAGACCAAAGGCTAGGGTTTTGAAGACTAACAGGATGATTTTGAAGTTGATTCTGAATTGGTTGGGCAGCCAGTGGAGAGAGGCTAGAATAGGGCTGATGTGGGCAGATCACCGGGTTCCTTTGAGGACCCTGGCAGTTCTGCACAAGCTGCAGCCTGTGGAAGCTTTTTGAGGGGAGACCACCAAGGAGGGCATTGCAGTAATCGAGTCGTGAGGTGACYAGGGAGTTTAACAGCTTTTCCAGAGCAGGTTTGGAGAGAGTAGGAAGAAGCCGGGTGATGTTATTCAGGTGAAATAATAATTTTTCGCAGACAGATTTTAGGTGATCGAAGAAAGTGAGGGAGGGGTCTAGCAACACTCCAAGGTCGGAGACGGAGGAGGACAGTGGGATGGAGTGGCTGCCCAGGGTAAGGGTGGCGATGGGACTGGTTTGGTGTCATGGGGAGTGCCTAATGTGTTAGTATGTTGCTATCAATTGAGCTAATCACTTTCTGAAAAATATGTCTATCTAAACTGATACTTGACTCATGACACATAAGATGTCATGAGTCATGTTACACGATGTAGAATTGCAGGAAATTAGCTTCAAAACAACAATTCCCTAGGGCCCTGAATAAAWWWWWWWTWTATTTTTGTGGTATATTTAATGTATCTCATTGAACAATAATTTAAACAGGCCCAAATGCAGGCTCCGGTCAGCATTTTTGCCTCCAGCCTTGACCAACTCATATTTCCGACACATCTGTTTAGTCTTTCACAATAGCTAACGTAAATCAGTGGAAAAATACTCTTTCCTTACAATGGGCAAAAATATAAGGTAATTAGTGTGCTTATGTAAGCAAGAACACTACTGTTATTCTCCATACATCTATTATTCCACTTCTTCAGTTTTGCCAGTGCAACTACTTGTTTTAAGCTATGTCCTAGACAGTGTTGTAAGTCATAAAAATGATAAAAGGCTATATGGAAATGCCCACACATACAGAGATCATCCATTCACCTACTCTGCGTCTCACAAAGACATGGCGGTTGGAACCAAAATTCTCAAATTTGGACTCATCAGACCAAAGGACATATTTCCACAGGTCTAATGTCCATTGCTAGTGTTTCTTGGCCCAAGCAAGTCTCTTCTTATTATTGGTGTCCTTTAGTAGTGGTTTCTTTTCAGCAATTCGACCATGAAGGCCTGATTCATGCAGAAATGTTCAAAGTTCTTAACATTTTCCAGATTGACTGACCTTCATGTCTTAAAGTAATGATGGACTGTCGTTTCTCTTTGCTTATTTGAGCTGTTCTTGTCATAATATGGACTTGGTCAGTAACCCAAAAAATGTTAAACAAATCAAAATATATTTTAGATTTTTCAAAGTATCCACCCTTTGCCTTGATGATAGCTTCAAACCAAATCAAATTGTATTGGTCACATACACATGGTTCGCAGATGATATTGCGAGTGTTAGCGAAATTCTTGTGCTTCTAGTCCCGACAGTGCAGCAATATCTAACATGTAATCTAACAATTCCACAACAACTATCTAATACAAACAAATCTAAGTAAAGGAATAAGAATATATACATATAAATATATGGATGAGCAATGACAGAGCAGCATAGGCAAGATGCAATAGATGGTATAAAATACAGTATATACATACGTATGAGATGAGTAATGCAAGATATGTAAACATTATTCAAGTGGCATTATTAAATTTACTAGTGATCCATTTATTAAAGTAGCCAATGATTTCAAGTKTGTATGTAGGCAGCAGCCTCTCTGTGTTAGTGATGGTTTAACAGTCTGATGGCCTTGATAGAAGCTATTTTTCAGTCTCTCGGTCCCAGCTTTGATGCACCTGTACTGACCTCGCCTTCTGGATGGGCAGTGGCTCGAGTGGTTGTTGTCCTTGATGATCTTTTTGGCCTTCCTGTGACATTGGGTGCTGTAGGTGTCCWGGAGGGGACAACCCCTGGTGATGTGTTGTGCAGACCGCACCACCCTCTGGAGAGCCTTGCGMTTGTGGGCGGTGCAGTTTCCGTACCAGGCGGGGATACAGCCCAACAAGATGCTCTCAATTGTGCAATTTCAGTTTGTCCGTGATGTGTACGCCGAGGAACTTAAAACTTTCCACCTTCTCCGCTGCTGTCCCGTCAATGTGGATAGGGGGGTGCTGCCTCTGCTGTTTCCTGAAGTCCACGGTCATCTCCTTTGTTTTGTTGAAGTTGAGAGGTTGATTTCCTGACACCACACTCTGAGTGCGCTCACCTCCTCCCTGTATGCGGTCTCATCGTTGTTGGTAATCAAGCCRACTACTGTTGTGTCGTCTGCAAACTTGATGATTGAGTTGGAGGCGTGCATGGCCACGCAGTCATGGGTGAACAGGGAGTACAGGAGGGGGCTGAGCACGCACCCTTGAGGCCCCAGTGTTGAGGATCAGCAAAGTGGAGATGTTGTTTCCTACCTTCACCACCAGGGGGCGGCCCGTCAGGAAGTCCACATTCTTGGCATTCTCTCAACCAGCTTCACCTGGAATGCTTTTTCAACAGTCTTGGATTTCCCAATTATGCTGAGCACTTTTTGGCTGCTTTTCTTTCACTCTGCGGTCTAATTCATCCTAAACCATCTCAATTGGGTTGAGGTCGGGTGATTGCGGGGGCCAAGTCATCTGATGCAGCACTCCATCACTCTCCTTCTTGGTAAAATAGCCCTTAAACCACGTGTTGGGTCATTGTCCTGTTGAAAACAAATGATAGTCCCACTAAGCCAAAACCAGATGGGATGACGTATCGCTGCAGAATGCTGTGATAGCCATGCTGGTTAAGCGTGCCTTGAATTCTAAATAAATCATAGTGTCACCAGRAAAGCCATGCTTTACGGTGGGAACCACACGTGCAGAGATCATCCGTTCACCTACTCTGCCTCTCACACAGACACAGAGATTGGAACRAAACAAGTCTCTTCTTATTATTGGTGCCCTTTAGTAGTGGTTTCTTTGCAGAAATTTGACCATAAAGGCCTGATTCATGRAGTCTRCTCTGAACAGTTGATGTTGCGATGTATCTGTTACTTGAACTCTGTGAAGCATTTATTTGGGCTGCAATTTCTGAGGCTGGTAACTCTAATGAACGTATCCTCTGCAGCAGAGGTAACTCTGGYTCTTCCATTCATGTGGCGGTCCTCATGAGAGCCATTCATTGTAACGCATGATGGTTTTTGCAACTGCAATTGAAGAAACTTTCAAAGTTCTTCATGCCTTAAAATAATGATAGACTGTCGTTTCTCTTTGTTTATTTGAGTTGTTATTGCCATAATATGGACTTGGTCTTTTACCAAATAGCGCTATCTTCTGCATACCCCCCCACCACAACACAACTGATTGGCTCAAACGCTTTAAGAAGGAATGAAATACCACAAATTAACTTTTAAGAAGGCGCACCTGTTAATTGAAAAGCATTCCAGGTGACTACATCATGAAGCTGGTTGACAGAATGCTAAGAGTTTGCACAGCTGTCATCAAGGCAAAAAGTGGCTATTTGAAGAATCTAATCTAAGAATCTAAATTTAAAATATATTTTGATTTGTTTAACAATTTTCTGGTTACTACATAATTCCATATGTGATATTTCATAGTTTTGATGTCTTCACTATTATTCTACAATGTAGAAAATAGTACAAATAAAGAAAAKCCCTTGAATAAGTAGGTGTTCTAAAACGTTTGACTGGTACTGTATATTTTAAGCAAGTTAGGCGATCAAACATGACATTTTAACCTGTSTAGCTTGAATAGGTAGGTCTTTAGTTGTGTTTTAAATTATGAAATTGAAGCAGCCTCTGTGACATGTAGAGTGTTCCAGAGCTGAAGTGTCACATGTTAGAAGGCCCTGTCACACCTGCGCAGGGTTGTGGTAGGTGTGACCAGGATATTTAGTCTGATAATTGAAGGGTGTGTGCTGGGGAATAGTTCTCTAGAGGTTGGCATATGTACAGTGCCTTCAGAAAGAATTCATGCCCATTGACTTATTCCACATTTTGTTGTCATTTACATAAGTATTCACACCCCTGAGTCAAAGCTTTGTAGAAGCACATTTGGCAGCGATAACAGCTGTGAGTCTTTTTTGGACTCTAAGASCTTTCCACACCTGGATTGTGCAACATTTGCTGATTATTATTTTTCTAAATTCTTCAAGTTGGTTGATCATTGGTAGACAACCATTTTCAGGTCTTGCCATTGATTTTCAAGTAGATTTAAGTCAGAACTGTAACTAGCCCACTCAGGAACATTCACTGTCTTCATGGTAAGCAACCAGTGTAGATTTGSCCTTAGGTAATTGTTCCTCTGAAAGTTTAATTAATGTCTGGTGGAAAGCAGACTGAACATATATATATATATWTTTTTWWACATTTTAGTCATTTAGCAGTCATTTAGCAGACACTCTTATCCAGATTGATTGACAGGAGCAATTAGGTTTAAGTACCTTGCTCAAGGGCATGTCAGATTTTTTTCAGCTTGTCAACTCGAGGATTTCAAACCAGCGACCTTTCGGTTACTGGCCCGACACTTTTAACTGCRAGGCTACCTGCCACCAGGTTTTCCTCTAGGATTTTGCCAGTGCTTAGCTCCATTCCGTTTCTTTTTTATCCTGAAAAACTCCCTAGTCCTTAACAATTACAAGCATTCCCATAACATGATGCAGCCACCACTATGCTTGAAAATATGGACAGTGCTACTCAGTAATGTGTTTTCCTCAAACATAACATTTTGTATGGGATGGAAAATACTCAGGAGGGTTTCTACTAACCAAATATTGTATTTTGTTAGGGGGACCGTGTCGCACGGCCTGCTGTCGCCCATATAGCRCTCAATGCAATACACTGTAAAAGACTGTACATGGGATATACATTATTTTGGCTTGTAGAGAGAAAACTTTTCTGCCTCTCTCAGCTAAAGTGGGGAGGAAWATACTCAGTAGGGTCTATACTAACCAAATATGCGTAGTTTATTGTTACAACTTTTCAACCRTTAGGTCTTCATCAGGCATCCATATCCCAGGTGGMGGTGGAAGGTACTATATATGTAGGGGCAGWGCTCTGTGACATCACCTGAAACAGGAAGTAAAAATATATAATATCGGTTCACAATATCAACATTCAATATGTAAAAATACTGTATATAACCAAACATGAGGAATGTGATAGATATTTACAGTAATATATATATAAATACACACAATATTCAATTATGGTAAAAACAGTATTTTAGAACTATAAAAACGGTTTCAAGTCAAACTCCTCATTAAGGCCAAGAGGAGACAATGTGTTGAGCCTGTGGATAAAGACTCCCTTTGAAGTAGTTTCCTCTCCATGTCCCCTCCCCTGTGTGACATCTTGACCCTTTATAGTCCAATGTATCTCATCGACCTAATAGAATGTCCAGATTGTGCAAAATGAACAGCAACAGGATTTTTTGTCTCACCGGTCTGTATATTGTTGCGGTGCTCACTGATACAGGTCTTAAGGCTTCTGTGGGGTTTCCCTGTGTAGGACAGACCACAGGGACATGTCAACATGTAAACAACATAGGTGGACATGGGTCTTTTTATAAACTAGGGTACCAGTAATCATTTKTTGTAGTSGGCAACTGTTTGGAGCTGTTACAGAGTCATTAATAATAATTTGCCATTTGTTTTCATGTGAATACATTACAATATAAAAGGGGGAACATAGATACATTGAATATAATTCATGAGTTGGATCAAAKCCTATGTTTAAACCCTTTTTAATGCTTAGACTCTTCACAGATTTGTCACGTGACATTTGTCGTTAAATCATATACTAAGCGTTTAACAATTGAAATACACATTGAACTTGATCCTGTGAAATTCKTGGATATTGCTGTCGAAATAATATAACATACTCTGAGACCAGGTTGCATGTTACAGTGTGAAAGGTGTGAAAATAGTTTTCATGGGAACACATATCCAAAATAATGTCTGTTGCAAAATCAAAGAGTAACTTTATTAACATGATTAATAAAACAAAAATCCATACGGTCATTAACAGAGTTCTTCAATAATTATCCATATTACTGTAGTTTGATTTACATGTGATGTTAGCTGTTTAGTAGGATGGGACATTGTTGCTCTACATCAGCTGATTCACGAAAGGATTTTCTGAATGTCAGTCAACTGATGAAGAGCTCATGTGACACCGCACGCGATTGAATAACAGCCAACGTGCGGGAATTAACGTTGATCTAGAGGGTTGAAAGAACATTTTTGTGTCTATGTTGTTAGGGGAGGGTCAAGATAAATAGCCTAAGTTTATTCCTGAGGTAAGATTACAATGACAGCTGTAGCCTAGTTTTCTGTTTGACTTACGGCTGATTTGTTACATTGAGCAGAGATCGTATCAAGTTTATGAGTGAAAGTTTATGAGTGATGGGACAGTGAGTGAGTGGGCTATGTAGAGCCATCATCATGCGCAACATGATTGCAATGTGTATACAAAACCTGAATTTCTAAAGTCTTTCCCAAAAAACTTTCCGAATTAAATGTTGAATGCAAGGAAAGCATATGCCTGGGAGAATGATATCATGCTGGTTTGTATCAATCGTTTGGGTGTTTGTTTGTTTTGAAAACTCTCTCATCACATGTCTAGTAGCATAAAGAAACATTTTAGCCAAACACAARGGTCCATTGAGAGGCGTAAAGTGCAATTAAAGAGGAATTACAGCAACAACAACACAACGTTTTTACTCAAAAGTGGTCTACTGATGTAGTTTAAGCATTATTGTGGATATAGAACATCCAATTTTGTAGTTTTTCTATAAAAGTGTGATTTGTTTAGGGAAAACCTGAAAAAAAATACATTTTCCATAGGCCTACTTGTCATCATTTATTTATGAATCTATATTATTATTATTATTTTACATAGCCTGCCTGAATACATTGTTAGACAGTTTAAAAYTTACATTTTTAATGCATTTGATAGGATTTTGTGTGTTGTATTTACAATCAAATTGTATTTGGAATTTTACAGGTTCAAAGTTGCATAATGTCCCCCCCAAAAAGTGTCATACATGCTAGCATAAGATGCAATAAGTAGCTGAACGAGTCCCATCCTCTCTGAAAAGAAAAAGTGAAACGACAAAGTTGGAGAACCAGCATGAAGAATAAAAGACCCTAAACAATATTAGGAAATATTAAACAAAGGACGAAACTACAACAAAACACACATGAGATGTCCCTTGCTGATAGTATCCTAAAAAAAGAYGAAAATTTCAAGCAAAGAGAGGGAGAAGGCAGAAAAGCTGCAGCAGCGGAAAAAATATACTCTATAATGCAAGTGCTTCCCAGAGAATGCAGAAGATGAGAGCAAAGCAAAAAGAGGAGGCCCAGAGCAACCACACATGTGTTAAGAAAACACTTACAAGAACAGAATTGCAGAAAAAGAAAGAGAAGAATACAAAGCTGGCTTTAAAAACTTTTTTACAGAGAGCAGCTAGGTCAAAAGAGGAGCATGAAAGAGACCACAAAAAGACAGGAAAAATATGGTCTGCACAAAGACAAGACAAAGCAGAAGAAAAGGCAGAGCAGGTGAAAGGACAACAAGAGAAATTGGAGGCAGAGAGAATTAGTCTGTTAGCCAAAACAGGAAGCACAGTATGTCACTACTACCATGGACCTCATTGACAAGGTCTCACCGAGAAAGTCAGCCATTTTCCGRCAGAAGAACATCAGAACCACAACAGAGGGGTAGTTGGAAGTGGCAGGTAGCCAAAGTCCAGACAATCTGGAACTAGGAAAGCTTTGGCTTGTTCACTGAATATGATTAAGAAATACAAACTACAGAGACAGTTTGTAAAAAGATTTGGGGTCAGTAGAAAACTCTGAAGGCAAGAAACAACAACAAAAAAGCCCAGGAGGTGAACATAGATTACCTCAATCTAGTCTTAGCAGTGGAAAAATTATATAAAGCAGTCRCTCACAGTGCGTGATAAGAAAAAGGTGAGCAAGAAGACTGGGAAGGTAGCCAGCTTTCTTGACTGCTCCATTGCATCAAGCATTTGTCAAAGCCAACCATGGTCTCACGATAGGAGGTGCTATGCTTTACAAATCAAGACCAAGAACCATTCATCCACAGAGAACTGCAAAACGTGTGGGTTGGCTCTGCAAATACTGTGAAAATATCTGAAATTACAGACAGTGAATGGCCACAAAAATACACCAACCATAAAATGTGTGTATGCATTCAGCAGTGGCACTAAGTGTGAGAAAACTACAAAGGAATGATTTCCAACATCCGCAGTGTATCAAACGGCAGTGTGGTGTCCATTGACTAAATCCATTTATTGCACCCCTCCGCCAACAAAAGGACACTGACGTAGAGTGGGAAAGATGTGGGAAAGATGGGAGATTATTAGCCAACAAGTAACAAATGGTAAACAAGAGTACACCATAAAAAAGTGATCACTGGTCTGTAAGCGTGGATCTATGAAGATGCTTATTGAGGAACTGAAACAAGAGGCTCAAGCTTTTTAAGAACACTTGTTTGTCAAGGACTGGCAGAACACASTATTGGGCATCCTGGACTTTGCCGAGAACTACCTTTGCAGGTACCAGCAAGAGCCCCAGGAGGCTTACTGGACTCAAGAGAGTGCTACACTGCACCCCTTGGTAATGTACTATAGGAAAATTCCTGAAGACCATCACAGAAAGTTGTATAATAATATCAGATGACCTCAAGCATGACTACATTGCAGTCAATGGATTTCAAACTGCAGCTATTGATCACATGAAAAACCTAAGACACGAAGCTCAACAAGTTCTAAAGATACTCTGACGGCTGTGGTGCACAATACAAATAAAAAGGACTTACAGTACCAGTCAAAGGGTATTTTTACTKTTTTCAACATTGTAGAATAATAGTAAAGACATCAAAACTATGAAATAACACATGGAATCATGTACAGTCGTGACCCAAAGTTTTGAGAATGACACAAATATTAATTTTCACAAAGTCTGCTGCCTCAGTTTGTATGATGGCAATTTACATYTACTCCAGAATGTTATGATGAGTAATCAGATGAATTGCAATTAATTGAAAGTCCCTCTTTGCCATGCAAATGAACTGAATCCCACAAAAACATTTCCACTGCATTTCAGCCCTGCCACAAAAGAACCAACTGACATCATGTCAGTGATTCTTTCGTTAACACAGGTGTGAGTGTTGARGAGGACAAAGCTGGAGATCACTCAGTCATGCTGATTGAGTTCGATTAACAGACTGGAAGCTTCAAAAGGAGGGGGTGGTGGTGCTTGGAATAATGTTCTTCCTCTGTCAGCCATGGTTACCTGCAAGGAAACACGTGCCGTCGTCATGCTTTGCACAAAAAGGGCTTCACAGGCAAGGATATTGCTGCCAGTAAGATGCACCTAAATCAACCATTTATCGGATCCTCAAGAACTTCAAGGAGAGCGGTTCAATTGTTGTGAAGAAGGCTTCAGGGCGCCCAAGAAAGTCCAGCAAGCGCCAGGACTGTCTCCTAAAGTTGATTCAGCTGCGGGATCAGGACACCACCAGTACAGAGCTTGCTCAGGAATGGCAGCAGGCAGGTGTGAGTACATCTGCACGCACAGTGAGGCGAAGACTGTTGGAGGATGGCCTGGTGTCAAGAAGGGCAGCAAAGAAGCCACTTCTCTCCAGGAAAAACATCAGGGACAGACTGATTTTCTGCAAATAGTACAGGGATTGGACTGCTGTGAGACTGGGGTAAAGTCATTTTCTCTGATGAATCCCCTTTTCGTTTGTTTGGGGCATCGGGCAAAAAGCTTGTCCGTAGAAGACAAGGTGAGCGCTACCATCAGTCCGTGTCATGCCAACAGTAAAGCATCCTGAGACCATTCATGTGTGGATTGCTTCTCAGCCAAGGGAGTGGGCTCACTCACAATTTGCCTAAGAACACAGCCATGAATAAAGAATGGTACCAACACGTCCTCCGAGAGCAACTTCTCCCAACCATCCAGGAAGTTTGGTACGAACAATGCATTTTCCAGCATGATGGAGCACCTTGCCATAAGGCAAAAGTGACAACTAAGTGTGGCTGGGGAACAAAACATCGATATTTTGGGTCCATGGCCAGGAAACTCCCCAGACCTTAATCCCATTGAGAACCTGTGGTCAATCCTCAAGAGGCGGGTGGACAAACAAAACCCCACAAATTCTGACAAACTCCAAGCATTGATTATGCAAGAATGGGCTGCCATCAGTCAGGATGTGGCCCAGAAGTTAATTGACAGCATGCCAGGGCGGATTGCAGAGGTCTTGAAAAAGAAGGGTCAACCCTGCAAATATTGACTCTTTGCATCAACTTCATGTAATTGTCAATAAAAGCCTTTGACACGTATGAAATGCTTGAAATTATACTTCAGTATTCCATAGTAACATCTGACAAAAATATCTAAAGACACTGAAGCAGCAAACTTTGTGGAAATTAATATTTGTGTCATTCTCAAACTGCGACTGTAGTAACCAAAAAAGTGTTAAACAAATCTAAATATATTTTAGATTTTAGTTTCTTTAAAGTTGCCACCCTTTGCCTTGATGACAGCTATGCACACTCTTGGCATTCTGTCAACCAGCTTCACCTGGAATGCTTTTCCAACAGTCTTGAAGGAGATCCCACATATGCTAAGCYCAAACCAGATGGGATGGTATATTGCTGCAGAATGCTGTGGTAGCCATGCTGGTTAAGTGTGCCTTGAATTCTAAATAAACCACTGACAGTGTCACCAGCAAAACACCCCCACATCATCATGCCTCCTCCTCCATTCTTCACAGAGGGAAGATGCAGAGATCATCCGTTCACCTACTCTGCGTTTCACAAAGACACAGCGGTTGGAACCTAAAATCTTTAAAGATCTTCCTTTCCTGTGGCGGTCCTCTTGAGAGCCAGTTTCATCAAAGCGCTTGATGGTTTTTGCAACTGCACTTAAAGAAACTTTCAAAGATCTTGACATTTTCTGGATTGACTGACCTTCATGTCTTAAAGTAATGATGGACTGCTGTTTCTCTTTGCTTATTTGAGCTGTTCTTGCCATAATATGGACTTGGTCTTCTACCAAATAGGGCTATCTTCTGTATACCACCCCTACCTCATCACAACACAACTGATTGGTTCAAACGCATTAAGAAGGAAAGAAATTCCACAAATTAACTTTGAACAAGGCACACCTGTTAACTGAAATGCATTTTCAGGTGATTACCTCATGAAGCTGGTTGAGAGAATGCCAAGAGTGTGCAAAGCTGTCATCAAGGCAAAGGGTGGCTACTTTGAAGAATCTCAAACACATTTTTGGTTAGTACATGATTCTYTATGTGTTACAATGTAGAAAATAGTACAAATAAAGAAAAACCCTTGAATGAGTAGGTGTGTCCAAACTTTTGACTGGTACTGTATATCTGATGTTAGCTATGCTGTGTCTGATTTTGACTTCCCCATACAACACAGCTATTCTGGCTCCAGGCATGGTAAAGGTGCCAGTGATGGGAAAACTGCAGTAATCAAGAGCCATGCCACTGCAGCAGTGAAGTTTGGCCAAGTCCTGATCAGAAACGCGAAGGAGCTCTACAACTACAGCAGAGATAATCTGACAACGGAAGCATCTCCAGATACAGTACCCATTACCTCCATACCATGTTCTTCATTCCCAGTGAGTACATTGAACAGAAGTCTGTGAGAATATGTTGAGCAATGGAGAGAGGTGAAACTTCATAGTCTGCGTGGTAAGTAACATATTGTTTACATTATGTAAATCATGTCTGATATTAATTGACTTATTTCAATAACCTCATGAGATTCTTTGTTTTCATACCATAACTTTGAAAGAGATCCCAGAGAACAGATGTGCCAGAGAACAGATGTGCCAGAGACCCGATGTGCCAGAGACCCGATGTACCAGCTGACAGTGACCAGATGGATGACAGCATCACACACACACACACACACACACACACGGTGCTGGAGGAGTATTGATGGTAGTAGTGATAAAGAGATATATTAATTTCATAAAGCCAGAGAACATGCTGTATGTGAAAATAGGGTATACACAGTGTAACACACCCACAATGCTTGAAGACTTTACTGATTATATTAATTTCATTATTGATTATTATTTTCAATTATATTCTTGACAGAACCCATTGTATTATTTTATTATATTATTATTATATCATCTGTTAAAAAATATAGAAATGCTGTTTGCTTTTTCATTCTTCAGGAATGTTTAGCATGGCTATTAGTTCTAGGGAAATTGACTAAAGCACAAAAAGACTTGGCTCTATAATAGCCGGGTGTGAGGGCCATCACCAACCCAGAAGATTGGGTGGTCTCGCTTTCCGAGGCCGACGTGAGAAGCGATTTTAATCAGGTCAAGAACCGCAAGGTCGCGGGCCCCGATGGTATTCCAGAGAGCGTTCTCAGAGCATGCACAGAATTTTTAACCTCTCCTTGTCTCAGTGTGTAATCCCCTCATGTTTTAAGATGACCACAATCATTCCTGGTCCTAAGAACTCTAAGGCTTCATGCTTTGAGAGGCTGGTTATGGCACTAAATTATGACATTAACTCCACCATCCCAGCCACCCTAGACCCACTCCAATTTGCATACCGCCAACACAGAACCATAGACGACGCAATCTCAATTGCTCTCCAGAAGAATACCTATGTGAGAATGCTGTTCATTGGCTACAGCTCAGCATTCAACATCCTTATCCCATCCAAGCTGTTCACCAAGCTTAGGACTCTGGGTCTGAACACATCCCTCTGCCACTGGATCCTGGACTTCCTGACTCAAGATCACTAGAGGCAAGATCACCTCCACCACGCTGACACTTAACACAGGGGCCCCACAGGGGTGTGCTCTCAGTCCCCTCCTGTACTCCCTGTTCACCCACAACTGTGCGGCCACGCCTGACTCCAACACCATTATCAAGTTTGCTGACGACACGATGATGGTAGGCCTGATCACCGGCGACGATGAGTCAGCCTACAGGGAGGAGGTCAGTGACCTGGCAGTGTAGTGCCGGAGCTACAACCTCTCCCTCAACGTCAGCAAGACCAAGGAGCTGATTGTGGACTACAGGAAAAGGGGGGGCGAGCACGCCCCCATCCACATTGACAGGGCGGTAGTGGAGCAGGTAGACAGCTTCAAGTTCCTTGGTGTACAAATCACTAAAGACTTAAAATGGTCCTAACACACACARGCACAGTTGTGAWGAAGGTGTGACAGTGCCTCATCCCTCTCAGGAGGTTGAAAAAGTTTGKCATGGGCCCTCAAATCCTGAAAAGTTTCTACAGCTGTACCATTGAGAGCATATTGACTGGCCGCATCACTGCTTGGTATGGCAATAGCCCCGCCCTCGATTGCATGGCACTACAGAGGGTTGCGAGGACAGTCCAGTACATCAATGTGGCCGAGTTCCCTGCCATCCAGGACCTCTATATCAGGCGGTGTGAYAAGAAGGCCCGGAATATTGTCAGACTCCAACCACCCAAACCATAGACTACTGTCTCATCGTTGTCGGTGATCAGGRCMACTACTGTTGTGTCGTCAGAAAACTTAATGATGGTGTTGGAGTTGTGCCTGGCCACACAGTTGTGGGTGAACCGGGACTACAGTAGGGGGCTAGGCACGCACCCCTGAGGGGCCCCAGTGTTGCGGATCAGRGTGGCAGATGTGTTATTACCTACGCTTACCACCTGGGGGCAGCKKGTCWGGAAGTCCAGGATCCAGTTGCAGAGGGAGGTGTTTAGTCCCAGGYTCCTTAGCTTAGTGATGAGCTGTGTGGGCACTATGGTGTTGAATG
This sequence comes from Salvelinus sp. IW2-2015, assembly GCF_002910315.2. Taxonomy (NCBI): domain Eukaryota; kingdom Metazoa; phylum Chordata; class Actinopteri; order Salmoniformes; family Salmonidae; genus Salvelinus; species Salvelinus sp. IW2-2015. The sequence continues at coordinate 38,299,300 of NC_036848.1, read as the reverse complement.
CTGAGCTGTAGTCAATGAACAGCATTCTCACATAGGTGTTCCTTTTGTCCAGGTGGGAAATGGCAGTGTGGAGTGCGATTGAGGTTTCACTCGTGAAACCCCGTCCAAGGTTTCCCTTTTTTCAGGGGGGTAATCAGATTTGGCCACAATGTCMCTCACGTTTGGGGGTCTTTTAAAGACAATACGTGGGGAATGTTAAAGATGGGTTTCAGTTGTGGGTCAGTGTCAACAATGTACCAGTGCTTCCTGTTAAATGCCTTCCCCAAGGGTGAGTARCGGGTGAAGCAAAAGCATAAGCTTTTTCTTTTAATTTTGGTTGAAGGTTTTCCAACTGTTAGCCCTTCAAAACAATCATTGTCATGTTTTACCCAATTTTCTTTATACGTCCTTTCCTTAAACCTTTGTGTGAGATCCGTGGTCTGTTTCTGGTACGAAGCATCAGAGCTACATATCKTTTTAATGAGGCTGAATTGACTTAAAGGGAGACTTTTAATGAGTGGACACGGATGGAAGTGGTCCCCTCTAAGGAGGGTGTTCCTATCTGTAGGTTTCCTGTAGAGATCTGTAGAGGGAGGTTTTGCCCATAATAACCATCASATTAAGAAAACTGCTTTGGGATAGGTCATAGTTAATGGTGAAACGAAGGTGCTCATTCATAGAGTTTAGATAGGCATGGAATTCCAATAGTTCTTCCTGGGTCCCTGTATAAACTATAGATCAGGAAATTATAATCTAAATATCTCAGAATGAGGAAAATATTGGGGAGAAAGGGGTTAAGTTCTGGATTCAGCACCACCTGTTTTTCAAACAWTCCTAGATACATGTTAGCATAATTAGGAGCCATAGTGCTTCCCATCACTGTCCRTTTGGTCTGGAGGAAAAGGCWCCTCTGAAGAGAAAATTGTTGGAGGTTAGTAACAGTTCAGCCAAGTCCACAATACAATTGGTGCTGGMTAGAGCATTAGGMGGATGTTCATTGAGGTAGAACATGAGGGCCTCAAGGCCACCCTGGTGGGAGATGTTAGTATATAGGATGGTAACATCAAAAGTACAAAAAATTTAATTTTCTGGTATAGAGTCCACAGATTTAAGGAGATTAATAAAATCAAGAGTCTCTGGTGTACGTGGGGAGAGAGCTCACCCAGGGCTTCACAAAATGGTCTACAAAGGRTGAAATGTTCTCTGTCAGAGATCAGTTACTACTCACAATAAGCCAGCCTGGTATWGCTGGCGTCTTTTTTAATTTCGGGGAGAGTGTAAATGACAGGTGTGTTTGGGCAGTCAACTTTCATATATGCATATTCTGTCTTTGTAATTTCCTCTTCATTCAAAAACTTAAAACAGTTCATCATGGATCAGAGACTTGAATTGATWAGTAGGATCCCTAGGGAGTCTTTGCAAAATGAATCATCTCTGAGAATTTTCTTTCCATAGTCTGCAGCATTTTACATCACRATTGCACCTCCTTTGTTGGCAGGTTTTATAATGATAGTGGAGTCATTCTTGAGTTCCATAAGAGAWTCTTTCTCTGCTTTCGACATYTTGCYGAATACCTTGTATTCTTGTTTCTTAGCCAGGAGATTATGTACATCTTTCTCAACTAGGTGACAGTATTTTTCAAGAGAGGTATTTCTTTTGGGAGGTATACATGTGCTTTTTCTCTTAAAATATGTATTTTCCCTTATCATGTCCTCAGAGCGAGAGTCAAGTTCATTGTCATTCTGGTTATCAATGAGAAGATCATTAACACTATGTCCTGTCTGGTTACTTGTCTCATTCAATGTATTTACATTGGCAGGTGCATAGGGAGCAACCCCATTACCAAAGAATTCAGTCAATCTCAAGCTGCGGAAAAACTTTGGAAGTCTATAACGGTATTAAAGTCATTGGCCTGTGCCGTTGGGACAAATGACAGTCCCAGGCAGATGAGCATGTGTCAGATATAGATCTGTTTGACAAGTTCATTACAATGTCTTCCTCCGTGTGAGTCGCAGGGACTTCGGGTGTTGTGCGTTATCCACACTGCAATGTTTTGAAAGGTGGGCTTTTATTTTRAAGGTTCTCTCATTACCATACAYAGTGATGTCATCGTTTGTGCTGCGTYCAAAATATTAGTTGGTTTAGAGCCCCACAGTGGAGGTGTCATAAAACCTAGCGGTCAAACAGGGAAGTAGTTCCAATGGTTTTTTCACCATTAATTGTTCCCGTGGGGAATTGTTTAGAAACACTTAATAAGGGCTGTGTTTCGTGTAGACTTACCCTGGCTTGACGCTTTGATAACCATGTAAATCTCTCTCGGATATGGTGACTTTGATCAATATAGTRGGCTGTATTTACTTTCGGATTCGAAAACGCTAATTGGCATCATGGAAGACTACAAATCCCTGCAAGCTCCTGCACGTCATCTCTAGCTGACACCTTTGCTAACAGGTATTGTGCACAGGAGGTTGGTGGCACCTTAATTAGGGAGGATGGGCTCGTGGTAATAGCTGGAGATTTTTTTGCGGGTAAATACYGGCGAATATATTGACAGTCTCCTTGGCCTAGAGGTTTACACGGTTATCAAAATTTCACGCTAGGGTAAGCCTACACGAAACACAGCTCTTAGTTTGTAAWWAWWWAWWWWWWAAATGCCCATGGGGYAAAATGTATGAAGGAAAAATTATTGGAACCATTTCCGTTTGACTGCTAGGTTTTATGGGTAGTATAACTCATACSGTGGTACTCTATTGTCGCTGCGCGTTGAATGACATGAAAAGACTAGGGGGGCGTGGACTCAATTCTCCACACGCGCAGCATAACCTATTTAACGGCATCTGCGACGACTATTAATTACATTGTTTACTTGCGTTCATCTGTTATTGCAATGGCACAAGCCGATTCAAGAAACGAAGTAGCAGAGCGCATTGGATACATCACACGAGTCCAGAGTTTCAGCGCGTGCCATCGATTGCACAGGTACCAGTGCAATCCTTTTTTGTTGTTGTTGAAAACGACGACGCAATAGGCAGCTTAATGCAGTGTTGCCATCTAGAAACTGCTGCAGAGGCTGCGAGACGAGTGCAAGATGGAAAGCATTTAGGTATTATTGTGTTTCTAGTGAGKCGTTTTATTTGATAGAAGGGAGAGTTTTAACGCCACGAAACTGGAATCGAGTATAACCTGTTGCGTCAATCCCGGAAGATCATGGGATCTGTAGTTCTATTGTAGAGACAGCTAAGCCATCAACTTCTTAAAATTGTTAAACGTTTTTATGATCTATTTGTTGAATTGAAACCTCATGTATTGCGTTGTCTCTCCAGCCCGACGTTGAGTGATGAGGTAAACAAGAGGATATTTGGGAAGTGCAACAATCCCAATGGCCATGGACACAACTATAAAGGTCAGTCATTGGTCAAGGTCTCATCCAAACCATGCACCTAGGACCAATTCTGTTGTCAGTTATTGTCTGATTCACAGTTGGCCTATAGGTTACATAGCTGGCCTGTTCCATAACTTCAAACTGGGTCTAACTCAATGTTTATCTAAGGCTCTGTTGTGTTTTTGTATTTGTAGTAGAGGTGACGGTACGGGGAAAGGTAAGTCCCACCTGAGACTTTGCGTCGTACCATATTCATAAAAACACGACTTACAAAACYTTGTCATGGTTGCTAGTGGTAGAAACACACCAGTAAATCACATGACACTCTCATGATATGAAAGCAGTCTGCCTCCTTGGTAATGGATGTTGGAGACACACAGACCGTCACAGAGCTTCTCTTTGTCCATCTCCAGATCGATCGTCACACAGGCATGGTGATGAACATTACAGATCTGAAGCAACACATCGAGGTGAGACCCTCCCTTTCTTCCAATCCTGGATTTGACTTTTTGATTTGAAGCGAAGGCTATGCTTTGATAGCGTAGGCTGCTAGACTATTAATTTCTTCATTAATTTCACATTTATAGCACATTTATAGAGAATAAGGAAAATGTGCATTAATTTATTACTGTATTATTTACAAACTCATGTATAATCCTGATACAGGAAGTCATCATGATTCCGTTGGACCATAAAAACCTGGATAAGGACGTCCCCTACTTTGCCAATGTTGTTAGGTGTGTGCTCCTCTACTGGACCGTAGCCTTATGTTTATGAGTAACGGGTGGATTTTCAGTTCGGAACACGCGATTCAGAGTTTCCATGGTTTAACGRTTTTTTTTGTCTGCTGTGCAGCACAACAGAAAACGTGGCTGTATATATCTGGGACAACATGGTCAAGCAGCTACCAGCCAATCTTCTCTACGAGGTCAAGATTCACGAGACTGACAAGAACATTGTTGTATATCGAGGAGAATAGCCAGCCACCTTCAGTACCTTGTAATTAGTAAGATCTTTACTAATATACATTATGTAGTATGCACATCTCATGTTTGAGTTCATAGATGGACTTATACGATGTGTTATGATAGTATTAAAGTACAGTGTTGAGGTTATACTATTGAATAGTATTGTGCATCATTTGCTGGTGCAATCCACTCTACAACTTTGTTACAATAATAAATGGAATAGCTCAAATTTAAACATGTTGCTTGTGCCTCTCTACTGTGCATCTACAATAGAGAACATCTAGAATGTACCTGACTACAGATTGACCACTAGAGTGCAGGATCTGAATGCCTCATAGCCCAGTAAGCAGCTTGACTTGACTGAAATGTCTAGTACAGGGGTGTCAAACGCATTCCTTGGAGGGCCTAGTGTCTGCTGGTTTTTAGTTTTTTTCTTTTAATTAAGACTTAGACAACCAGGTGAGGAGAGTTACTTGCTAATCAGTGACCTTAATTCATCAATCAAGTACAAGGGCTCCCGAGTGGCGCAGCGGTCTAAGGCACTGCATTTCAGTGCTAGAGGCGTCACAACAGACCTTGGTTCGATCCCGGGCGGCGCACAATTGGCCCAGCGTGTGTGTGTTTGACCAGGGTAGGCCGTCATTGTAAAATAAGAATTTGTTCTTAACTGACTTGCCTAGWTAAATAAAGGTAAATACAAACYAACAGGGAGGAGCAAAAACCTGCAGAGACTAAGCCTTGTGTGCAATGAGTTTGAGACATGGTATAGTATGTCAAATCATTTTTTTTAAAGTTTCAGAGACTGTCACACTGTTTGTGGGAACAAGCTAAAATGAGCTTAGAAAAGCCATAGAGACTTGTTGTTCCATTCTAAATTCTCATCACCTGATATTGATGAATGACCATTTAATCTTMAAAAAATTATTTCACKTTTATTTAACCAGGTAGGCGAGTTGAACAAGTTCTCATTTACAACTGCGACCTGGCCAAGATAAAGCAAAGCAGTGCGACAAAAACAACAGAGTTACACATAAACAAACATACAGTCAATAACACAAAATAAAATATWAAAATKTATGTACAGTGTGTGCAAATGTAGGGAGGTAGGCAATAAATAGGCCRTAGAGGTGAAAATAGTTACAATTTAGCATTAATACTGGAGTAATAGATGTGCAGATGATGTGCAAGTAGAGATACTGGGGTGCAAAAGAGCAAGAGGGTAAGTAATAATATGGGGATGAGGTAGTTGGGTGTGATATTTACAGATTGGCTGTGTACAGGTACAGTGATCAGTAAGCTGATGCTTAAAATTAGAGAGGGAGATATAAGATTGTTTTTGCAATTTGTTCGAGTCATTGGCAGCAGAGAACTGGAAGGAAAGGCGGCCAAAGGAAGTGTTGGCTTTGGGGATGACCAGTGCAATATACCTGCTGGAGCGCGTGCTACGGGTGGGTGCTGCTATGGTGACCAGTGAACTGAGATAAGGCGGGGCTTTACCTAGCGAAGACTTGCAACATTGAACAGATTTCGTTAAAAGTGGGACACAATATTGTGGAGTGTCTCCCATGGACTTGGAGGGGTTCTCTTTACTTTCCTTTTAAAAATGATTAGATCTCGTGACTTGTATTAGATCCTACAGTATGATCTTATACATGCACAGCCCTGGAACATAAACTACAGTCCCCACCATCTCGGTCATCTCTTCTTATGAGCTCCTCCACAGATTAATAAAGCATGTATATACTGTAGTATGTCCCAGCACCGTAACACCAGACCGCCCTTACGTGATTTATGGAGATAGTTCCCGCTTGCACTATGACGTTAACGAGAAGCCKGTAGTAAGGTATTTCATCTTCTAGACATGAAATAACAAATGTTTAGTGATGCATAATTCTCTTTCAGACCTCCGGGTTAGCCACAGCTGGCACATACTGTAAATTAGAAACTGTTTTTACGCTGGTACTGTAGAATCCTGAAACAATGTCAGTCACAAATCATAGCTGACACAATGTCAACATGCTATAACTCATCATACAGTTCAGTGATGAGGCTTTGGGGGCAGTATGTGTGCTTACAGATTGGTACTCATGTGATGACCATGTATTTTAGTAAGCCTGCTTTCAAATCCTCTCAGTGCATCTTGGTGTGTATTTTCTCCTCGCTTTTCATTCATTCATGGCTTAAAATCTGTCACCTAACCACAYCCACTTTGTCTAATAAACTGCAAAGCGGATCCCCTGAATACTCTTGCGATTCAGACCACAACATATGTGAAATGTCATAAGGTATACGTAGATGGGATGATGACACTGAAASGAGGGGGCCCTTCTCTGCCAGAGTTATGATTTATTTGAAGGATGTACTGGGCGACTGTATAGTATGAGGCAAAATGTTACCACGGCACCAACCCACAATTAATCAGATTCCAAAAATGTGCATCATACACCCGCAGACCTGCTGCTATGATCATGCTYGAGCACGACAGAGCAGCTCCAAGTTGCCACTTAGAAATTGATCCTAGGTCAGTTTTAGATTTTCACTCCCAAAAAGGTTTGGATCTAAGGAAGGTAGGCTGATCCTAGATCTGTGCCTACGAGCAACTTTTAACTGGAGCAGTAGAGATGGCATCACACAGTGCACAGTGCTTTGGGCCCTATCATTACACCCACATACTAGGCAGTGAGATTATAGCAATTACCAGGTAAAAGCCTGTCATTAGGGCTCTGCTTCATATAAGGTGGTTTGATAGCATCTTCCTATGAGGATAATCAATGTGGTGCATTTTGACCATGGATCAAACCATCCAAGACTCTTTATTAGCTGTGTRTCTCCTGAAGACCTGCAGGTGATTCCTCAACAGTTTTTGGGACTCGAAGCACGCCGACAAACATATCACATATCAGTTGTAATTGTCTCATGAACTTGTATGCAGAGTGAAACATCCCCCCCCCTCTTTTGCAGACAAATAATTGTTTTTACATGTTTGTGTTTTTTATTTTACCTTCATTTAGCTAGGCAAGTCAGTTAAGAAAACATTCTTATTTACAATGACGGCCTACACCGGCCAAACCCGGACGACGCTGGGCCAATTGTGAGCCGCCCTATGGGACTCCCAATCACGGCCGGTTGTGATACAGCCTGGATTTGAACCAGGYTGTCTGTAGTGACACCTCTAGCGCTGAGATGCAGTGCCTTAGGTAGACTGCTTCCACTCAGGTAGACTGCTTCCAGTTGTCAGAATAAGAGTTGTGTATCCTGGCAGCCAACAGATGATAGTTTGATTGAATTCTAACGCATTGGCTTCCCAGCCTTTATACCAACCCTTTCTTTAATAAATGTACTAAATCCATCTCCCAGTCTCCTAAATCTCTTCACCTCAGGCCTCTCAACCCTAGCCTCTGTGATAGAGCCAGTTAGATGCCAGTGGAATAATTGTTCCTCCTCCTCCAAGGCTCTTGTACGGCTTATCATCAAGGTTGTGTTCTGGCTCGGAGCCACATCTTAGTGAATGGGGTTTTTGTTTGGCGTGATACACATTAAATGATAACAGCATGGGCTGTGTGTGTGTATTATAGTCCCTTTTGGGACACTGTCAGGAGGAGGAATGATAAAAGACATCTCACAGCTTCGGTGAAACTTGGGCAGCAGGTAGCCTAGTGGTTAGAGCATTGGGCCAGTAACCGCAAGGTTGCTGGATCGAATCCTCCAGCTGACAAGGTAAAAATCTGTCGTTCTGCCCCTGAACAAGGCAGTTAACCCACTGTTCCCTGGTAGGCTGTCATTGTAAAAAATGATTTGTTCTTAACTTGACTTGCCTAGTTAAATAAAGGTAAAAAAAAAAAAGACTGGTGTTACTACTTTTTTTTCACCATGGGAAAACAGCTACAGCTTACAGCAAATACCAAACTGCGGGTTTGATTGAATGGCGTCGGAGGTTTTCATAACAGGAGTGTTGGTACAGTTTGACCTAGTGCAGAAAAAGCCTTGATTTTTTAAACAAAGTCATCCAGGTAAAATGGTACAGTAAACTGAACTTGACATCCAGAGTGGTACTCTCCACCGAGGTCAAATTCTTCAACTCCATCTGCTTCAACCTGGTGCTTGTGGAAAACTCTGAAATGTACTGTCATGCGATCTTCTTTGTCAGATAATGCTGGTGAAATTAATATTTTCGACTGTCATGGTGATTAAAAAGTGAAATGACCTGTCCTCTGCATGCCCCAAGATGAAACAAACCAATCATCCTCCCTGTCATTTCTTCCACCTACTAAGTAAACACGTAATGTCACGCATGGCGTCCTTATCTCTTTCCCTGCCTGTAGAGATGTTGGGATGTAGTCTGCAGGAGAAAAGTCCTGTCAGATGTGAGTTCTAAAGAGCTTAACCTGGAAAGGACAGGTTATGTCAGGTACTGTAGGAAGTGTTTGTATAGAGAGAATTTAATGACTACAGACAGATCGGATGAATGTGGGGAAATACCGATGGATGTTGGTAATGCTTTAGAATAGCTTTCAAGTAATAAACGTTAATCAACTATTTATAAGTAGTGTAGACACTCCATTTTTTACTTTTCTAATGCATGCACAATATTTCCTGTGTGTTTGATCAGTAAAGCTATAATAAAACATGTTTTTCTGTCAGTGTTTGGTTTGATTATAATGAAACTCCGCAGGTATTTCGATTTCACGGAGGATCAAGGGAATTCTGCCTCAGCATTTTCAGTTTGGCTGCACTGATTACTGTGCTCAGAATTACAGAGTACTCAGAGTAGAGAGCTCTGTTACAGAAAACATTGCTGTCATTACCTTTTGACTAATTACACTGACACGGTACACTGAATAGATGCAAACTAATAAAGATGATTTATCTTTTTAGCAGGTTCACTGAATCCCCTTTGTGAATTTTCACCGTAGTTGTGCAGTGTGTAGGGGGTTAACATAGAGCTTTCCTCCGGGGAGGGGAGGTGGGGGCAGACGGTCTCTGTGTGTTGTGCCCCTGTCAGTGGGTGGTGGAGCTTTAAAGAGGGTGTGGAGGGAGGAGGAGAGGGAGGTGTTTGGGGGGAATGTTCAAGCTCGTTTCTGTTTTCTTTTTGCACGTCAGATCCCTCCTTTCTCTATCCCTCCCCCCTTCCTCCCTTTCTCCAGACAGATCTGTTCTTCTCAGGGTCAGGTAGCAGGGCTGCAGCGAGCACACATGCACACACACACACTCACAAACTCACACACACTCCCCAGAGCACCGGCGAGCACACACACTTGCTCCCCAGAGGCCGGTGGGTGAAGACAGGATGGAGTGTAGCTCCCAGACAGAGATGTGAGGATGGAGAAGAGAGTGTGTGTCATCCAGACAGACTTCCGTCAGTACAGACCCATCATCGCCATCCACAGCAAGCCACTGGCACACGTAAGAACCACCTCTCCTCCTTCTCTTTGGATCCACTTCTCTGTGTCTGGTTCTGTTTCTGTCTGTCTCGCTCTCTCTCTCTCCATGCTTGTTAAATTGGTTACAGCCCCTCCTCTGTTCTGCAGGAGGCCTACCCCCTGAGTTAGGGGTCTAGTGTTGGTCTCTACTCTTCCTGCAGGGGGAGGGAGTGAGTGAACTTATACATCAGTGACTGAATGAGGAGGAATTTGTTGTTTTACTTGCTGCCTCTTCAGCAGGGAAGAGTAACAGTCTTCCCTAGTGGTTAGTTAACCTTGAGAGAGTGTTTATGGCTTTGACAGACAGTGATAATGTTGTCTGTCTGGAGAGACTCACACCGATGCAGCAAAGGAATGCAAACAGACTGTCAATCAGACATGGGATCTTGTGTTGAGGAAACAGGAAGCATTTTCAGGGGATAGTTTGGTTGAATTGTTGAAAATCAATATTGGTCTCAAAGTTCTCTGAAAGGATGTAATATATTAGAGTTTTCCGTCAGGCTCGCGTGTTTAGTTATACTGAGAGTGAGTGGTACTTCAGATTGGATGGTACAGCAGTGTGTGAGTCAGATCTGAGATGGATGATATCTCTGTGTGATCAACGAGCCTGTGACATCAGCCTGTCTCTCTCCATTGGAGACCATGTGGGATCTCTCTCTCTCTCACACACACACACACACACACACACACACACACACACACACACACACACACACACAGAGCTTTTGAAGGCATCAAAAGCGGTGTGATTTTCGCACCTTAATAATACTGTTTATTATGGGTAAAGACATTACAGCACAGTGTGTATGGGTCAGGTACGGTATAGTGTACACCTACCAGACTCACCTTGTAATGAAATAAACTCAATTGAAAGGTAGAGTTTTACTACAGTGTTTTGATTTTCCCAATGATGGTGGGTGTTTCATGAACGCGGCATATTGTTAAATCACCAGGAGCTCTAGTTTGACTGCTGTCGCTCTATGTTTCTGTGTTGGAATTCTTCAGCATCCCAAAACAGCTGTACTGAACACATTCTATCTCGGGCCTTGGCTTATGAAATCGAATCATATGAAAACAATCATGTCATTGATCTAATTGCAATCAAATAGCGTACATGCACCCAGAGATCAAACGCAGCACCTGTAGATGTAGTCGTGCATGTGTAGTGGTCGGGTGATCAAAGGGTCTGTGTGCTTACCTCCGTGACCTGGACCTACTAGAGTTCAGGTAGAGGCCGGACCAATCTGCTTCAGATTGGGCTGGGCTGCACTTCAACCACCTGGCATTGTTTAGAGTAGTACTGTGTGTGTTTAAGGACATAGCCTAGCTTTATATGTGTTGTAGTGGTTCAGAGTTATGTTAATAGTTCTTGCTTAAAATCATCACAACCTTCTTATTATGAAGTGAAACCGTGTACGTTAAGATTGTAGGGCTTAGTATTATTTTACACAGACTGATGAGAAACCAGTGGGTGGTACAGTACAGATACCCTCAGGTCAATGCAGTGAAAGTACTGTACATTCCAGGCATTTAAGGGCTTTGCAGTATCTTGGAGTTGAGATATCATTGGTTTCCCAGTACTAGAATTGTTCCTACAGTTGTACAACAATGCATTCAACCGAAATGTGTCTTCCGCATTTAACCCAACCCCTCTGAATCAGAGAGGTGCAGGGGGCTGCCTTAATCCACGTCCGGGGAGCAGTTAACTGCCTTGCTCAAGGGCAGAACAGCAGATCTTCCCACCTTGCCAGCTCTGGGATTCGAACCAGCAACCTTTCGGTTACTGGCCAAACACTTTTATCATACTGTTGATTAATACAATAAGTTACTGATAAAATTACTAACAGTGCAGAAACGGTATCAATGAGAGGGACTTTATTCGAGGATCTGCCACTCTGTCCTTGAAAAAAAAAGTGAGTGTGAAGTTCAGAGAGGGAGAGAAAAATAAAGGTATCTTCTGGATTCTCCCTTTCTCTTTCTTTGTTAGGCCTATTTACAGATCTAGATAAAATGGAAAGATCAGTTCACTGAAAAGTAACAATGTGCACAAATTGCATAAATGTAGATGTGTGTGCGTGCGTATGTGTACATATGTGTGTGCATGCATGCTCCTGTATATGTGTTTTGACATTTTCTGATTGGACAAACATCCTCCCACCTCAAGTCAAAACACAAACGCTCTGCMCCACAATAAGTCCCATTCATCAAGCAGCAGGGGATGTACATTAACAAAGACAGAGGTTCATCAGGGTTAGCTGCCTTATTCACACAGACAATACCCAATGCTTATATAGCTTAGCACTGTGATTATGTGAAAGGTGAACCATTGATGTGTCACCTTAAATATCTTCCCCATGCTTAGCAGTACTGAGGGCTATGGAGCTAATGTGCAGAATGATGTTAAGTGCGACGATAAATCCAGCCCTGACAAGTAAAATACTGTCTATTCACCTGACTGTAGCCGAGGGAAGTTCAGGTGTGTCTCAGTGTGTATATCCTCAATGTTGGTTAAAAACACACATCTTAAATCATATTTGAACAACAAGGCAAATGCCCACAGACACTTGACTCAATGTTTCCCTGTCATTGTTAGTTGACAAACTGTACATGAGTTTGAAGAGGTAAACCCTTTGTTGAGGTTAGGGTTAGAGTTGGGCTAATGACAGCTCTTTTCCAGTGACACAGATACCTTGGCTCAAGCTGCGACAGGTTTTCTATTGCTCTGTGTGTGTGTGTGTGTGTGTGTGTGTGTGTGTGTGTGTGTGTGTGTGTGTGTGTGTGTGTGTGTGTGTGTGTTTTACACAGCTTTCCTTTTCAAACTTCTTTAGATCGAGCTGTGGAAATTTTGTTCACATCTGTTTTTCCACACAAGGAAACTACAAATTTATGCTTTTGTACTCGAGCCAGAATTGCTTGTAGATTCTTGTTAGGTAAAGAGAGAAAATAAGAGAAGATTGATTTGCCCTGGTGCACAGTAAAAGTCTAAATGATGGCTGCGAGACTTCTCATTGTTCTGGACAGCATGTAGGCCAAGGTTACATGCCAAGTGCACTTCAGTGCCATGTAGAATACTTCAAATATGGAAGTTTCTGTACCTTCATATGAAGTGCTGTTCCAGAGATCAAGTATGCACGAGAACGCATTGATAGTCTGGCTTAGTTTATCACACAAATACAATATCAGGCATGATGTACATCCCAAGTGTCACCCTATTCCCTAGTGCACTACTTTRGGGGTGGCATTTGAGACACAGTTTAGGCTGGTTCAGTCACCAGTACGATKATTTTTTWATTTAACCTTTATTTAACTAGGCAAGTCAGTTAAGAACAAATTCTTATTTACAAACCCGGACAATGCTGGGCCAATTGTGCGTCGCCCTATGGGACTCCCAATCACAACCGGTTGTGATACAGCTTAGATTCAAACCAGGGGCTGTAGTGATGCCTCTTGCACTGAGATGCAGTGCCTTAGACCGCTGCGCCAATATGCACTTTAAACAGTGGGCTGCAGTGTGTGCACCCAGGACATCTGATTCAAATAACCTATCTAGCCTTTYGTTTTACAATATATCAGATTATTTGAATCAGATGTATTAGCGTTGTACTTGAACAAAAGCCTGGATGCATTACCGTTCTCCAGGAGTGTCATTTTCCCTTCCCTGAGCAGTGCAAATGAATGAGACTGCGAACTTGGTGACCGCACTACGCCTTCTCTACCACTGTATTTTGGTTGGCTGTAAGACTCTATAGCAGAGAGGGCACTTGAGCTGACTATACACTGGACTGAGAGAGCTAGTTCCTAAACCTCTGTTGTTCCCTCTGATTCACCTCGAATCCCTTTGGAACGTTCCTGGGACTCTGCAGGTCAAAATACTATTTGTTTTCTTTCAATAACTTCATTTAGCTTAATTGTCTGGTGTGCCAGGTGGCCTGATGTGCACTTTTGGGACAATTCCATTGGCTCTGTTGTTCTGGGCAAGCTGCCAAGCTCAATCAAGTGCACCTAAAGTATTTGAAAGAAAACACATTTGATTTAGAGAAGCAGGCCCAATTTTCTCATGGCAGGCTGCATTCCACTGAGAGTGTTATTGTATGTTTGTGATAACTTGTCAGGGGGCTCAACCTTTGATAGAGGACTGTTTAGCTAAAGAAAACTCATGGACTGGTGTAGGGGATGTGTTACGGTCAGAGGCTATATGGTGCTGATGAGAAAGACGCATGGACAAAGACAAGGGCWGGTACTTGGTAAACATGTAAAGATATCATTAACATTCTGTCATCTCCATCTGTCTTCACTAAGCAGCTCACCAGCTGTCTGACCTCTAACCTCTGACCCTTGCGTGCCAGGTACAGCTCACTTCCTGGAATGCACTGTACTGTACGTGAGGATGAAACTCCTACAGTGACAGGAACAGCTGGAGATATTGTATAGGACAATATATGGAATGGTCTGGAAGGGTTTCCAGAGAATTACAGTAAAACTCCCTCTGGGACGATATCAATTGATTCATTGACAGACAACAGAATCAGGTGTTCGTGTAAATGTCTGACTGATCTAGCTACGATTTAAGAATRACTTTGCTCTATTCTGATGGATTCTCCTCCACGTACATGTTAAAGTATGATAACATGAACAGATGTTATCTCTCTCCACACACTATAGCTCTGTGTACGTTTCCATAAGCCCAGCTCTCTCTTATTTCTCACCTGTCAATATCAGAGCTGTTAGATGACACTGCGACGACAGCAGCAGCAGCAGTATTGAGGTATTTGCTTTCCTTTCTGAGTCCAGAGGTCTTTGGTTCAACAGGGGAGCAGCAGCCCACAGGAGGACATTTTATATTGTTTTAAAGAGAGTGGGCCAGGAGAAGGCCCCATCTGGAGAGAGAGAGAGAGGTGTGTGTGTGTGTGTGTGTGTGTGTGTGTGTGTGTGTGTGTGTGTGTGTGTGTGTGTGTGTGTGTGTGTGTGTGTGTGTGTGTTGTGTGTTGTGTGTGGTGTGATGGGGGAGCAGTCCAGACTCCAGACAGCAGCGAGAGCCAGCCAGCCAGCTAAAGGAGCGTTGTCTGTGTGTGTGTATTGCTGCAGGTTGGGGTCTCTGTCGCTGCAGCAGAGTTACTCAAGCTCAGACTCAGACCCAGGAGGCAGGGATGAGGGAGAGAGAGAGAGCTGAGGAGGGCTATAGAGCAGAGCGACCATCTGCTAGCCAGGGTGCAAGAGCTGGAGGAACAGAACACACACTCGGCAAGGACAAGAATGAGGTGGCCGCTAAATACAGAGCTGTAAGTCTCCATTTACTAAACGTCTGTTTTCTCTAAGTCCCCTTACTTTCACCCAATTCTCTGTCTGTTGTCCTTTCTCCCTCTCTCTGTCTGTATCTCTGTCCATCTGATTCTCTCTCTTCCTTCTCTGTTTCTCTCTATCGCGATATGTTGTGTACACAACTTTTTTCTGACGTTGTCAGTCGTTCATTGTGTTGTTAGTCGATCTGGTTTCCATTGAGCTTCGTCACGTGACAAATGGTCATGGATGGATGTGTCTGCAAGGGCAAATTTTGTGCATGATAAGGATTCTGAACGTAGTTATTACTTCAACCGCCAGCGATTAATACTCCTAGATAATGATATGTCTCTGGAGAAAGAGAGAGAGCGAAAGAGAGAAAGAGAGAAAGAGAGAAGAAGTAAAGAAAGAGAGAGAGCGAAAGAGCGAAAGAGAGACAGAAAGAAGTAAAGAAAGAGAGAGAGAGAGAGAGAGGGGGAACGAGAGAAAGAGAGAGAAGAAAGGAGTAAAGAGAGAGAGAGAGAGAGAGAGGGCGAAAGAGGAAAGAAAAAAAGCCAGAAGATATGCCAGGTTAGAAGATATCTAGTTCGTTAGTCAGCACGATTAAGGCTGTGAATAGAAAAGAGAAGAGAGTAGAGAGAAAAGAGAGAAGAAAGCAGTTTGTAATTGTCTAAAGGAAAGATAGAGAGAGAGGGAGCAGAGAGGTCGAAAGAGGAGACAAGAGATGAAAGTAAAGGAAAGTAAGAAAGAAAAGGGAGAGAGAGAGAGAGGAGGGGGAAGAGAGAAAGAGAGAGAAAGAAAGGAGTAAAGAAGAGAGAGAAAGAGGGGGAAAGCTGGAAAGAGGAAAGAAAGAAGGTAAAGAAATGAGAGAGAGCGAAAGAGAGAGAAAAGAAGAGTAAGAAAGAAGAGAGAGTAGAGAGAGAGATGAGAGAGAGAGAGAGAGAGAGAGAGAGAGAGAGAGAGAGAGAGAGAGAGAGAGAGAGAGAGAGAGAGAGGAGAGGAGGAGAGAGAAGTAAAGAAAAGAGAGAGAGAGAGAGAGAGGGGGAAGAGAGAGAAAGAAAGGAGTAAAGAGAGAGAGAGAGAGAGAGAGAGAGAGGGGGAAAGATGGAAAGAGGGAAAAAGAGCCAGACAGTACCAGCTTGTTTTAATGATACTTTCTCTCAGTGTCCGTTTTTATTCCAGCACATTGTTTTACTGTAGAGAGAAGATAGAGATGTTGTGTGTTTTTATTGTGATTCTCTCAGAGCCAATAACAGGCATTATACAGCTCTGTGGCCTCAGGCAGTACAGTGATTGATTGGTTAACTGCTAGGAGAACTCTTTGATAGACATGCTCCCTTCCATTGAAAAGAAGGGTGGCAGAATGATAGGATAAGTTATCACTTTTTGAGTTATTCATCCAGGTGATCCAGATGAGATTAAAGCTGTTCATCAAGAGAGATCTATGTCAAGAAGGCAGCAGACAAACAGTCTGGCATTTACTTAGCATTACATTTATTAGGCTACTGCGGCTGTTATAGGGTTCTGACTTGCAGAGGAGAAGTCGTAGCCTAGTCCCAGATAAGTACAGATCTGTCATTATAACAACAGTTAGAGATGCACATACTGATCTGGGACCAGGCTAGAGAAGTTGTAGAAAAGGCAACACACACCAGGGCAAATGATTTAGTGTGAGTGGAAAAGAGAGAGGGAGAGAGTGTATTTGGTGGTATTGCCAGTGGTTTCAAAGAAAGCTCCCAATCCAGCCTAGGGGATTTGGCCATTACTGGTGCTGATTTCCTTAGCAGACCCGTCAGGCCGCCCTTCAGCCTGCTCCAATGGAACACATCGTGGAGTTAAAAAGTACCACTGCAGCTCTCTTCACACACAGTTTATCACTGTCTGAATTTGACATATTGGAGTGTAATTTGGAATCTCGAAGTCGTAACTTTTGCCTCATGGCTGACCGTTCACACGCAGGTTATTTTGGATTTCCCTTTAAAAGCATTGACTTCTCCTGCTTAAGGAGCACTTCCCAGTTTTCGAGGGAAGTTTGTCCCTTTCTTCATTATCCCGTAGTTTTCTGATGTCGGAGCTGGTCGGAGTTCTGGTGGGCTCAGAGGGACACCACCTCCCAGCTTTCTCTGTCATCAGGAAATTATCTATTCCTTCTTCTTAGTGTGTGTGTGTGTGTGTGTGTGCACGTGCGTGCGTGTGTTATTTTTTACATCATGCATTATCTTTCTCATTGGTTAACATAATATCTCTGTTTCAACTCTAATGTTCCCATACATTGTTGCCTATAGACACCCCTGTAAAAAAAAATCTCATTTAGCTCCCCCAGTAAAAGTTAGCCAAATGAAATGGTAGCGTTTCAAGCTGTGTCAGGACAAAGACACATAAACAGAGAAAAGTGCTCGGTTTACCCTTCAATTACGGCTAATGGTAAATAAATGTGGAGTCGTTTTCCAGAGCTATCCAGATGCCCTAGTAACAGTAGTCTCCGGACTGTCTGGACTGGTTTAGATGTGTGTGTGT
>NC_036848.1:38273447-38281732 GCF_002910315.2 Salvelinus sp. IW2-2015 | reverse complement strand
GTGTGGTGTGTGTGTGTGTGTGTTGTGTGTGTGTGTGTGTGTGGTTGTGGTGTGTGGTGTGGAGAGGGTACAATGAGGGTCTGGGATGGTTTTAGAGGTACTGGGGCCCACAGGAAGGACTGCAAATGTGTGTGCTGGAGGGGGTAGAGAAAGAAGAAGGAGGAGTGATGAAGAGGGTAAAGAGGGTCTGGACTGGTTTCAACTGTGTGGAGAGTGAAAGTGAAGGTAGGGAATGAGACAAGGCAAGAAGGAGAGGTTGAAAAAGGGAGAAAGATGAGGGAGTAAGACAGGTTTTTCTTATAGAGGTATCCAGCCAACGGTGCTGGGCCAAAGGGACTAGATATGTGACTGTTTGGGATAGTGCTTTCTTTATTTTTTTGAATAATCCCATTTCAATGTGTCAGCAGTGTTTGGATGTGAAAACCAACCAGAGGCTGTTGGTTGACACTTTCCACCTTCTTCTATTTCAACATCTCTCTTCTGCCAAAAGAAAACCCTGGAAGGGGTTGGGATGGTTTTAGAGGTACTGGGGCCCAAGGAAAGGACTGCAAATGTGTGTGCTGGAGGGGGTAGAGAAAGAGAAGGAGAGTGATGAAGAGGGTAAAGAGGGTCTGGACTGGTTTCAACTGTGTGGAGAGTGAAAGTGAGGTAGGGAGAGAGACAGGCAGAAGAGAGGTTGAAAAAGGGAGAAAGATGAGGGAGTAAGACAGGTTTTTCTTAGAGGTATCCAGCCAAGGTGCTGCCAAAGGGATCAGATATGTGACTGTTTGGATATGCTTTCTTTTATTTTTTGAATAATCCCATTTCATGTCAGCAGTGTTTGATTGTGAAAACAACCAGAGGCTGTTGGTTGAACTTTCCACCTCTTCTATTTCAACTCTCTCTTCTGCCATAGAAACCCTGGAAGGCAGCAGCTGCTCACTGTCTAATGTGGTTAGATTCCGGTTTTCCTGTAATCTAATAGACATAGATCTCTCTAGTCTCCTCGCTCTCTCTCTGGAGGGGGAAGAAGGATGCAGTTTGGCAAGGAAGCTGTTTGAAATAGCTGGATATTATCCTGTCTAGGGACATAAACTTTACCTTCATAATCTTCCACATCCATAGGYGCTTTCCAGAAAGCCTTCATAATGGCTTCTGTGTCCTTAGTATACTTCTGCACCTGTGASTTCCTTACTGTAGCTTAGTCTTATAGCCTTGCCTATATGGAAGATAAGACTATCACTCCAACCAAAAGTTGAATGAAATACAGAGTGCCACATAATATTACATTTGCTTCAGTTCATAGAAGCTGTACTACAACGTTTTAACAACGAACTACGGAACCATGATGTGAAATGGAACAGCAGTTGCTTGGTCAGAACAATCAAATGACAGTCATTGATGACACAAACGTGTCTTCCTCTGATAGAAGAGAGTCCCTCAGATTCCTTCAACCCAAATCCATCTGAATGCATATCCATACTTGGCACCCATGTTATCTGCTACAAAAGATCAGTGTTAYCGTTGGATGTGAGCGGTGCTTGAACACTGTCTGGGCATGCTGAGTGTCTCTGGTCTGTSTAGTTCATGTGGGTGTTACTGCAGGCTTTTACGCAGACATGAACGGGTTCCTCTGTTCTGTCCACAGCACAACTCTTAACATAATGTTGAAAATACAGCAATCTTCTGAGAAGATGTTTTGTTTCACTGTTTTTTTCTGCAGATGGATGGAAGCTTGCCATGGTTGGATGAGGCATTTGTAGCATACTTGTCCTCCCTCACATTGTTTATGCTCAGTCAGTGGTCAAGTTTTGAAGATTCACTGCAGGCTTTAGTTTTTGAGAAATTCAAAAGGGTTATTTATGAGGTTTGGTTTTGGTGCCAAACGATTCTTTCATAGTAACCTTCAAAAGACTTTGTTCAAACATGATCAATGCGGTAAACTAGGTTTGTCTTGGTCTGTCACGTAGTCTACATAACTCGTGCTCAGGTGGTGGTCAAGTCTCAGCCTCTACTTTAAAAGCTTCCGTCCAGTTCAGAAGGGACGTTAATTCAAAACCACAACAAGAACGCTTTCAGTTTCACCTGGTTGGTTTGTTTTACGAGAACCCTCAATACGAACTACTTAATGAAGCACTGATGTAAAACCACTGATGTTATCTTCCYTACAGCAATYCAGAGAGAGAGAACKCACTGYGGACACACCGGTTGAATCAACGTTGTTTTCATGTCATTTCAATGAAATTACGRTGAACCAGCGTGGAATAGACGTTGAATTGACGTCTGTGCCCAGTGGGTATGCTTAGTCTAGCCTAGTCTCTACGCTTCATCTGCTGGTTCATTCAAGAAAATCCACTGCACTTGAACCTAAGGCACAATATGGCCTTTGTGTCCCTGTCTAGATGAATGCCCTGGCATTGTTGAAACTACGTGGGCGTGGTGGGCACATAAGGTCTTTATGCTGTTAATTTAAACAGAGAGAGAGAAGAGAGAGAAAAAAGTCATATTTGCGACACTGCCCTTGTTTTCGTCTCTTTGTGTTGTTTAGTTGACTGCTTTGACAGTGTAAGGGTTGTGTTACCAAGGGACTGAAGAGGATAACTTAAAGCCATTCACATGACCTGCCARCCTACACCTTCCTACAGTCCCTCCAGGAATCCTTTGGATCCTCTGSCACTAGGGAGAGAGAGACACCTGTTTCAGGACGGGTGAGGCGAAGGGAGCGAAGGAGAAGAGGGGGAGGAAAGGAGGAGAGGCTGTTGTTGCGGTGTGAGAGCAGTGCAGTAGTGGAGGACTGGACACAGAGAAGTGGGATTCTGTTTTCTACTCTGGGGGACTGTAAGCGAAGAAAGAATTGAGGACAGCAGAGGAGGAATGTGTGGATTACAGTAGCAAGTACCAACAGACTGAAATTAAAGGGGAGAAAAGTATTTGATTGAGCAGGAAAAAAAGAGAAAGCAACCGAGAG
This sequence comes from Salvelinus sp. IW2-2015, assembly GCF_002910315.2. Lineage (NCBI taxonomy): Eukaryota > Metazoa > Chordata > Actinopteri > Salmoniformes > Salmonidae > Salvelinus > Salvelinus sp. IW2-2015. The sequence goes on along the minus strand of NC_036848.1, from coordinate 38,278,785 downwards.
AGCGAGAGCGAGAGCGAGAGCGAGAGAGAGAGAGAGAGAGAGAGAGAGAGAGAGAGAGAGAGAGAGAGAGAGAGAGAGAGAGAGATTAAGGGCATACCGCTGCAGGTGTGCAGCACTAAATCAAACAGTGGGCTATGTGGAGAGAGAAATGAGACTGACTGTTCGCAGCGTGCTGAGTGGAGTTACCGTGGTGACCAAACCGTGAATTAGTACCTTCTCTTCTACAGTGAACCCTCCTGAACCTCCGCTAACCAATCACAGGGAGAGAAAAGCAGAGGGTAGAGGTGTTACATGGAACTTTATTTACAACCTATAAGTCTACCTGGCCTGTTAAGGAGGTGCAGTTGATACAGGTGCAGTACAGGGACTGTGTAAGGGTGTTAGGTTACTGTTGAGGTGTGGTAGGTAGGTAGAGAGTGTTGACAGGTCAATTGACAGGTTGATTGACAGGCGTCGGGTTAAGGTGATGTCTGTGGAGCGGGGCCAGGGACGTGGCCACTCCCTCTCTGACTCGGAAGAGACCAACGGGCTGCAGGTGGATCCTGAACCAGAGGAACTGGACTGGGATAGCTTTAGTACCTCATTGGAACAGAGACTGACTATTGTGGGTATACTGGTGTGTTGGGTTGGAGGGTGTGTGTGTGTGTGTGTGTGTGTGTGAGTGTGTGAGAGAGAGAGAGAGAGGGCATTGATGTGTTTACATGTGTGTCTGTACTGTTAACTTTTTTACAGTATCTTCACATTATCTGGTAATGTTGAGACAGTGATTTATCTTAAAACACCAGCCAACCTTTTGGATAATCTGTATTAAGGGTTGGGAAAAGAGAMTGCCAATTATGTTTTGAAAAATAAAAAAAATGTGACATAACTCACTAGCTGGGTAGATAAAGTAGAGATTATGAAGAAAGAGCACAGCACAAACACATTTATATAAATATATTCAGATGGAACATGTGGTCAAGATACATTTGCAAATGTACACATATTTGGGTATGCAGTTCAGCCTCATTCCAAATGCCTTGACCATGATGACTGGTGCATTAGAAAATAGCTGACACATTCATCAACCAGGCACCAAATAAGACAGACTTTCAAATCTGTCCTGTTTGGGACAGCTGTTGATAAATGATTTGTGTTATTGTAAAACTGGCTTATCAAGTCAGTGTTTTTCTTTCACTCGACGCGTCACTGAGAGGATTTTTCCCCGCTATATATTGGAGAGAGGGTTGGGAAAGGGAGGATAAGTGTCTCACGACTTGGAGTACTCTTGATGCAAGGCATTCTGCTGGTTTTCCATCTGTGTGTCTGGGATATGATTGTCTCTCTATGTAAGCGAAATGATTTACCCTACTGTCCTCTCTCTGTCGTGTCTCTTCTTTGCCTTTACATTCCACCACTTTTACATTGTCTCACTGTTTCACCCCTCAACCCTGAGGCCTCTCTCCTCCTGTTCATGCTCCATCTCCTCCTCCCTTACTCACCTCCTGACCCTCTGTGCTTCATCCCTGTCTTCTCCTCCACCTCTTCAGGAGCAGGAGTGTGCCCAGGCGTCAGATCACCGTTGTGCCCAGCTGGAGAAGGCCCGGCGTGGGCTGGAGCTGCAGCTCTCTGGCCTATCTGAGCGCCTGGAGGAGGAGGAGGCGTGCTCGACCCAGCTGGCCCACCACAGAGAGAGGCTGGAGGCAGAGAACAGCAGCCTCAGACGAGACCTGGAGGAACTGGAGAGTGCTCTGACTGCCACCGAGAGAGACAAACAGGTAGGCTACAACCGACTCCTTATGCATGCTCTATGGCTTAGCACTGAATGCACTAAACCGGAGCGGAGAGAGATATTATTTAAACAAGAGAACGTCCTTGATTTGGGACTCCTGAACAGGTCTGCACTATACTGACATGCTTCTAGTTCTACTTTACCTCTCTGCTTCATCTGTTTTCCTCTGGCTTTCAGTATTGAATTTCATGCTTTTACTGTCCTCCTTTTTATCACTTTAATAGTCCCTGGAGAGTGAGTATATTGTAAATATCTAAATGTTAAACTAGTGTGACTACTACATGTACAGACAGAGGTAAATAGAGGGGGTGTTAACATATACTGTTACAAACCCCTCAGAGCTTTAGCTATTTCATTGAGGTTTATGGAAGGATTTAGATGGTATCTTTACTCAGGAATGCTTCATGGAATGTACTGCACTCACAGCATTGGTTGTCTATGATGGAGAGAGTTGAATTCCTTTGACTTAGACTTTGTCAAATGAGTCCGTTTTACCTAGGCAATTAATATGGTACTCAGAGTGTATTTGGCATGAGAGGGGTTTTTGAGAAACAAAGAATAATTGTGTCAAATCCTTGAACTATGTGAATGTTTTGTTGGCTCGTGTGGGTTTCCTGACATGTACAGTAGAAAACTAGGTTGTTTCAATATGGATGCAGTACACTGGGATCTACAAGACTAGACCTGCATGGTGGAGTTATTGGCACTGTGCTTTCACACCTAGTAAGTAGTCGGTCTCGTTGTCATAACAGTTGTAATACTATAGAAATGGGTGTTTTTTTAATCAAAGTAAAATGAAATAAGTTACAAGGAATGCAGGKTATTGGGATTGAGTTGCACAACATTTTTATTGTACACTTTTATCATTTCTATGGTATTTGTCATAAAATATGTGCTACACTTGCAACTTCATAAAAAAGGTATACATAATTAAGCAATAAGGCCCGAGGGGGTGTGCTATATTGTCTGATATACCACGGCTTTTAGCCAATCAGCATCCAAACTACCCTGTTTATAATGAGGTATAACCACTTTCCTCTAAACTAAATCATTTCCCTCTCCTCCATTCCTTCTGATTTATTTATCTGTATTTCAAAGTCCTGACAGTCCCAAACTGTTCCCCTGGTTCATTAGAACCTGATGGCCAAAGTGGGACCAGAATGCTACATGCATGTTCCACTTTGATGTTCATGAAGAACAGATTGAGAGTAATGGAATCTGTTTGGTCATCGAAGGGATACTTGTTTTATGGTTTGGCTGCAAAGCCATGGACTAATGCAACTGTTTTCCCAAACCATCATCATGGTTATTGTATCAGTAGAAAACACATTGCCTAAGAGTCAAATTACTTCCAGATTAAAACATGCACTGTGGTATTCTTTGCACAGACAGATTTATACTCGTTTGATATTTTCGAAGGTTTATTACTTTTCTCTATTTAGCAACATGTCTGGGGAAGATAAGTAACAAATACAATGGGATCTGTTTTATGATATCAGATGATTTTAATTTCCTCTTTCTCTCCCCCTCATCCTCCAGTCTTCAGACGGCTCAGTCAGGAAGCTGTCAGAGGAGCTGTCCCAGAGAGAGGAAGCTGTCCAAAAGCTTCAGAAGGAGAAAGAACACCTGGTGGAGCTCAGCCAGGTGAGAACTTACTGACCTCTCCTCACCTCACCCAGTACTAACACCTGGTGGCGCTCAGCCAGGTGAGAACTTACTGACGCTCGTCCCCTCACCTCACCCAGTACTAACACCTGGTGGAGCTCAGCCAGGTGAGAACTTACTGACCTCTCCTCACCTCACCCAGTACTAACACCTGGTGGCGCAGCCAGGTGAGAACTTACTGACCTCTCCTCACCTCACCAGTACTAACACCTGGTGGCGCGCAGCCTACTGACCTCTCTCTCACCTCACCCAGTACTAACACCTGGTGGCGCTCAGCAGGTGAGAACTTACTGACCTCTCCTCACCTCACCAGTACTAACACCTGGTGGCGCTCAGCCAGGTGAGAACTTACTGACCTCTCCTCACCTCACCCAGTACTAACGACCTGGTGGCGCTCAGCCCATGGTGAGAACACACTGTCCCCAGGGGTCATAAAGTGAGGTCAGGGTGAAATGTGAAAGGTCGACCCTGGGTCTAACAGGAAGGGAGATTATGAGAGGGTTTGCAGAAATGCATATCACTCTCACTATAAAGAGCATGAGTACTAACACCTGGTGGCGCTCAGCCCATGGTGAGAACACACTGTCCCCAGGGGTCATAAAGTGAGGTCAGGGTGAAATGTGAAAGGTCGACCCTGGGTCTAACAGGAAGGGAGATTATGAGAGGGTTTGCAGAAATGCATATCACTCTCACTATAAAGAGCATGTATGCATGTGCATGTGTGTGCGTGTGTGTCGTGTGGATTTTCTCTCTCTCTCGCCCTCTCTTTCTCCCTCTCTCTTTGTTTCTCTCCTTCCATCCATCATGCCCTATACTTGCAGCTATAGGAACCCCAGTACAGTAATGCATACCAGATGCTGTAACCAACAGTAGCAGCTTGATATCCTATATAATCTGTTAAAGTAATTTAGAATCTGAGCCATTATCCTACAGTACACTGACTGCTTATTATATATGTCCAGCGTGATGGAAGATGTCTGGAAGTTACAGTTTAGCAATTCAAGTAGTGAGAGAAATGGGAATGGAAATGGCTCAAAGCTCCTAAAATGTTATGAGGGATACAGTCACAGGGTCAGGTGTTATGGTGGGGTTACATACATCATGTACCCCCAATGACTTTGTGTCAGTCTTCTGTTATCGATTTTGGAGAGAGAGGCCTCACTCTTGGCATTCCCTTGAACAACCCAAATGAACTCATCATGGCTCCTCAGATCCAATATGGCTGACAGATGCACGCGATCCCAATAGGGGATTAATGATTTAAGCTACATCTGTGGGCCAGACTCAGCCATTTTGTTTCATCCCTGTATGCAGCAAGCCATTGAGGATCTGCAGAGCGAGGAGGAGAAGGTGAACCTCCTGACCAAGGAGAGGGCAAAGTTACAGGTGCAGGCGGAAGATGTAAGTGTATTTGGGGGAGATACGCCCAATTTGACTTCAGTAGTGTCTAGCTTTATGGTATTGGTACTGTATCATTGTAACATATGATCAAAGAACGTTATGCTTCTATGATGTTTTTCGGATGCAGATGAACYGTTATGCTGTCCCCTCCATTGAAGCCCAGAACCTTTAAAGCTTATTTTGTTATTCTCTCACTCAGTTGGAGTACCTGTTAGAGCAGGAGCGGCYTCAGCGTGGGGAGCTGGAGAAAGGCAGGAGGAAGCTGGAGGGAGACAGCAGGTCCACTCTGGAGAGCCTCACTGAGATGGAGAGGATGAGGAGCAGCCTGGAGGAACTCATGAAGAAGTAGATTATATACACGCTTCATACACCAGTTATAAGCGCAATCAGACAGTTATAGGCACTCAGTTAAATCGGTTATAGATGCTTAATAACAATTTACAAGTCAAGAAGTGGGTTATAGACCAGGGACGTCACTAGAGATTCATAGATAGGGGGGCT
>NC_036848.1:38268009-38273347 GCF_002910315.2 Salvelinus sp. IW2-2015 | reverse complement strand
TTAGTAGTCCAGCATCATATGTCTAATGCAGGAGAGTGCCATACCATCTTTGTTTCAGTGTTGACCGTAGGGCAGTATCATAAACATCAGTATATCAAGCCTCTCATAAACTGGAGCAGCATCTCTCTCTCCTCTGTCTCCATTCTCACCCCCTCTTAGAGCCATAAAGAGCAATATCTGGTACAAGTAGTGTTTAGAGCACATGTACTGTAGTTCAGTCTGGCAGAGTGGCCAGACTCATTATGTCTGTGTGGTAAATGTGGTATGCAGATGTTCTTTTACAGCCTCATCCTAGCCCAGGACCCTCACCATACAGCCTGCCATTCCCCCTCGGCCTAGCCCAGGACCCTCACCATACAGCCTGCCATTCCCCCTCGGCCTAGCCCAGGACCCTCACCATACAGCCTTCCCTCCCTCTCAGCCTAGCCCAGGACCCCCCCTCACCATACAGCCTGCCATTCCCCGTCAGCCTAGCCCAGAACCCCACCATACAGCCTGCCATTCCCCTCAGCCTAGCCCAGGACCCTCACCATGCAGCCTTCCCTCCCCCTCAGCCTAGCCCAGGACCCTCACCATAAAGCCTGCCATTCCCCCTCAGGAAACCATTTACCAGGGAGCACCAGACAGAGGTGCTCACAGTGAGAGTTTCCCTATTGTGCCAGACTGAAGAGGGTCCCCCTTCTCTCTCTCTGTGTGTGCCCCCCCCCCCATCTGTCTCTTAGTCAATCCCCCATCTCTATCTATACCTCCCTCCTCTCATACAGTGCCTTCAGAAAGTATTCAGACCCCTTGACTTTTTCCACATTTTGTTACGTTACAGCCAGTTAAATTTTTTAATAAAAAAAAAAGGCAACCTCAACCTACACACAACACCCCATAATGGCAAACCAAAAACATGTTTTTAGAAATTGTTATAAATTGAAATATCACATTTACATAAGTATTCAGACCCTTTGCTCAGTACTTTCTTGAAGCACCTTTAGCAGCGATTACAGCCTTGAGTTTTCTTGGGAATGAAGCTACAAGCTTGGCACACCTGTATTTGGGAAGTTTCTCCCATTCTTTTCTGCAGATCCTCTCAAGCTCTGTCAGGCTGGATGGGGAACGTCGCTGCACAGTTAATTTCAGGTCTCTCCAGAGATGTTCGATCGGGTTCAAGTCTGGGCTCTGGCTGGGCCACTCAAGGACATTCAGAGACTTGTCCCGAAGCCACTCCTGCGTTGTCTTGGCTGTGTGCTTAGGGTCGTTGTCCTGTTGGAAGGTGAACCTTCGCCCCCAGTCTGAGGTCCTGAGCACTCTGGAGCAGGTTTTCATCAAGGATCTCTCTGTACTTTGCTCTGTTCATCTTTGCCTCGATCCTGACTAGTCTCCTGGTCCCTGCTGCTGAAAAACATCCCCACAGCAGGATGCTGCCACCGCCATGCTTCACCGTAGGGATGGTGCCAGGTTCACTCCAGAAGTGATGCTTGACATTCAGGCCAAAGAGTTCAATCTTGGTTTCATCAGACCAGAGATTCTTGTTTCTCGTGGTCTGTGAGTCTTTAGGTTTGTTTTGCCAAACTACAGYCTGTCATGTGCCTTTTACTGAGGAGTGGCTTCCGTCTGGCCACTCTACCATAAKGGCCTGATTGGTGGAGTGCTGCAGTGATGGTTGTCCTTCTGGAAGGTTCTCCCATCTTCGCAGAGGAACTCTAGAGCTCTGTCAGAGTGACAATCAGGTTCTTGGTCACCTCCCTGACCAAGGCCCTTCTCCCCCGATTGCTCAGGTGGCCGGGCGGACAGCTCTAGAAAGAGTCTTGGTGGCCYCTATGTTATTGGGGACCTTCAATGCTGCATATTGTTTTTGTTACCCTTCCCCAGATCTGTGCCTCGACACAATCCTGTCTCGGAGCTCTACGGACAATTCCTTCGACTTCGTGACTTGGTTTTTGCTCTGACATGCACTGTCAACTGTGGGACCTTATATAGACTGGTGTGTGCCTTTCCAAATCATGTCCAATCAATTGAATTTACTACAGGTCTCTACAATCAAGTTGTAGAGACCTCTCAAGGATGTTCAATGGAAACAGGATGTACCTGAGCTCAATTTTGAGTCTCATAGCAAAGGGTCTGAATACTTATAATAACCTGATTTACATATTGAAAAATAATAATAATAGCAAAAATGTCTAAAAACCTGTTTTCACTTTATCATTATGGGGCATTTTGTGTAAATTGCTGAGGACTTAAAAAAAAAAATGTAATCAATATTAGAATAAGGCTGTAACGTAACAAAATGTGGAGTCAAGGGATCCGAATACTTTCCGAAGGCACTGTATGTAATGGTTTAAAGGCACAGTCTGATGGGGTCTGGATCAAAGGAAGTTGTAGCGATTTACAGGACGACCATACTTCCTGTTTCACTGATTCTTCTGACTGGCTGGGCCTCCATGCAGTCTCACCACTGAGTCTGGCCTGATATGGTTCAATACCACCCTAATGGGAGAGCCACAGTACCCTGCTGTCCAGTCCAACAATAAACACAGTGTTCCTGCTCCTAGCTATATGATTGTTTTATCATCAGAAAGTCTCCACCATCTTTGACTAAAATGTACAATCATCAAATCCTTTCAGATCTACAGGAGTTGGAAAATAATTTGCATAATCTGTGAAATAACTTTTGACATAGAATCTTTCAAAATGTTGACGCAGAGCAATTTTCTTGTATTGTGCCATATCTTCCTAAGCGTCAGTGAGCACGAGCACAGTGTGTGAGTGAGGCGACAGACGACAGCTATTTCAACTGTGACTCATACACTGAGTATACCAAACATTAAGAACACCTTCCTAACATTGAGTTGCACCCCCCTTTTGCCCTCAGAACAGCCTCATTTCGTCGGGTCATGGACTCTACAAGATGTCAAAAGCGTTCCACAGGGATGCTGACTCATGTTGGCTCCAATGCTTTCCACAGTTGTGTCAAGTTGGCTGGATGTCCTATGAGTGGTGGACCATTTTTGATACACATGGGAAACTTGAAAAACCCAGCAGCGGTGCAGTTCTTGAACCAAACCAGTGAGCCTCGCACCTACTAACATACCCCGTTCAAAGGCACTTAGATATTTTGTCTTTCTCATTCACCCTCTGAATGGAACACGCACACAATCCATGTCTCAATTGTCTCAAGGCTTAAAAATCATTCTTTAACCCGTCTCCTCCCCTTCATCTACACTGATTGAAGTGGTTTTAACAAGTGACATCAATAAGGGATCATAACTTTCACCTGGTCAGTCTGTGTCATGGAAAAAGCAGGTGTTCTTATTGTTTRGTATACTCAGTGTGCATGTAGGTTCCTCTTTATCAAGGAACCACCACAGGAAGTGATGCCACCGCTCACTCACCCTTCCTCCTGTCCTGCGAGGGGAATCTGTGACAGCTTGGAGAGGTTCTTGGCATATTCTTCTTCGATCTTTATTCTGAAAGAGGGAAGGAGAAAACATTTTGTTACAGTACCACAGAATTGCAACACAAAGCAAGTCATTTTTCCTGTTTTGCACAAAGTGGAAAAGTGCACATCTGTGCAAAAAAAACATTTATTTCAAGAAATGATATTTTCCAATGCATGGTTTTCATGGCAACACGTGTCAAACATGAAAATGCTCAAGATTAAAAAAAGGAGTCTTGAAACATTGGTCTGACCAGGATTGTTGACAAATCAGCTGAGATAATGATATTCGATTTTGTTGTTACCTTTCTCGTATAAACTCGGCCATCTCTTTCTGCATCTGTTTCCCCTTCAGCTGTTTCTGCAGTAAGACCTCAAACCCTGAGATAGAGCTTGTCCCCTGAGGGTCCTTCTTATCCTCCTAGACAACAACAACACAAATACACACTACTGTATAACAACATCTAGTGTAACATACTGTAAATCAACAAACAAATCAACAAATAATATGACCATTATAGTAAATTATTTCACTGCTGGGTTGTATAATATAGTGATATTGTATTGTACTTTATTGCATGGTATGCATTGATTCATACAGTTATTCATTGTATTGTATTGTATTGCTGGGAAAATACCAGGCAATATTTACTGCAGCACTATAGTCCATTCTACGGCACCACAGCCAGTGTTCTAGAAAGTCTACATTTCACACACAGCAGGGAGTACTAAATACTTGGCAACCTGTTTTAATCTGACCCTCTGTATCTCAGTAAAAGCTGTCTCTTAGTGTACGGTATCCACTCTTTCTTTACGAGCGTCTTCTGCTGTTGTCACCTCAAAGTGTAACCTTAGCCCAGTCTGACTGTAACATTAGCTGAGTGTTAAAACCTGAGAACACACCTTGTGGTGATTACGTTTCAGCCGTGGGAGAAATGAAAGCAGAGCCAATCAGATGCATGGAGTCGCTCTCACTACGTCTTGTGTTATTCTATTACAGCTCTGCAGCCTTACTCTGACCATTCTGTAAAGTGTCCTGTTTCTAACGGTTTATCGCACGGCTGTTTATGTGGAAGAGCTGCGGGCTGCAGTCTAAGGCACGGCAGCACAACACCAGTCCTTGAAGGCTGCAGTGTCTGAATGTTTTAGTAGATTTTTTTATTCTTGCCCGGACAATGTTTTGATTATTCATACCAAGGATACATGAAAACCAGCAGAACTGTGGTCCTCAAGGACTATGTAGTGTAATGTAGAGTTGTGTAATGTAGTGTTGTGTACCGCAGTGTATTGTAGAGTTGTGTAATGTAGTGTTGTGTACCGCAGTGTATTGTAGAGTTGTGTAATGTAGTGTTGTGTATCGCTGTGTTGTGTAATGTAGTGTTGTGTACCGCAGTGTAGTGTTAGAGTGTATCGCTGTGTTTGTGTAATGTAGTGTTGTGTACCGCAGTGTAGTGTAGAGTTGTGGTAATGTAGTGTTGTGTATGCCTGTGTTGTGTAATGTAGTGTTGTGTACCGCAGTGTAGTTGTAGAGTTGTGTAATGTAGTGTATCGCTGTGTTGTGTAATGTAGTGTTGTGTAGCGCAGTGAGTGGGTTAAGTGCGTGTTTTTGGTAGGAGTAATCGCAGTGTAGTGCAGTGTAGACTAGTGTTGTGTAGTGTAGTGTAGWGTAGMGRTGTGTAGTGGTGTAGTGTAGTGCAGTGTAGTGTATTGTAGAGTTGTGTTGTGTAGTGTAATGTAGTGCATCGTAGTGTAGTGCAATGCAGAGTTGTGTAGTGCAGTGTAGAGTAGTGTTGTGTAGAGTAGTGCAGTGTAGAGTAGTGCAGAGTAGTGTTGTGTAGTGCAGTGCAATGCAGAGTTGTGTAGTGCAGTGTAGAGTAGTGTTGTGTAGAGTAGTGCAGTGTAGTGCAGTGTAGA
>NC_036848.1:38238710-38267984 GCF_002910315.2 Salvelinus sp. IW2-2015 | reverse complement strand
AGGGCTAAGGTGCTTGAAGCCCTAGTATAGATTGATGCTTGGTGGATCCACGTGTTGTGACCCCTGGGAACCAGGTGTGGTATATCTCAATGTCCACTAGGCCTGATGTCTCCCTGTCTTAATGCTCCTGGACCCAGCGCTCCGGTCTTTAGCTGGGTCCACACTCTGTACAGCTGAATCCACTGGCTCCATCGTCTGCAGGGCAGGTGGACAAACAATCATGCCCTGTAATGTTTTGGTGTGTGGAAAAAAAAACAAACAAGGCATTTAGTGCCCTCTAGAGGTGACTACGAGGTGGGCTTTGACTTACACTCTGTTAAACATGTCCGTCTCATGCCGCAAGGTGGTGTTACTGACAAGATGCTGTCGTTATATCTCCACCCTCTCTACCCTCCAGCCCTCTTCCAAACCTCCTGATCGGCAGAATGGATTGAAGGGAACGGGTTTTTACAGACATGAATTCAGATTCCCTCGCCTTTCTGTCGTTAAAACAACACGCCTCGATAGCCACGCCTCACCGTTTTTGGAGATGGCTGGAGTAGCAAAGACTAGCAGCCCAGGCTTAACCCCAAAGCAATAAGTTTACATACTAGAGTTCACTTTTAAATAAAAGGAGGAAATCCAAAGGGAGAATATGAACTACAGATGAGTCTCACCAGGCTTGTGGTCACCAAATCTCCTCAAACCATTTGGAGCTGGGCCTGGTTGGTAAAGGTCGAACACGCCGCCAATCAGGTCATCTCCTGGTAGAGACAAAAATAATGTTTAGACAAACCTATCTATACTTTGGACAACCTGGCCTGCACCTTTCTCTCTTTCTGGGTTTATGATGCATTGTTTAATAACTTATCCCAGCAGGGGGAGCCCCAGTTCTAAATATGAACTTACAAAAGAGAACGCCCCTTCTTTCTTCTACTTGAACCCTTAAGCGCACACAAAAAACGATAATAAGGCCAGTTGCAGGTAATACTTCTATAAATGGATCTATACCGATTTCATCTAGATGGTTTTATTTGTTTGTATTTTATTAGATCCCCATTAGCTCCTAGCAGGCAGCTACTCTTCCTAAACATCATCAGATGCAATATGAAATAATCATACAGTTCAGTCTGATACATTTGATTACAAGTGAACAACCGACAGACATGTATGAGCCCCTAACATACCCTAATCATAAAATAAAATCAGAAGCGAATGCTCTAAATTCAATGCATGTGTGACTAACGCCAGAGAAGTTGATGGTCAATCTTCCCTTCTCTCCTTCCTGTCTCCTCCAAACTTCTCTGCTCATCAGTTATTGCTGAATGTGACACCGAGATCATCCTACGTGCACTTTCAAACCTATTTCCTACGGTTTTACTTCCCTTAAGACTTAAGTATATTAATAGTAATGTATTTGGAAGAAGGCCAGTACATTGTGTTAATGAATTCTATAGAGTCAAGGGTAAGAGACATATATATGGGGACTGGACTGAGAATGGTAGCTTGCTAAAGGCTAAGCAGATGCGTTGTGGTTGTTAGTTGCGCTCTCTCGATCGCCTCGGCCTCTTCACACACTGTCATAGCTGGCAACGCACCACATCACACATGTCAAAACAACTGGTGCTCTTTTCAACACAGACTACCGCAAGCAAAGAGGAGGTGTGAGTGTGTGGTGGGTGAGCGTGTAGTGCGCGAGTGGTGAGCAAGTTGTGCAGAGTGTGTGTGTTATCCACCTCCACGCGATATCTGCGCCAGGATGTGAGTGTAGTCGTAGCCATGATGTACTGCTCGCGAGAGTAATACTGTTTTTCTGCAACAGTTACTTTTCCAAATCTCAACCGTTAACTACTTTTGTCTACAGCAGTCTCTCCCTCCCTCCTGCCCTCCTCACTGCCAGAAGTTATAGCCTCAGAAGGAAGCATGGAGAGAGTAACCTCCACACCCAACGCCTGTCTACAGGCCTACAGAGATCCACTAACAACGTGCGTTTCTGTTCTCCAATGTCGTTTCCACAGACCCACCCCCCCCAGTCTCAGTGAAACTCTGAAAACGAGTGACTCTACACAGTTAAATGTCTACTGTAGCAGATAGATTAAAACAATGGTTGCAGTGCCATCTCCATCATGATATACAAAAAAGAGGCCTTAACTTGATGCTCGTACTGCCAGGGATGAAATCAGCCTCAGACACCTTCTTTTCAATTGCACCATTGCCAACTCAAGGCTGCCTTATAGGACTTTCTTTCTTTGTTTATTGCTAATATGCTATCTGCATGTGTACTCGTCTCCACGGCAACATCCATTGGACATACACTGCCGCACAGATCATTGACGACTGTTTTGTATATAGTTTAGAGGGGTCTGTTAAGCAAGTATAAACAACTTTTGTTTAAAGTTAGGGTTAGCTTAGCTACACTAGTCTCAACTGGTAAAGATTTGGTACTATAAAGAACCTGAATCTGTACATAAAATACTCAGTACACCCAGAAGGGGAACGTGAATTATAGACACCCCTATCAGTTTATAGACAAAATGGTGAGTCCTTTGAACCCCACTGCCTAATCCCACAGATGACTGATGACCTTGTTTGACCTTTGAAACCTGGACTACTGACCTGCTTTGTGTGAACTTCCGGCCGGCGTTTCTTGAGTCCTCCTGCGATCTTGTTGCTTAGTTTGATCTCATCTCTGCGTGTTTAACCTTCCAGGTCCTTCTGTATGTCCGCTAGAGGCCTTACGGCCTACATAAATATATTAATGATGTTAAAAAGCTGTTATGCCATGCTTATAGCTCGCTGAAGGTCTTCACTCCAGGTCCTTCTGTCTGTCCGCTAGAGTTCAAGCCTAGAGATGCATCGATGTTCATAAAGTGGTCATAACAATGTTATAACCTGTAGAACGCTTATAACAAGCGAATGGGGACATACCAAGGGTATTTCTTAGTAGGCCATGTAGGCAACCCTGGTTCTGGAGTGCTTGCAGGCACTTCATGTTTTTGATTTACATCCTGAAGCCACAGGTGTGTTTGATTTAGCTCTCAGTTTGGACGTATTGCCTTCTTGGAGACAAATCACTCCCTAGGAAGCGGGTTGCCTACCTGGGTAGGCTAACTACTGCTATAGCCAAGCATTATGAAGTCAAATAACTGATGGTGAAGTTGACCAGATCATGTAGCTAACAGGGATCGTCAAATCATTATTATAGAAGCAGCAGAGGTATGTTTGTTGTGTGGTGTGTGTTGTGTGTGTGTGTGTGTTGTGTGTGTGTGTGTGTGTGTGTGTGTGTGTTGACAGGAATGCTTCTACTTAAGGGACAAGTTGTGGGAATTTTTATCTCATGTGAAAGATTCCTAACATTCTACAGCTGCAAATGATGACGGTTATTTTCGCGTCAACTTTGTATAACTTAATGTAAGTAGCTCTGATAAGACGTCTGCTAAATGACAAAAATGTAAACGTAGATTTTTGTGTATGTGTGTGTGCCTGCGTGTATGTGTTTTGTTGGCGCCTCGTTGCGTAGGTTGCGTACCTTCCTCCAACGCTGTGGCCGCCGCCAGTATTTTCGTAGTTCTGCGATGTATGGTCGAACCGCTTTCATGTCCTTCTTAAAGTATCTCTGAAAGTCAACAAGGCTTCTCTACTCACTCTGGAGGCTGAAAGTTCAAGACTAATCTTCAGACCTCATTGGAGACAACTGGGTTAGAAAGGCCTATCAAATTACCTTGGGTTTTCCCTGTTTAAGCGTCATGTGTTAGTAAAACCAGCTGGCCATGGCCTTTCATAAATAATGATTATTGTGTTGACATTGTGTTGGTTTTGTCTTGTTTCTAAATGCCTGTATCTCATATCCTTAGTGGCTAAGGGACAGCTATTTTACAAAAGCCTTTTTACCCATAAAAGTGTTGATGCGACAGAGCTGTCAATGAGTTATAGTCACAAATGTGTCCTTCTAAAAACATAAAAGTAGGTCATGTAAGAGTTTTGATTTGTGACTCTTTTTCTGATCTACTGAAAGTGTCTGCTTAGGACAGGAGATTATTTACGGTTGGAGACAGACTCCTACCATAAACAGTTATAGAAAATTACGGCAAATCCAGTAAATTATGAATGCAAATGCAAGGAGGAACTTTATTAATTAACTGCAGAAACCTGATTGATAGACTCAGATTTAAGGAATAATAAATAGCTATTGAAGAGATAGGAGGTCATTGAAGAATGTATTCAATCGCTCATTTCCTCTCGACCCCCCTTTCCTAGTAAAACTTGCCTGCATTCTCTCACTCTTTGCTTCCATCTCTCATAATCCCACCTAAACCTCAAGCTGTACTAAATACAGCACATCGTGGTGTGTCTGTCTGTCCAGAAAAATTGAAACATGACGTTGTTTCCAGTCCAGCTGGCCTCTCTGCTGGAACTCTCTTCTCTTCACACCACAATACACACCCCCAACACCCCTCTCTCGCTCCAAACAAACCATCATACAGTGTACTTCGCAGCAAAGGGGCCGAGGTAAATAGGCCTCAATTAATGTTAGCAAAACAACTGACACAATGTAATAGGCTTACTGTAATTGAAGTCATGTGAAAATAATTCCAAATGGGAAGTGTTTTCTTTGTGTAAAAGAAATAACAGTTCCCCAGTCAATACAGTACTTGAGGAAACTTTGAGGTGAACTCAGCACTCTTAGTCAAACCTGCTTCAGTGCGCCCGTAGGCTTCCCTAGAGTACTGAGAGAGAGAGATAAACACACAGTTAGACCAAGAAGGAAACAACACATCACGAGCACTCACGTAGTATACGGAGAAGATAGAGAGAGGGGGTAATAGTAGAAAAAAGGGTAGGAGTGAAAGACCAATCCTGTTATGAGCTTAAGTACCCACTCACATCAAGAGTTAAGACATCACAGGCTTACAGAGAGAGAGAGATAACGTGAGAGCGAGCGAGAGAGAAAGAGAGCGAAAGAGAGAGAGGAGAACAGAAAGGAAGGAGTACGAAGGATATGAGAAGAGAGGGGAATGAAAAGAGGCGCAAGGTCAGGGGATCCCCGCCAAACAGAGAGAGGACTGTGAGTGTTAAACGAAGTCCATTTAAGTATCATAGGCTGCACATATAGTCCAGCAGGCAGCCATCTCACAGTTGTGTTTGGTACTATGCAAGTTACTGGCTGGTTAGGATGTATACTGAGATATGAGATGAACTGAAACTCCTTTCACGGCTCTTCTACTCAGACATTCTGCAACCTTACCTCTGTAACTAAAGCCAGTTGGGAAAGGTTAATACGTGTCTTAATTAATGTACAATAATGCTGTCAATTTATATTCTATCAAATCATATTACAAAGAAAATAAGCGAAGGTGAGCGGAACCCACATTAGTGGCGAGGTACCTAGTGGTAGCATGGGCCAGTAAGAAAGTTGCGGTGAATCCCGAGCTGACAAGAAAATCTGTGTCTGCCCCTAACAAGGAGTTTACCCTGTAACGGCCGTTTGTAAATAAATTGTTCTAAGCTTGCCTTAAGTAAAAAAAAGACACGACTCATGCGAAAAACAGTTGAAAAAAGTCTAATCACCTAACGGAAATTCAAAAGCATGGTAATCAAGTGAAGTGAACAAAGGCTAGACTTGAGTACTATGCAACACTCAATGTCCCTCTGAACATAAATCTTGAGTTCTCCATTCCAAATATTAGGAAAGATATTATACAATGCATATCAGTGGAGCCAGCAGCAGGCCATCTCAGCATGAGCACTTATCTGGAAGGCAAGGAGAGATGGCCGCTGAGGTCTTTTAGCCTCTTCACCACTAGCCAAGGTCACATCACCAAGCAACGGCTCTGAGCGCAGACAGACTATGTGGGTAATTCTTCCTGACAACCGTCGAGGCTACATTACCTACAGCATCGGGTGCTGCTCTCTCCTGCCAACTGCACTATTAATATATATATAATTCAGCTTCTATTCAGAGCCATCGGAGAAAGAGACAAAGATGGATAAGAACAATAACACAACAAATTGATAAAAAAAGGGTATTTATACTTTGATCAAGAACTCGCTCACTGAGATAATAATGTGTTCTTGAAGGGAGGCCTGGCCAAGAAGGTTTCCTATACTGGTAGGTTATAAAGTGTTATAGGCTCCTAAAAAGTACATCGATGCTACCCGATCGCAAAACGCATTCAGCAGTGGTTTTCATACTCATATCCTTAGACAGCTGCTTAAAGTGTTCATATCCGAGAGAGCATGGCCAATCAACAATTTGAGTCAAAAAATGGACCAGTGGTCCACGTCTTTCCTAGCCCACTGTAAATACAGCACATGAATTGGTAGCGAATCTAAGTGAACAAGCTAGTCAATGCTCTCGGCTGTGTTACGCGAGAACAAATGGTAAATTCAGGAAAACACGGCATAATTTCTGGGCTGTGACGCAGGCAGGGCAGGAGCATAGCAAAAAACAGTGATTGTCAGTGAAGCCAGGCTGAACCAACAAGCAAAAGGTTAAGAAAGAACGGGAAACAAGGAATAAAATCAAAAACAAGTATTGGGTTTTGGTTTGCTCTTCGCTGTCCTGATGTGTGGCCGTGATGGACGGAAAATGCACTGCATCGTCTAGATTCTAGAATCATATGAAATCCACCCCACGCCTGCATTTATACAATATAACACTGGTGCAGTACAAGTAGTGGAGAGGTCAACGCCGTAAGAGTTGTATAAAACGCAGAGAAGGTTTTTAGTAGTCCACACAATGTCAATGCAGAAGTGCATACATCTTTGTTTAGTGTTGCGTAGGCAGTATCAAAACATCAGTTAATTCAAGCTCTCATAAACTGGAGCACGCATTCTCTCGTCCTCTATCTCCATTCTACCCCTCTTTAGAGCCATAAAGAGCAATCTTGGTACAAGTAGTGTTTAAGAGCACTGTACTTGTAGTTAGTCTGGCAGAGTGGCAGATCATTATTCTGTGTGGTAAATGTGTATGAGATGTTTTACAGCTAACCTAGCCAGGACCCTCACCATACAGCCATGCCATATCCGCCCTCGCCTAGTCCCAGGACCCTGCACCTATAGCAGCCTGCCATATTCCCCCTCGGTCCTACGCCAGGACCCTCAACCAATACAGCCGCGCATTCCCTCCGCACTAGCCCAGGACCCTCACCATAGCAGCCTCCCTCCTCTCAGCCTACAGGTACCCTCACCATTACAGCCTTCCTCGCCTCTCAGCAGCCCAGGACCACCCCCCTCACCATACAGCCTCCATTCCCCGTCAAGCTAGCCGCAGAACCCCCTCACCATACAGCCGCCATTCCCCTCTACGCTAGCCCAGACCCTCACCATGCACCTTCCTCCCCTCAGCCTAGCCCAGACCTCACCATAACAGCTGCCATTCCCCTCAGGATAACATTTAGCCAGGGAGCACAGAACAGAGGTGCTCAAGTAGAGTTTCCCCTTTGTGCCAGACCTGAAGAGGGTCCCCTCTCTCTCTCTGGTGTGCCCCCCCCCCATCTGTCTCCTTAGTAATCCCATCTCATTATACCATCCTCCTCTCATACAGTGCTTCAGAAAGTATTCAGACCCTTGACTTTCTTCTCACATTTTGTTACGTCAGCAGTAAATTTTTAATAAAAAAAAAGGCAACCTCCACCTACAACCATACACACCCCATAATGGCAAACAAAAACAAATGTTTTAGAAATTGTTCTAAAATTGACACATATCACATTACATAAGTATCAGACCCTTTGCTCAGTAACTGTCTTGAAGCACCTTTAGCACGATTACTAGCATTGATTTCTTGGGAATGAGCTACAAGCTTGCACAGCCTGTATTTGGGAAGTTTCTCCCATTTCTTTTCTGGCAGATCCTTCAAGCTCTGGTCAGGCTGATGGACGTCGCTGCAACATTTAATTTTCAGTCTGCTCCCAGAGATTTCGTGTGTTCAATCTGGGTCTGGCCTGGGCGCACCAAGACAATTCAGAGACTGTCCGAAGCCACTCCTAGCGTTGTCTATGGCTGTGTGCTTAGGGTCGTTGTCCTCTGTTTGGAGGTAACCTTCGCCCCCAGTCTGAGGTCCTGAGAGCACTCTGGAACAGCGTGTTCATCAAGGATCTCTCTCGTACATGCTCGTTTCATCCTTTGCTCTCGATCCTGGACTAGTCCCTGGTCCCTGCTGCTGAAAAACATCCCACACAAGGATGCTGGTCCACGCCATGCTTACCGTAGGGATGTGCCAGGTTCACTCCAGAAGTGAATGCTTGACATCAGCCAAAGAGTTCATCTGGTTTCATCAGACCAAGGATTCCTTGTTTCTCCGTGTCTGTGAGTCTTTAGTTTGTTTGCCAAACTACAGACTGTCATGTGCCTTTTACTGAGAGTGGCTTCCGTCTGGCCATCTACATAAAGGCCTGATTGTGGAGTGCTGGCAGTGATGGTTGTTCCTTCTGGAAGTTCCCAATCATTCCAAGCGAACTCTTAGAGTCTGTCTTAAATGAGTGACATCAGGTTCTTGGTCACCTCCTGACCAAGCCCTTTCTCCCCGATTGCTCAATGGAGGCGACAGCTCTAGAAAGAGTCTTGGTGGCCACTATTGTTATTGGGGACGGCTTCAATGCTGCATATTTTTTTGTTAGCCCTTCCCGATTGTGCCTGACACAACCTGTCCTCGGAGATCTAACGAACAATCCTTCGATAATTCGTGACTTGGTTTTTGCTCTGACATGCACTGTCAACTGTGGGACTTTATATAGACTGGTGTGTGCTTTCCAAATCATGTCCAATCAATGAATTACTACAGGTCTCTACAATCAAGTTGTAGAGACTCTCAAGGATGTTCAATGGAAACAGGATATGTACCTGAGCGATCAATTTTGAGTCTCCATAGCAAAGGGTCTGAATACTTATAATAACCTGATTTACATATTGAAAAAATAATAATAATGAGCAAAATGTCTAAAACCTGTTTTCACTTGTCATGTATGGGCATTTGTGTAAATTGCTGAGGCTTTAAAAAAAAAATGTAATATCAATATTAGAATAAGGCTGTAACGTACAAAATGTGGAGTCAAGGATCCGAATACTTTCCGAAGGCAACTGTATGTAAATGGTTTAAAAGGCACAGTCTGATGGGGTCTGGATCAAAGAAGTTGTAAGCGATTTACAGGACGACTATACTTCCTGTTCTTACTGATTCTTCTGACTGGCTGGGCCTCCATGCAAGTCTCACCACTGAGTCTTGGCCTGATATGGTTCAATACCACCCTAAAATGAGAGAGCACAGTACCCTGCTGTTCCAGTCCAACAATAAACACAGGTGTTCCTGCTCCTAGCTATATGATTGTTTTATCATCAGAAAGTCTCCACCATCTTTGACTAAAATGTACAATCATCAAAATCCTTTCAGATCTACAGGAGTTGGAAATAAATTTGCATAATCTGTGAAATAACTTTTGACATGAAATCTTTCAAAATGTTGAGCAGAGCAATTTCTTGTATTGTGCCATATCTCCTAAGCGTCAGTGAGCCAGAAGATGAGGAGCGACAGACGACAGTATTCAACTGTGACTCATACACTGAGTATACCAACACATTAAGAACACCTTCCTAACATTGAGTTGCACAACCCCTTTTGCCTCAGAACAGCCTCATTTCGTCGGGTCATGGACTCTACAAGATGTCAAAAGCGTTCCACAGGGAGCTGACTCATGTTGCTCCAATGCTTTCCACAGTTGTGTCAAGTTGGCTGGATGTCCTATGAGTGGTGGACCATTTTTGATACACATGGGAAACTTGAAAAACCCAGCAGCGGTGCAGTTCTTGACCAAACCAGTGAGCCTCGCACCTACTAACATACCCCGTTCAAAGGCCACTTAGATATTTTTCTTTCTCATTCACCCTCTGAATGAACACGCACACAATCCATGTCTCAATTGTCTCAAGGCTTAAAAAATCATTCTTTAACCGTCTCCTCCCCTCATCTACACTGATTGAAGTGGTTTTAACAAGTGACATCAATAAGGATCATAACTTTCACCTGGTCAGCTCTGTGTCATGGAAAAGCAGGTGTTCTTTTGTTTCTGTATACTCAGTGTGCATGTAGTTCCTCTTTATCAAAGGAACCACCACAGGAAGTGATGCCCACGCTCACTCACGCCTTCCTCCTGTCCTGGAGGGGAATCTGTGACAGCTTGGAGAGTTCTTGCATATTCTTCTTCGATCTTTATTCTTGAAAGAGGGAAGGAGAAAAACATTTTGTTACAGTACCACAGAATTGCAACACAAAGCAAGTCATTTTTCCTGTTTTGCAAAAGTGGAAAAGTGCACATTGTGCAAAAAAACCATTTATTTCAAGAAATGATATTTTCCAATGCATGGTTTTCATGGCAACACGTGTCAAACATGAAATGCTCAAGATTAAAAAGGAGTCTTGAAACATTGGTCTGACCGGATTGTTGACAAATCAGCTGAGATATATGATATTCGATTTTTGTTGTTACCTTTCTCGTATAAACTCGGCCATCTCTTTCTGCATCTGTTTCCCCTTCAGCTGTTTCTGCAGTAAGACCTCAAACCCTGAGATAGAGCTTGTCCCCTGAGGGTCCTTCTATCCTCCTAGACAACAACAACAACACAATACACACTACTGTATAACAACATCTAGTGTAACATACTGTAAATCAACAAACAATCAACAAATAATATGACCATTATAGTAAATTATTTCACTGCTGGTTGTAATATATAGTGATATTGTATTGTACTTTATTGCATGGTATGCATTGATTCATACAGTTATTCATTGTATTGTATTGCTGGGAAAATACCAGGCAATATTTACTGCAGCACTATAGTCCATCCTACGGCACCACAGCCAGTGTTCTAGAAAGTCTACATTTCACACACAGCAGGGAGTACTAAATACTTGGCAACCTGTTTTAACTGACCCTCTGTTCTCAGTAAAAAGCTGTCTCTTAGTGTACGGTATCCACTCTTCTTTACGAGCGTCTTCTGCTGTTGTCACCTCAAAGTGTAACCTTAGCCCAGTCTGACTGTAACATTAGCTGAGTGTTAAAACCTGAGAAACACCTTGTGGTGATTACGTTTCAGCCGTGGGAGAAATGAAAGCAGAGCCAATCAGATGCATGGAGTCGCTCTCACTACTCTTGTGTTATTCTATTACAGCTCTGCAGCCTTACTCTGACCATTCTGTAAAGTGTCCTGTTCTAACGGTTTATCGCACGGCTGTTTATGTGGAAGAGCTGCGGGCTGCAGTCTAAGGCACGGCAGCACAACACCAGTCCTTGAAGCTGCAGTGTCTGAATGTTTTAGATTTTTTTATTCTTGCCCGGACAATGTTTGATTATTCATACCAAGGATACATGAAAACCAGCAGAACTGTGGTCCTCAAGGACTATGTAGTGTAATGTAGAGTGTTGATGTAGTGTTGTGGTACCGCAGTGTATTGTAGAGTTGTGTAATGTTAGTGTTGTGTACTCTGCAGTGTATTGTAGAGTTGTGTAATGTATGTTGTGTATCGCTGTGTTTTGTGTAATGTAGTGTTGTGTACCGCAGTGTAGTGTAGAGTTGTGTAATGTAGTGTTTGTGTACCGCAGTGTATTGGTAGAGTTGTGTATGAGTGTTGTGTATCGCTGTGTTGTGTAATGTAGTGTTGTGTATCCGCAGTGTATTGTAGAGTTTGTGTAATGTAGTGTTTGATCGCTGTGTTGTGTAATGTAGTTTGTGTAGGCAGTGTATGTAGTGTTGGTATGAGTGACGCAGTGGTATGTAAGTATCGCAGTGTAGTGCAGTGTAGACTAGTGTTGTGTAGTGTAGTGTAGAGTAGGGCTGTGTAGTGGTGTAGTGTAGTGCCAGTGTAGTGTATTGTAGAGTTGTGTTGTGTAGTGTAATGTAGTGCATCGTAGTGTAGTGCAATGCAGAGTTGTGTAGTGCAGTGTAGAGTAGTGTTTGTTGTAAGAGTAGTGCAGTGTAGTGCAGTGTAGACTAGTGCAGGTGTAGACTAGTGCAGTGGTAGAACTAGTGCAGTGTAACTAGTGGCAGTGTAGAGTAGTGTAGTGCAGTGTAGACTAGTGTTGTGTAGTGTAGTGTAGAGTAGGGTTGTGTAGTGGTGTAGTGTAGTGCAGTGTAGTGGTATTGTAGAGTTTGTGTTGTGGTAGTGTAATGTAGTGAATCGTAGTGTAGTGCAATGCAGAGTTGTGTAGTGCAGTGAGAGTAGTGTTGTGGTAGAGTAGTGCAGTGTAGAGTAGTGCAGAGTAGTGTTGTGTAGTGCAGTGCAATGCAGAGTTGTGTAGTGCAGTGTAGAAGTAGTGGTTGTGTGTAGAGTAGTGCAGTGTAGTGCAGTGTAGAGTGTAGTGTAGTGTAGACTAGTGCAGTGTAGACCTAGTGCAGTGTAGCTAGTGCAGTGTAGACTAGTGCAGTGTAGACTAGTGCAAGTGAGTAGACTGTCAGTAGTAGTGCAGTGTAGACTAGTGCAGTGTAGAGTTAGTGTAGAGCTGTGTAGAGTGTGTAGAGTAGTGTAGAGCTTGTGTAGAGTAGTGCTGTGTTGTAGAGTAGGTTTGTGTAGAGTAGGTTTGTGTAGAGTAGGTTTGTGTAGAGTAGGTTTGTGTAGAGTAGGTTTGTGTAGAGTAGGTTTGTGTAGAGTAGTGTACACTCTTAGAAAAAAGGGTTCCCAAAGGGTTATTCGGCTATCCCCATAGGAGAACACTTTTTGGTTTCATGTAAACTCTCTGTGGAAAGGGTTTTACATGAAACCCAAGGGTTCTACCTGGAACCAAAACATTTTCTTCAAAGGGTTCTCCTATGGGGACAGCCGAAGAACCGTTTAAGGTTCTGATTGTAACTTTTTTTCTAAGAGTGTAGTGTTGTGTATTGCTGTGTAGAGTAGTGTAGTGTAAAGCAGTGTAGAGTAATGTAAAGTAGTCTAGAGTAGTGTAGAGTAGTGTAAAGTAAAGTAGTGTGGTGTAGAGTAGTGTAGAGTAGAGTAATGTAAAGTAGTGTAGTGTGGTGTAGTGTAGWGTAGWGTAGWGTAGTGTAGAGTAGTTTAATATGACTCTGTGGTGTGGCCAGTCTGTCTCTTACCCAGAAGTAGTCACAGTAGCTCCACTCATCTGGCTTCAGCAGCTGCTGCTCAGGCATACTCATAGGGAGGGGGAACGTTACACAGTTAATCTGGAAGAGAGCGCGAGAGAGAGAGAGACAGGAAGAGAGGGGGGGGGGAGTATGGAGAAAGAGCGATAGAAGGAGCGAGGGAGAAAGAGAGAGAAAGGGCAAGAGAGAGGTGCTCGGTCTCCCAATTTTTCCATTGTGCATGGTATTTTATTTTAATAAATTAGACTTGGTATGCACGGGTCTGAGGAATCTAAGCCATGAAGGTCTACATTAAGATTAGCAATAGTGCAGGATGTGGAGCTGCACACACATCCACACTGCACAGACGGTAACTGTCCAACTCTGCTGATGCTACTATTCAAGGTGCTCTGCCACCGTTGCTCTGGCAACACTTCACCTCCTCAGTTCATCTTGACTTCATATCGCTCCTTGAATTTGTCAACTCTTTTTTTATTTCCAGACTTCATGAATAATGCTCCATGAAAACACAGAAACTGTCAACCTTGTCCTGTCACCAGCATTTATCATTGAACAGTCCTGACAGTGTGTTATAATTCTCTTTCTCCTCTAGATGTTAAATCTGTTGGTTGAGCGACTATCTCCCTGCTCGGCTCCTCTATCTGTTCTCTTGCTGCTGCACAGGGCCTGAGCGTTGTGTATTAAAGTCGCTCTCCACACACACACACACACACACACACACACACAGTGAGGCAGGCAGAGTGCTAACAGCAGGTCTCCTGTGTGGTCGTCAGTTCCAACTGTTAGCACACAGAGCGGAGCGGGACTGTTGTCTCCCCTCACATTAACTTTCATTACCTCCAGCAGCAAAACAACTCCACCTCGGGGTGCTGGAGGTGTGAGCGCAGGCGGATCCACCGCTGCGCATGTCCAGCAGTTTACTGCTGTGAAATTGCAAGTGGAAATGGTATGATAATGAAGACGGTCCTCTTGCCACTATTCCCGTCTTCAGATGAAAGTTCACACAAAGCAGCCAAAACATCCACATCTGGCTTCCGTCACTTTCTAATGAGCCTTTAGGTGACCTTAGTTGACCTCTATCAACCACTCCCTTAACCCCTGACTTATTGGCTGAAGACTAAATCAGCACTGTCTGCCAATTCTCCCTCTCAAACATCCGCCAATCAATAGCATTGTCCTGGTTGCTGTGGGAACAGGGTGAGCAGCTTGTTTCCCTCCACTGCAACCCCCTGTGCACTCCTTCACCTCTGCTCAGGTCTCAGTGTTTCCAGAATTTCTACAACTGTTTTACAAATTCAAAATGTCAATTTTCAATTCTGTTCGACACTGGCATCTGGATTTTGCAACTTTGTATTGCTCATGCGTGTTGGGGTTAGGGTCAGTGTTAGGGTTTGTGTTAGGGTTGGGTCTGGGATTGTTTTAGTAGTGGTACTCACTGTGATGGTAGTCTCTTTGCTCTGTCTCCTGGTGGGTGATGTAGGACCTGGATTCTGTTGAACGAGACAGGATGCTCCGTCAAAACCTTCCTCTGTGTCCGACATGGTCTCTGGCTAACACACACACACTCACACACACACTGGAGCTGTTGAAGCTCTCTGGGACTGTCTGTCTGTGCGCTGCCTCCGCTCCGGCTACTGTGTGTGTGTGTGTGTGTGTGTGTTGCAGTGCTGAGTAGGGGGGCATGTCTGCAGCGCTGAGCAAATCGCACTTGGATGTATGTGTGTGTGTGTATGTGTGTGTGTGAACGCACTTCGGCTCAGACTATGTCATCACATGAGCAATATGAGTGTGTGTGCACATGTGAGTGTGTATGCGTGCGTGTGTGTGTGCGCGGAGCGAAAGAGAGAGAAAGAGTGGGCGTAATGAGATGGAGGGGGTAGACGTAGATTTAAAAAAAAGGTAGAGACAGAAAACGAGAGGGAGAGAAAGAATGAAAGAGTGCACATCCCCCACCGTCCATACCATGCCCACTGAAGCAAGACACGGGGCTGGCGAGAAGGAGGGAAGGAGAGCGAGGACGAGGAAGCGCGCAGGGAAGGGGGCGGGGGGGGTGTTATTGATAAAGTACAGAATGCCTCCAACACCTCCTCTCCCAATGAGAAAAATAGAAAGGAGAAGTTAAAGGAGGAGCTAAAGGAGGAGCAAAGGAGAAGTTAAGGAGAGCTAAAGGGAAGTTAAAGGAGGAGCTAAAGGAGGAAGCTAAAGGAGAAGTTAAAGGAGGAGCAAAGGAGAGCTAAAGAGGAGCGAAAGAGAAGTTAAAGGAGAAGCTAAAGGAGGGACTAAGGAGAGCTTAAAGGAGGAGCTAACAGGGAGCTAAAGAGAGTTAAAGGAGGAGCTTAAAGGAGGAGCTAAAGGAGGAGCTAAAGGAGGAGGATGAGAAGCTGGGTAGTGGTGGGGTGTATCTGGATGGTGTGTGACTGTGTGCGTCTGAACGACGATGAGTGCTCTCCTAATTATGATCTGAGGATAAGATAATGAAAGGAATCAGGATGGAGAAACTGCTCTCCTTTCCTGGGGTAATGAGTATCATTATCTCATTTCATGATGACGGGGTTGTGTGTGTGTGTGTGCGTGCGTGCACGTGTCGGTCTTTGCCTCTGTGTCTTTGCGTGTGTGTCTTTGCGTGTGCGTGTGTGTAAGCAAGTTGGGTAACCATGTCACCAGTAACCATGCCATTACTGTACATAGGAGAAATCTGCTGTTTGAAGCTACTACTGTACAGTACCTCTATCAACGGGGATGCATTGGCATAGCTTCTGCTAAACGCTGCTAAATGCTTTTGTTGACTGGCTACCACTGTGGCGTGGTGGTGGCTGTTGGTGGTGTAATATGAAGAAACAGAAATGGGCTATCTTCTGTGTAAACATAATCATAGTCCATGGGGTTCATGGGGAAGCCCTTAACTGGAGTAACGAGAGAAGGAGGAGGAAGAGGAGGGAGGAGGACACCAGTTTTACCTGTAGTTCGGAACTGGGCTTTTTGACCAGACTGATGTGGGAGTGTTCACTCTGATGCAACGTACCGCCACTGGAGTGAAACCCGTTCACTGTGGAGTGAGAGAGAGGGAAAGAGATGGAGAGGGGCGGGGAAGCGAGAAAGAGAATTTAATTTGTAACACAGAGCCTGCGGAGGAGGAATAATGTGTGTTTGCCTCCTATGAGTTGTCTGTATATCTGAGCCGGGGGTAAATTAACTTATCTTTGTGACTCAAACAAAGCTATCAGAGAATCGCTTCTTCTTTGTTAAATGTCTTTATCAGGGCGGTTACTGGAAACCAGAGACCGAGCACCTCACCAAACCCAGCTCTGAGTCCAGACCGCCTGGGTTATCCTCTGGTACACAGGCAAGGAAAATGAGCTATTATTTGGGAGAGTTGCTCTGCATGTGTGTGTGCATTGTTTGCATGTGTTCATTTGAAGGTGTGTTTGAGTGATCAGGCGGCATGCGAGACTACATGTCAGTGTGTGTGTTGGAGAGAATTATTATGCCGTCTAGATGAGATACCCCACTGTGTCTAGTGATCAGTCTGAGCAAACCAACGGCAGTTGAGACGACTCCAGATCGCAGATCAAATTAGCCACAGGAAGTGTGTGTGTGTGTGTGTGTGTGTGTGTGTGTGTGTGTGTGTGTGTGTGGTCAGAGGCCTCTGGAATTTTCTGTGTGCTGCCACACAGCGGTAGGCCTATGTTCAGCCCTCACGACACTGGCAAAGGAGGAAAAGTGAGAGAAAGAGAGTGAGAGGGAGTCAAGGACAGAGTGAGCAAGAGGGGGGATAAAGAGAGAGAGAAAGAGCGAGAGAATGAGAGAGAGAGCGTCAGTACCTGTAGGTAGTGAGTTCTTGTGTTTCAAAGGGGTTTTGGGAGTCCCAGGTACACTGGAAGGTCTCTCCCACGTTGTCTCTGGAACCAGACAGGAACATGAAAGTCAATTTAACTTGTGTGGTCAGAAGTACATGAAAACTTGTTCATATTAAGGTTCTTGATGATTATGTTGATGGGTCGTTCTTGAATTGCAGTGGCAACTTCATTTATCTAGATGTGTTTTTATGTAAATGTATTGGGTACATCTTCCCATTCTAAATCAATGAATATGGCAGCTTAACGACTTTAAATCATGTTTACCATTACCATAACACTGTGCCACCAGTAGGAGTAGTGACACCAATGACACACTTTCGGTCCATTAGGATTTTCTGAAAAGTAGGCCACAGATGCTCAAATCTTAGGTCATTAATGCTGGAAAACTGATTTACTAAAGTCAAATGATTAATCATTTTGCTCACTATGTAATTCCCCTTAATGTAAATTGAGTAACACTTTGGATTTGGACACCAAATTATCAAAAGAATCCTCAATTTTTGCACATAATAAAAGGGTGTGATTACCTACTATCTGTATTTCATATAGAAGCCTCCCCCAATAACAGTTTGCCACTGGAGGGAATGTTCAAGGTCTTTGCATATCTTTGTAATAAGTGATTTTCAGGCAGTAACACCGAGGACAAAACTTAAGGACACATTTTTTTTTTTTGGGGGGGGGGGGGTATGATATTTTAACAGCCTTCTTTTGTTTTATTGATCTATAGAATATATCAAATACTTTTGATTACTTTCTAGCATTCATGATAATAGATACAGTTGAAGTCGGAAGTTTAGACACTTAGGTTGGAGTCATTAAAACTCGTTTTTCAACCGCTCCACAAATTTCTTGTTAACAAACTATAGTTTTGTCAAGTCGGTTAGGACATCTACTTTGTGCATGACACAAGTAACTTTTCCAACAATTGTTTACAGACAGATTATTTCACTGTATAACAATTCCAGTGGGTCAGAAGTTTACATACACTAAGTTGACTGTGCCTTTAAACAGCTTGTAAAATTCCAGAAAATTATGTCATGGCTTTAGAAGCTTCTGATAGGCTAATTGACATCATTTGAGTCAATTGGAGCTGTACCTGTGGATGTATTTCAAGGCCTACCTTCAAACCCAGTGCCTCTTTGCTTGACATCATTGGAACATCTAAAGAATTTAGCCAAGACCTCAGAAAATAAAATGTAGACCTCCACAAGTCTTGTTCATCCTTGGGAGCAATTTCCAAATGCCTGAAGGTATCACGTTCATCTGTACAAACAATAGTACGCAAGTATAAACATCATGGGACCAAGCAGCTGTCATACCGCTCAGGAAGGAGATGCGTTCTGTCTCCAAGAGATGAACGGACTTTGGTGCGAATAGAGCAAATCAATCCCAGAACAACAGCAAAGGACCTTGTGAAGATGCTGGAGGAAACAGATACAAAAGTATCTATATCCACAGTAAAATGAGTCCTGTATCGACATAACCTGAAAGGCCACTCAGCAAGGAAGAAGCCACTGCTCCAAAACAACTATAAAAAAGCCAGACTATAGTTTGCAACTGCACATGGGGACAAAGATCGTACTTTTTGGAGGAATGTCCTCTGGTCTGATAAAACAAAAATAGAACTGTTTGGCCATAATGACCATCATTACGTTTGGAGGAAAAAGGGGGATGTTTGCAAGCCGAAGAACACCATCCCAACCTTGAAGCACAGGGGTGGCAGCATCATGTTGTGCCGGTTCTTTGCTGCAGGAGGGACAGACATCTATTCACAAAATAGATGGCATCATGAGGACGAACAATTATGTGGATATATTGAAGCAACATCTCAAGACATCAGTCAGGAAGTTAAAGCTTGGTCGCAAATGGGTCTTCCAATTGGARAATGACACCAAGCATACTTCCAAAGTTGTGGTAAAATGGCTTAAGGACAACAAAGTCAAGGTATTGGAGTGGCCATCACAAAGCCCTGACCTCAACCCCATAGAAAAGTTGTGGGCAGAACTGAAAAAGCGTGTGCGAGCAAGGAGGCCTACAAACCTGACTCAGTTACACCAGCTCTGTCAGGAGGAATGGGCCAAAATTCACCCAACCTATTGTGGGAAGCTTGTGGAAGGCTTCCCGAAACGTTTGACCTAGGTTAAACAATTTTAAAAGGCAATGCTACCAAATACTAATTAAGTGTATGTAAACTTCTGACCCACTGGGAATGTGATGAAAMAAATAAAAGCTMAAATAAATAATTCTCTCTACTATTATTCTGACATTTCACATTCTTAAAATAAAGTGGTTATCCTAACTGACCTAAGACAGGGAAGTTTTACTAGGATTAAATGTCAGGAATTGTGAAAAACTGAGTTTAAATGTATTTGGCTAAGGTGTATGTAAACTTCCGACTTCAACTGTAGTTCTCTAAATCCCCAAAACATGTCACTACAACTCTACTGGGTCACTGCTGGGACAAGACAATTTGCTTACCCTAAGTAAGTTAAACAACGCATAAAACAAAGTTGTGCAGTATAAATCACTTGCATTCTTTTTTATCATTGAGAAACTATTCAATATAAACAAAAACATGTATGGCGTGTAGCTAGCTGTCATTTGAAAGTGTTTTTCATGGTTGCTAGGGTGAGGGACGCACAGTTTCTGTCCTATCCAACTAAACAGTTGTCAGACTGACTTTGACAACTTCCCAGAGCGATATAAGAATATGAGCCAGATTCACTAAGTGTTTGCACCTGTGAGCAGAGCACCTGCTATTTTCATAAGGATAATAAAAGACAAGACAACAAAGGAATCATTATTTCATCTTTCGTTCTACCGCTTTATCTTCAACTCCCTGTGTTAAAAATAACAGGTGCAAACTTTCAGTAAATCCAATATGGCTGTTTAACTTCACCAAGACTCTCTGCCTCACTCTTTCAATTCACGTGTCCCCATTTGACTCTTGCCGGAGGAAGCAAGAACAAGAGAAGGAGAGAGCGAATGAAAAGAGGATAAGAAGCATGACTGACACAGAACCTGACAGAGAGAAAATCTGTCATTCACTTGACTCCAATATCCAAATTCACAATACACAGTTGATATCAATTACCCCTTAGTGTCACCAGGGAGAGAATAGTCGTTGAGACTAACAAGCTTTTATTTCATTTGTGGCTTTGGCTAGCACTCAGCTGTCTGCCTGTACTAAGCAGAGACTGAGCCAAAACCATCAGTTCTGATGACACACGTGGATAGAGAGAGAGAGAGGGGGAGAGAGGGAGAGAGTGCAAGACAGAGACAGAAACAGACAAAAGGTGAGAGAGATTTGGCAGACAGACTCAAAGGAGGAGAGTCTTTCCCTTCCGATACGATGTATAACACTGTCAAAACACAGTCACAACGGTTCATTAAAAGGTGCTTTCTGCCTCTATTTCTCTCCGTTAGCTTGACAAAGGAAATCGATCTGATGGGAGGATTCAGATATTAATGGAGAGACATACAGTATAATTAGGTTAGCTCTGGGGAATTGTATGTCACTGTATCCTTCTCTCAGGAGCTACAGCAGTAGCAATACAATTCTGAGAAGGGTCAAGTCTCTCTAAGTGTCATTACGCTATACTAATGATACATCAAGATAGGATTCAATCAAATCTCGACTACACTCTCTATAATTGTCATTGTGCTATAAAATACATCAACAGAATAATTCAATCAAATCTCTACTGCAATCTGGGAACAGGTATCATCATTAAAGATGGAATCTGCAGTAGGGGAAACAGCGCCACTAAGCCCCACGGCCGAGATTATTCTTTTTGTTTTGTTGATGAAACGAAGTTGAGGAGCGTCACGCAACGTGGTAACATACATTTGCTGTATATATTCTGCTGTTCTATAGCACGTGTGATGATGTCCGAGGGGGGAAAAAAACAACAGTGTTCGTTGTTTGCAGTAACTTCTTTGTTGTTGTAATATCACAAACAGATGCAGCTACTTCAAGAGACACTGACATGTCAAATTAGCATGAGTAAAGTGTGTCAATGAGCAAAGTTAAATACGGGTTTACGTTATATTTACAGTACCAGTCAAAAGTTTGGACACCTACTCATTCAAGGGTTTTTKTTTATTTMTACTATTTTCTACATTGTAGAATAATACTGAAGACATCAAAACTATGAAATAACACATGGAATCATGTAGTAACCAAAAAAGGTTTTATTTTATATTCCTCAAAGTAGCCACCCTTTGCCTTGATGACAGCTTTGCACACTCTTGGCATTCTCTCAACCAGCTTAATGTGGAATGCTTTTCCAACATTCTTCTGTGGTCCAACTCATCCCAAACCATCTCAATTGGTTTGCGGTTGGGTGATTGTGGACAACAGGTCATCTGACYCATCACTCCACTCTCCTTGGTCAAATAGCCCTTACAACTGGGTGTGTGTGTTGGGTCATTGTCCTGTTGAAAAACAAATGATAGTCCCACTAAGCACAGACCCAGATGGGATGGTGTGTCGCTGCAGAATGCTGTGGTAGCCATGCTGGTTCAGTGTGCCTTGAATTCTAAATAAATCACTGACACCAGCAAAGCACCCCCACACTATCACACCTCCATGCTTCAGGACAGATTTCCACCGGTCTAATGTCCATTGCTAGTGTTTCTTGGCCCAAGCAATCTCTTCTTATTATTGGTGTCCTCTAGTAGTGGTTTCTTTGCAGCAATTTGACCATGAAGGCCTGATTCACGCAGTCTCCTCTGAACAGTTGATGTTGAGATGTCTCTGTTACTTGAAATATGTGAAGCATTTATTTGGGCTGCAATCTGAGGTGCAGTTAACTCTAATGAACGTATCCTCTGCAGCAGAGGTAACTCTGGGTCTTCCTTTCCTGTGGCGGTCCTCGTGAGAGTCAGTTTTATTATAGTGCTTGATGTTTTTTGCSAGTGCACATGAAGACATTTTCAAAGTTCTTGAAATTTTCCACATTCACTGACCTTCCTGTCTTAAAGTAATGACGGACTGTCTTTTCTCTTTGCTTATTTGAGCTGTTCTTGCCATAATATGTGACCCGATTCAGGAAACTAGGTGTATGTCGCAAGTCACAACTTCACAGGAGAGCAGTTTGAACGTAAAAAACATATTTATCAAAATGTGTTTGTTAGAAATGCCTTCTCGAACATGTGAACTTTCATGTGCCTTGGCAAACAAGTTTGTTATCTGTAAACATGAATACAATTGTTCAATTCCGAGCCTTATTGGTTAAGCCACAAAAAAAGCTAGCAACCTTCCCACTAGCCATGACTGGCTGAGATAATGAGTGGGCTGGCCATGCCGAGAGAGGAGAGAGGATTGGTCTGCCATATAGAAGGCTGCTGTCTATTTGAGCTCGTCAGTCTGTGTTGGTAATCCTGTTGAACGCAGCTTTTTTTTAAATGCATTGTGTAGTGGAGCTGCATAAGTGTTGCTCTCCACTTTCTGGAGGATCAAGTTTTGAAATCAGTGGAATTAGAGTATGATAGCTAAAGAGATGGAGAAAACACCTCCGGATTACATCTTCAAACTAAGGGAAAAGGTGGTATGGCATTCCTGACAGGGAGACACATCATCATGCATGATGGACACATACAGGTAAGATAGCTAGCTACATTTTCAGATATTACACGTTTCTAATTTTGACAGAAAGTGGTTTCATTTCAAGCTAAAGTGTACTGTTAGCTAGCTAGCTAACGTTACCTGGCTGGCTCCCTAGCTGACGCTATTATTCATTTCCCAGAGCCGTCTGCTTTTCTAGTTAAAGCCTAATGTTAGCTAGCTAACATTGAACCTGGTTGGTTAGCTCCCAGCACTGTGGCATTCTTGGCACTTTTTTGGCTCATTAGCTAACGTTACGTGACGTGTGTGCTCTTAAACGTTGTTTACCTAGCTAGGTTCATTGTTTACCTAGTTAGCTAGCTATTTGTCTTAAGCTAGAGTGTACTGTTAACTAGCTAGCTAATGTTAGCTGGCCGGCTCCCTAGCTGACATTATTCGTTTCCCAGAGCGGTTTCCTTTTCTAGTTAGAGCCTAATGTTAGCTAGCTAACATTGAACCTGGTCGGTTAGCTCGCAGGACTGTGGCATTGTTGCACTGTTCATTGTTGTTTAACTTCTTCTGGCTGCAGGGGGCGTATTGACTAACTTGGGAAAATGTGCCCATTTCAAACGGCCTCGTACTCAATTCTTGCTCGTACAATATGCATATTATTATTACTATTGGATAGAAAACACTCTCTAGTTTCTAAAACCGTTTGAATTATTTCTCTGAGTGAAACAGAACTCCTTCTGCAGCCCACTTCCTGACAGGAAGTGAGTTTCTGAAATCGGAGGTCTCTGTTCAAGAGCTTGCCTATAAATGGGCATGACACGTATTGATATACATACACGTCATACACCTTCCCCTAGATGTCAAGCGGAAGTGAGAGAAGAAATGAGTGGATTATCTTGCTCTGAAGTGGAATAAATCCTCTTGGAATGACTGGTCCGCCGTTTCCTGTATTTTCGAAAGCGCGAAGTTGAACCTGGAATCGCCTTCTGGAAAACCGTCGTTATAGGCGAATACTATCTCCGGCTTTGATTTTATTTGATACATGTCACAATATCATCGTAAAGTATGTTTTTTCAATATAGMTTTATTAGAWTATTGAAATTTWTTCGGGACGTTAGGCGTGTTGCGTTYMMTSKCTTTGTTCASGAWGGAGAGCTTKYCYCRACTTGGCCAGTGCGCTTGCTAATTCAAGAGGGAAAGAAGTCGTTCTAAACCCAAACAAAGACTGTTCTGGACAACGGACCCCTTGTACAACATTCTGATGGAAGACCACCAAAAGTAGGACCCGTTTTGGGATGCTATTTCATATATCTGTCGAACTGTGCTATCGGTACCGTTTGCCTTGAATCAATGCTGTTGTGTTTTAGCTATTGTGGTAAGCTAATATAACGCTATATTGTGTTTTCGCTGTAAAACACTTAAAAAAATCTGAAATATTGGCTGTATTCACAAGATCTTCGTCTTTCATTTGCTATACACCATATATTTTTCAGAAAAGTTTTATGATGAGTATTTAGATATTTGACGTTGGTGTCTGTAATTACTCTGGTTGCTTCGGTGCTTTTTTGACGGTAGCTGTGATGGTAGCATCAATGTAAAACTGATTTATACCTCAAATATGCAAATTTTTCGAACAAAACATAGATTTATTGTGTAACATGTTATAGGACTGTCATCTGATGAAGTTGTTTCTTGGTTAGTTTGGTTGGATCTTGGTTAGTTAGGTTGGCTTTGTGCATGCTACCTGTGCTGTGAAAAATGTCTGTCCTTTTTTCTATTTGGTGGTGAGCTAACATAAATATACGTGGTGTTTTCGCTGTAAAACATTTTAAAAATCGGACATGTTGGCTGGATTCACAAGATGTTTATCTTTCAAATGCTGTATTGGACTTGTTAATGTGTGAAAGTTAAATATTTCTAAAAAATATATTTTGAATTTCGTGCCCTGCACTTGAGCTGGATGTTGTCATAAGTGTACCGACCTCGGGCTTGCAGCCTGAAGAAGTTAACTAGCTAATGTTAGCTGGCTGGCTCGTTTGCTAACATTACATTACGTGTGTACAACACCCGTTGAACATGGCCGGTGTCTGCACACCTGTTAATTGAAATGCATTCCAGGTGATTACCTCATGAAGCTGGTTGAGAGAATACCAAGAGTGTGCAAAGCTGTCATCAAGGCAAAGGGTGACTACTTTGAAGTATCTCAAACAAAATAGATTTTGATTCGTTTAACACTTTTTTGGTTACTACATGATTCCATAGTTTTCATGTCTTCACATTATTCTACCATGTAGAAAATAGTAAAAACAAAGAAAAACCCTTGAATAAAAGTAGGTGTTTCCAAACTTTTGACTGGTACTGTAGATAGCAAGTCTCTGTGACAAGTGATCTTATAGTTTCAATTACATTGGCAATGTGTTAATTTCATGTGCAGGCCTAGTTGCATGACAACTTTACTAAGAAAATGAACAGGAAATGAATGTTTCAATGTTTAAATTACATTGAAAAAAATTACTTAATTTTATATGTAGGCCTTGATGCATGACATGTTTAATCAGAAAATGAACAGGAAATTAATGTAATATCAGTGGATAATGGACTGAAAGGTGAAAGAAACATCTCTATTTACTATCAGGATTACAACAGAACTGTAACACTGTTGACATCAAAAGGGTCTGTTACTTAGCAACTGGCACCTGGAAATGCAGATTGGAGTGATTATCTACTTCACATCAGTGTGCTCAGATGAGAGGTAGGCTGCAGCTCTACACACATCCTCCAACATATTTACTCTGTAACAAGCTCATTACAAAGCTGTAATTCCAGGATAGCTGAYACAAGATTTCAATACACTTACACAGGTGTGTCAAACTCATTTTGATCCCGGGGGACCGCACAGAAAATTGGTTATATTTCCTCGCCATCAAAATTTGTAAAAAATAAATAAAAAATAGCCATCTATCCATCGTTTTTGGAATGTTCGATGATCCCGGACTGTCTAGCTTTCATTTCGGTGATTATTAGCGAGCTGGATACAGTAAAAAAAAATGTATGAATGTAGGTCCATTATAATTTCTCCACAGTTTTGATTTGATTTTAGTCATTTTAAAAGTATATTAAAGTTCATCCCCCCGCCACACACACATTTTGCCATGGGGGCATTACAACACTATTACAGCTAGAAATACAATAATTTCGCTGCACCTGTGATAACATCTGCAAATCAGTTTATGCGACTGACAAACTTTGATAACGTTGCAAATTTTATACATTTCATGCAATTCTACACAATTTGACATGCGGCAGAGATATTTTTTGCAGTTTTACAGGTAATTTCCTGCAATTCTGCACATTTTGTAATGACTTATGCATGTTAATATGATATCTGAGTGAGAATGACTAACAAAATCAATTGGGGGSCCCCTAGAGGTCAGGGCCCCTAGGCACGTGCCCTGCATGAATTACTACAAGTTTAGAGAGCTGGCTAGACTAACTACCAATCTAAAAATTGTTAGTTTGCATGGCTAAATTGACTGACTGTCCATGATTGACATAACAGAAAAACTGCTGATTCACCTGGTGTATTCTACTATTCTTATTTTCAATAGTAAGTTGAGCCCCCGACTGAGTTCTTAAAAAAATTATTATAATTGTCACACCCTGATCTGTTTCACCTGTCTTGTTATTGACTCCACCCCCTCCAGGTGTCACTTGTTTTCCCCAGTGTATTTATCCCTGTGTTTCCTGTCGCTCTGTACCAGTGTATTTATCCCTGTGTTTCCTGTCTCTCTGTACCAGTGTATTTATCCCTGTGTTTCCTGTCTCTCTGTACCAGTGTATTTATCCCTGTGTTTCCTGTCTCTCTGGGCCAGTTCATCTTGTATGTTTTCAAGTCTACCAGCATTTTCCCTTGCTCCTGCTTTCTATTTTTCTTTGCTAGTCCTCCCGGTTTGGACCCTTGCCTGTTTTCTGGACTCTGTGCCCACCTGCCTGACCACTCTGCCTGCCCGCCGACCTGTACCTCTGCATGCCGCCGACCTGTACCTCTGCATGCCCGCCGACCTGTACCTCTGTGCCATGCCCGCCGACCTGTACCTCTGCATGCCCGCCGACCTGTACCTCTGCATGCCCCGCCGACCTGTACCTCTGCATGCCCCTGAGCCTGCCCACTGACCTGTACCTCTGCCCACCCCTGAGCCTGCCACTGACCTGTACCTCTGCCTGCCTTGACCCCTGTCTGCTGCTTGTCCCTGTTGCAACATTAAATATTGTTACTTCGACAGTCTGCATCTGAGTCTTACTTTGATATCTGATAATAATTGTGTTTGGGGCTCCTAGCAGCCAAGGGCCCTAAGCAACCCCTTATGTTGCTTATGCCTGGAACCAGCGCTGGTTGTGTGGGATATCAAAGTGAGTGAACAGAATTAGTAGTAATATGGCCTAGTTAGGTCTAGCAATCCCCATCTTTAATTCATAACCAGCTGACGCTCTGACACTCTCCTCGCATGCACACACTACGGCCCATTCACACTGACTACATTTATCTGGTTATAGCATGGAGGGTAACTCAAATGCCCAACACAGCTCACAACCAATGATGAATTGAAAAAAGGACAAATGATGGTATCTGTCAAAGTCAGATTGAGAGAACTAAGCATAAAACATTGTGTCACTGTAGCCTTTACAGAGTCTACTGAAACTTTTATAGACAAACAGTCTAGGCATCTATAAAATGTCTAATAGTGTCTGTTGGGAGACGGCAGGCTGTGGGTCTATGGAGGATTTTTTTACAAAGCTACGCTCTGGACAGAGAAGAGGATGCCCAGGGAGAATGTGAGGAAACCAAGTACAGAAACACACTGAACCACAACATAGTAGCCAAACTGTAATGCACAGAAATACAGGAAGGAAACCTCCAAGATACAAGCTGTAATCAGGAACCTTTACAGCACTAGCTACACCACGCATGACGGTCCTCTGGTTACTATAGCAACGCAGAAACATAATACACACGGACGCACATGCATGTACGTGTGTGCGCGCATACAATATGTGCATGCAC
Organism: Salvelinus sp. IW2-2015; assembly: GCF_002910315.2. Taxonomy (NCBI): domain Eukaryota; kingdom Metazoa; phylum Chordata; class Actinopteri; order Salmoniformes; family Salmonidae; genus Salvelinus; species Salvelinus sp. IW2-2015. The sequence continues at coordinate 38,240,434 of NC_036848.1, read as the reverse complement.
ACACACACACACATACAACATTATCTAATCTATCTGAATTTAACATAAGAGGGATGGAGGCCCGTTTGAAAATAACGGATATCCTTAAATAGCAGATTGCTTCAGTTAAAATGTTATTAGATAGTTGGAGACAGTTTGGAAAAGTCCTAGTTACAGTGGCTCTGCTGGTTGACTGTGTGTGTGTTGTGTGTTGTGTGTGTGTGTGTGTGTGTGTGGTGGTGTGTGTGTGTGTGTGTGTGTGTGTGTGTGTGTGTGTGTGTGTGTGTGTACATTGTGCATTTATTGTGCATCATTTCCAATTACTTGAGGAAAGCACATCAAAGAAGTACTGGTGATTGTCTATGCCCCTCAGAGGCCGATTTTGCAATACCACAAGTACAATAATCATTTGAATTTTTCAGCTGGGATGACCGTTACAGCTGTGTGTATTTCTGTGCAAAGTTATGAAAGATGAAGCATTTCCCACCAAGGACATCTGACAGCAAGTAAAACTAATCCAACATCAAGAACAAAAGAGTGTCATGGATCATATCCCCCTCGTCTCTCTGCAACCCTGGAGTCAGAGAGATGGTGAGCTACTGAAGAGATGCTTATTCTCCACAGAGATAGATATGATAGATATGAAATTATAGATAGATAGATAGATAGATAGAGATAGATATGATAGATACTCAGATATGAAATGAGTATGTAAGGGAAATAACAACAATGTGAAGGGTTTTTGCCATGCTTTTGGCTGTGTGGTAGACACTCCTTCAGAAGAGGGTGACATGACTGCCCTCTAGTTTGGTTTGTCTTTTCTCTTTCCCATTAACACATTAACCAAAGAGACCTTCATCTAAAAAGGAGAGGGAGGAAGGAGCAACTTGTTATTCTGGTCGTGTTTCTGGTGGAGTTTTGGTTTGCCAAATTGTAGATGTTTTCTCATGGCCAAGTGTAGACCATGTGCCCAACTCTCACACACACACACCAATCTTCCCGCTCCACACAGTAAAACCATGATCCCAGACAGGCACACTGGGAATGCCTTTGGTCTTAATTACAGCTACTATCATTCACAACACAACTTGTTACGGCACTGAATCGCTTTACTCATAAGTGAGTGGTTTCATGACAAAAATACAGTAGATCTACATCTTCTAGTGTCTACAACCTCCAGTGCTGCGCTGACAATCTTACTTCTCTCAAAAATAAACTCAGAACCTGAACTTCATTCACCCACCCCCCCCCCCTCCTCTCTGTAGTTGCCATGACACCCACAGCAGGCATAATAACATCCCCAGCAGGTCTTCCATTCCATTTCACACCATCATGTCAACACTTCACGTTTCCTCCCGAGTTCATTTAAGGTCAGTAAATCAATACGGTGCCAGTGCCTGTCCTATTCTAGACAGAGGAAAGCTCACCGTGTTGCTTTCTCTGTCTCTGTGTGTCTCTGTCCCTGTCTGTGTGTTTGAGTGGTGGTGCTGGGGATAGAGACAGACAGCTAATTGTGTGGACAGAAACAATGGTGTGAAGTGAGAGAGAAGAGGAGATATCTTCCCCAAGTCTTTAATGTGCCTCGAACACCCAGCAGTACCAGTCAGACACCTCAGCAGTCAACTAGTGCTCTGTGGACATTGTTATGTAGCAGTGACCTTCAACATCTCTAGATTCATATGAATCAACTTATCTTAGGCAATACATGTATATCAGTCTCCATGTGTGTCCTTACCGTTGCTGGT
>NC_036848.1:38128438-38238685 GCF_002910315.2 Salvelinus sp. IW2-2015 | reverse complement strand
TCAGAAAATAAAATGTAGACCCTCCACAAGTCTTGTTCATCCTTGGGAGCAATTTCCAAATGCCTGAGGTATCACGTTCATCTGTACAACAATAGTACGGGAAGTATAAACATCATGGGACCAAGCAGCTGTCATACCGCTCAGGAAGGAGATGCGTTCTGTCTCCAAGAGATGAACGGACTTTGGTGCGAATGAGCAAATCAATCCAGAACAACAGCAAAGGACCTTGTGAAGATGCTGGAGGAAACAGATACAAAAGTTCTATATCCACAGTAAATGAGTCCTGTATCGACATAACCTGAAAGGCACTCAGCAAGCGAAGAAGCCACTGCTCCAAAACAAACTATAAAAAAAGCCAGACTATAGTTTGCAACTGCACATGGGGACAAAGATCGTACTTTTTGGAAGGAATGTTCCTGGGTCTGATAAAACAAAAATAGAACTGTTTGGCCATAATGACCATCATTACGTTTTGGAGGAAAAAAGGGGGATGTTTGCAAGCAAGAAACACCATCCCAACCTTGAAGCACAGGGGTGGCAGCATCATGTTGTGCCGGTTCTTTGCTGCAGGAGGACAGACATCTATTCACAAAATAGATGGCATCATGAGGACGAACAATTATGTGGATATATTGAAGCAACATCTCAAACATCAGTCAGGAAGTAAAGCTTGGTCGCAAATGGGTCTTCCAATTGGACAATGACACCAAGCATACTTCCAAAGTTGTGGTAAAATGTTTAAGGACAACAAAAGTCAAGGTATTGGAGTGGCCATCACAAAGCCCTGACCTCAACCCCATAGAAAAGTTGTGGGCAGAACTGAAAAAGCGTGTGCGAGCAAGGAGGCCTACAAACCTGACTCAGTTACACCAGCTCTGTCAGGAGGAATGGGCCAAAATTCACCCAACCTATTGTGGGAAGCTTGTGGAAGGCTTCCCGAAACGTTTGACCTAGGTTAAACAATTTTAAAAGGCAATGCTACCAAATACTAATTAAGTGTAATGTAAACTTCTGACCACTGGGAATGTGATGAAATAAATAAAAGCTGAAATAAATAATTCTCTCTACTATTATTCTGACATTTCACATTCTTAAAATAAAGTGGTTATTCCTAACTGACCTAAGACCAGGGAAGTTTTACTAGGATTAATGTCGGAATTGTGAAAAACTGGAGTTTAAATGTATTTGGCTAAGGGTATGTAAACTTCCGACTTCAACTGTAGTTCTCTAAATCCCCAAAACATGTCACTACAACTCTACTGGGTCACTGCTGGGACAAGACAATTTGCTTACCCTAAGTAAGTTAAACAACGCATAAAACAAAGTTGTGCAGTATAAATCACTTGCATTCTTTTTATCATTGAGAAAACTATTCAATATAAACAAAAACATGTATGGCGTGTAGCTAGCTGTCATTGAAAGTGTTTTTCATGGTTGCTAGGGTGAGGGACGCCACAGTTTCTGTCCTATCCAACTAAACAGTTGTCAGACTGACTTTGACAACTTCCCAGAGCGATATAAGAATATGAGCCAGATTCACTAAGTGTTTGCACCTGTGAGCAGAGCACCTGCTATTTTCATAAGGATATAAAAGACAAGACAACAAAGGAATCATTATTTCATCTTTCGTTCTACCGCTTTATCTTCAACTCCCTGTGTTAAAAAATAACAGGTGCAAACTTTCAGTAAATCCAATATGGCTGTTTAACTTCACCAAGACTCTCTGCCTCACTCTTTCAATTCACGTGTCCCCATTTGACTCTTGCCGGAGGAAGCAAGAACAAGAGAAGGAGAGAGCGAATGAAAAGAGGATAAGAAGCATGACTGACACAGAACCTGACAGAGAGAAAATCTGTCATTCACTTGACTCCAATATCCAAATTCACAATACACAGTTGATATCAATTACCCCTTAGTGTCACCAGGGAGAGAATAGTCGTTGAGACTAACAAGCTTTTATTTCATTTGTGGCTTTGGCTAAGCACTCAGCTGTCTGCCTGTACTAAAGCGAGCTGAGCCAAAACCATCAGTTCTGATGACACACGTGGATAGAGAGAGAGAGGAGGGGAGAGAGGGAGAGAGTGCAAGGACAGAGACAGAAACAGACAAAAGGTGAGAGAGATTTGGCAGACAGACTCAAAGGAGGAGAGTCTTTCCCTTCCGATACGATGTATAACACTGTCAAAACACAGTCACAACGGTTATATAAAAGGTGCTTTCTGCCTCTATTTCTCTCCGTTAGCTTGACAAAGGAAATCGATCTGATGGGAGGATTCAGATATTAATGGAGAGACATACAGTATAATTAGGTTAGCTCTGGGGAATTGTATGTCACTGTATCCTTCTCTCAGGAGCTACAGCAGTAGCAATACAATTCTGAGAAGGGTCAAGTCTCTCTTAAGTGTCATTACGCTATACTAATGATACATCAAGATAGGATTCAATCAAATCTCGACTACACTCTCTATAATTGTCATTGTGCTATAAAATACATCAACAGAATAATTCAATCAAATCTCTACTGCAATCTGGGAACAGGTATCATCATTAAAGATGGAATCTGCAAGTAGGGGAAACAGCGCCACTAAGCCCACGGGCGAGATTATTCTTTTTGTTTTGTTGATGAAACGAAGTTGAGGAGCGTCACGCAACGTGGTAACATACATTTGCTGTATATATTCTGCTGTTCTATAGCACGTGTGATGATGTCCGAGGGGGGAAAAAAACAACAGTGTTCGTTGTTTGCAGTAACTTCTTTGTTGTTGTAATATCACAAACAGATGCAGCTACTTCAAGAGGACACTGACATGTCAAATTAGCATGAGTAAAGTGTGTCAATGAGCAAAGTTAAATACGGGTTTACGTTATATTTACAGTACCAGTCAAAAAGTTTGGACACCTACTCATTCAAGGGTTTTTCTTTATTTTTACTATTTTCTACATTGTAGAATAATACTGAAGACATCAAAACTATGAAATAACACATGGAATCATGTAGTAACCAAAAAAGGTTTTTATTTATATTCCTCAAAGTAGCCACCCTTGCCTTGATGACAGCTTTGCACACTCTTGGCATTCTCTCAACCAGCTTAATGTGGAATGCTTTTCCAACATTTCTTCTGTGGTCCAACTCATCCCAAACCATCTCAATTGGTTTGCGGTTGGGTGATTGTGACAACAGGTCAATCTGACGCATCACTCCACTCTCCTTGGTCAAATAAGCCCTTACAACTGGGTGTGTGTGTTGGGTCATTGTCCTGTTGAAAAACAAATGATAGTCCCACTAAGCACAGACCCAGATGGGATGGTGTGCGCTGCAGAATGCTGTGGAGCCATGCTGGTTCAGTGTGCCTTGAATTCTAAATAAATCACTGACACCAGCAAAGCACCCCCACACTAATCACACCTCCATGCTTCAGGACAGATTTCCACCGTCTAATGTCCATTGCTAGTGTTTCTTGGCCCAAGCAATCTCTTCTATTTTATTGGTGTCCTCTAGTAGTGGTTTCTTTGCAGCAATTGACCATGGAAGGCCTGATTCACGCAGTCTTCCTTGAACAGTTGATGTTGAGATGTCTCTGTTACTTGAAATATGTGAAGCATTTATTTGGGCTGCAATCTGAGGTGCAGTTAACTCTAATGAACGTATCCTCTGCAGCAGAGGTAACTCTGGGTCTTCCTTTCCTGTGGCGGTCCTGTGAGAGTCAGTTTTATTATAGTGCTTGATGTTTTTTGCGAGTGCACATGAAGACATTTTTCAAAGTTCTTGAAATTTTCCACATTCACTGACCTTCCTGTCTTAAAGTAATGACGGACTGTCTTTTCTCTTTGCTTATTTGAGCTGTTCTTGCCATAATATGTGACCCGATTCAGGAAACTAGGTGTATGTCGCAAGTCACCAACTTCACAGGAGAGCAGTTTGAACGTAAAAAACATATTTATCAAAATTGTGTTGTTAGAAATGCCTTCTCGAACATGTGAACTTTCATGTGCCTGGCAAAACAAGTTTGTTATCTGTAAACATGAATACAATTGTTCAATTCCGAGCCTTATGGTTAAGCCACAAAAAAAGCTAGCAACCTTCCCACTAGCCATGACTGGCTGAGATAATGAGTGGGCTGGCCATGCCGAGAGAGGAGAGAGGATTGGTCTGCCATATAGAAGGCTGCTGTCTATTTGAGCTCGTCAGTCTGTGTTGGTATTATCCTGTTGAACGCAGCTTTTTTTTAAATGCATGTGTAGTGGAGCTGCATAAGTGTTGCTCTCCACTTTCTGGAGGATCAAGTTTTGAAAATCAGTGGAAATAGAGTATGATAGCTAAAGAGATGGAGAAAACACCTCCGGATTACATCTTCAAACTAAGGGAAAAGTGGTATGGCATTCCTGACAGGGAGACACATCATCATGCATGATGGACACATACAGGTAAGGATAGCTAGCTACATTTCAGATATTACACGTTTCTAATTTTGACAGAAAGTGGTTTCATTTCAAGCTAAAGTGTACTGTTAGCTAGCTAGCTAACGTTACCTGCTGGCTCCCTAGCTGACGCTATTATTCATTTCCCAGAGCCGTCTGCTTTTCTAGTTAAAGCCTAATGTTAGCTAGCTAACATTGAACCTGGTTGGTTAGCTCCCAGCACTGTGCATTCTTGGCACTTTTTTGGCTCATTAGCTAACGTTACGTGACGTGTGTGCTCTTAAACGTTGTTTACCTAGCTAGGTTCATTGTTTACCTAGTTTAGCTAGCTATTGTCTTAAGCTAGAGTGTACTGTTAACTAGCTAGCTAATGTTAGCTGGCCGGCTCCCTAGCTGACATTATTCGTTTCCCAGAGCGGTTTCCTTTTCTAGTTAGAGCCTAATGTTAGCTAGCTAACATTGAACCTGGTGGGTTAGCTCGCAGGACTGTGGCATTGTTGCACTGTTCATTGTTGTTTAACTTCTTCTGGCTGCAGGGGGCGTATTGACTAACTTGGGAAAATGTGCCCATTTCAAACGGCCTCGTACTCAATTCTTGCTCGTACAATATGCATATTATTATTACTATTGGATAGAAAACACTCTCTAGTTTCTAAAACCGTTTGAATTATTTCTCTGAGTGAAACAGAACTCCTTCTGCAGCCCACTTCCTGACAGGAAGTGAGTTTCTGAAATCGGAGGTCTCTGTTCAAGAGCTTGCCTATAAATGGGCATGACACGTATTGATATACATACACGTCATACACCTTCCCCTGGATGTCAAGCGGAAGTGAGAGAAGAAATGAGTGATTATTCTTGCTCTGAAGTGGAATAAATCCTCTTGGAATGACTGGTCCGCCGTTTCCTGTATTTTCGAAAGCGCGAAGTTGAACCGGAATCGCCTTCTGGAAAACCGTCGTTATAGGCGAATACTATCTCCGGCTTTGATTTTATTTGATACATGTCACAATATCATCGTAAAGTATGTTTTTTCAATATAGTTTTATTAGAATATTGAAATTTTTCGGGACGTTAGGCGTGTTTGCGTTAGGTCCCTTTGTTCAGGATGGAGAGCTTCACGCTACTTGGCCAGTGCGCTTGCTAATTCAAGAGGGAAAGAAGTCGTTCTAAACCCAAACAAAGACTGTTCTGGACAACGGACCTCGTACAACATTCTGATGGAAGACCACCAAAAGTAGGACCCGTTTTGGGATGCTATTTCATATATCTGTCGAACTGTGCTATCGGTACCGTTTGCCTTGAATCAATGCTGTTGTGTTTTAGCTATTGTGGTAAGCTAATATAACGCTATATTGTGTTTTCGCTGTAAAACACTTAAAAAAATCTGAAATATTGGCTGTATTCACAAGATCTTCGTCTTTCATTTGCTATACACCATAATTTTTCAGAAAAGTTTATGATGAGTATTTAATATTTGACGTTGGTGTCTGTAATTACTTTGGTTGCTTCGGTGCTTTTTTGACGGTAGCTGTGATGGTAGCATCAATGTAAAACTGATTTATACCTCAAATATGCAAATTTTTCGAACAAAACATAGATTTATTGGGTAACATGTTATAGACTGTCATCTGATGAAGTTGTTTCTTGGTTAGTTTGGTTGGATCTTGGTTAGTTAGGCTTTGTGGCTTTGTGCATGCTACCTGTGCTGTGGTGAAAATGTCTGTCCTTTTTTCTATTTGGTGGTGAGCTAACATAAATATACGTGGTGTTTTCGCTGATAAAACATTTTAAAAATCGGACATGTTGGCTGGATTCACAAGATGTTTATCTTTCAAATGCTGTATTGGACTTGTTAATGTGTGAAAGTTAAATATTTCTAAAAAATATATTTTGAATTTCTGCCCTGCACTTGAGCTGTGTTTGTCATAAGTGTACCGACCTCGGGCTTGCAGCCTGAAAAAGTTAACTAGCTAATGTTAGCTGGCTGGCTCGTTTGCTAACATTACATTACGTGTGTACAACACCCGTTGAACATGGCCGGTGTCTGCACACCTGTTAATTGAAATGCATTCCAGGATGTACCTCATGAAGCTGGTTGAGAGAATACCAAGAGTGTGCAAAGCTGTCATCAAGGCAAAGGGTGACTACTGAAGTATCTCAAACAAAATAGATTTTGATTCGTTTAACACTTTTTGGTTACTACAGATTCCATAGTTTTCATGTCTTCACATTATTCTACCATGTAGAAATAGTAAAAACAAAGAAAAACCCTTGAATAAAAGTAGGTGTTTCCAAACTTTTGACTGGTACGTAGATAGCAAGTCTCTGTGACAAGTGATCTTATAGTTTCAATTACATTGGCAATGTGTTAATTTCATGTGCAGGCCTAGTTGCATGACAACTTTACTAAGAAAATGAACAGAAATGAATGTTTCAATGTTTAAATTACATTGAAAAAAATTACTTAATTTATATGTAGGCCTTGATGCATGACATGTTTAATCAGAAAATGAACAGGAAATTAATGTAATATCAGTGGATAATGGACTGAAAGGTGAAAGAAACATCTCTATTTACTATCAGGATTACAACAGAACTGTAACACTGTTGACATCAAAAGGGTCTGTACTTAGCAACTGGCACCTGGAAATGCAGATTGGAGTGATTATCTACTTCACATCATGTGTGCTCAGATGAGAGGTAGCTGCAGCTCTACAACATCCTCCAACATATTTACTCTGTAACAAGCCATTACAAAGCTGTAATTCCAGGATAGCTGAAACAAGATTTCAATACACTTACACAGGTGTGTCAAACATTTTGATCCCGGGGGACCGCACAGAAAATTGGTTATATTTCCTCGCCATCAAAATTTGTTAAAAATAAATAAAAAATAGCCATCTATCCATCGTTTTTGGAATGTCGATGATCCCGGACTGTCTAGCTTTCATTTCGGTGATTATTAGCGAGCTGGATACAGTAAAAAAAAATGATGAATGTGAGTCCATTATAATTTCTCCACAGTTTTGATTTGATTTATTCATTTTAAAAGTATATTAAAGTTCATCCCCCCGCCACACACACATTTTCCATGGGGCATTACAACACTATTACAGCTAGAAATACAATAATTTCGCGTGCACCTGTGATAACATCTGCAAATCAGTTTATGCGACTGACAAACTTTGATAACGTTGCAAATTTTATACATTTCATGCAATTCTACACAATTTGACATGCGGCAGAGATATTTTTTGCAGTTTTACAGGTAATTTCCTGCAATTCTGCACATTTTGTAATGACTTATGCATGTTAATATGATATCTGAGTGAGAATGACTAACAAAATCAATTGGGGCCCCTAGAGGTCAGGGCCCCTAGGCACGTGCCCTGCATGAATTACTACAAGTTTAGAGAGCTGGCTAGACTAACTACCAATCTAAAAATTGTTAGTTTGCATGGCTAAATTGACTGACTGTCCATGATTGACATAACAGAAAAACTGCTGATCACCTGGTGTATTCTACTATTCTTATTTTCAATAGTAAGTTGAGCCCCCGACTGAGTTCTTAAAAAAAATTATTATATGTCAACACGAACCAGGCTTTAAAACCAACAATTAACTTAAGATCTCTATTGGTTAACGTTGGTTGTTCTTTATCGCTTGGTACATTAGAGTAAAACCCCCATTTATGAAACAAATTCAAACAACAAAACCACTTTTCGCGTGGGCGCAACCAATTGTGGGGTGGCTGGTGATGTTTTTTTCAAAAAAAAGAATGTTTAATTCTTTTTTCAAAAAAATGGGCTTTTGTTATTTGGAAACTTTTAAAAATTTTTTTGTTTGTTGGGGGAAAAAAAGTTTAAAATAATTTTTTTCTAAAAAAAAAAAAAAAAATTATTTAATTTTTTGAATATTTTTCGCGTGGCCCTTTTGTGGTCCACTTTTTGAAAAAAGTGCCTGGTGTGGATATGTTTTGCCGTTTTCATACAAAAGTGTGTTTAACACCGAAACCTTTTCCGGGGCTTGTGCCAAGGGGGCTCATTGGAAGGGGGAACAAAAACAGCTCTCCTTATAAGATAGGTAATAACTTAAGGCTTAAAAAAAATGGTTCTTAAAGCCTGGTGGGGGCCTGGGGGGCCTTTCGTGGCGCGTTTTTTTGGCGCTTTTTATAAAACCATTTTTAAAACAATTACCGTTTGTGTTTAACCAAAAACAACCCGGGTTTTGATGGAATTAACCCAAAATGGGGGCCGGTTTTTTGTTTGTTCTGCCCAAAACCCCCCCACCCTGTTTTAAATTTTGGAAAATGGGGCATTTTTCCCAAGGTTTGGGATTTTACCCCTAGTTTTGGGGTGAAAGGGCTATGGGTTGATTATAAAGGGAAAAAGTGATTGGCGCCTAAATTGTTTTAAACCTCCAATAAGAGTGGGCGATGCTGTTTTCTGCCCAAAAAAAAGGGGGGGGCTTGGTTCCAATCCAAGGGGGGCCAAGGTGTACCAGTGATATTCCCGTGTCCTGGGGTGTGGGTCGGATCTCTATCCTTTTGGAAGTTATTTTTTTTCTTCAAAATCGAAATAATAATCAGTACAAAGTTTTTTTTGAAAATTTTTCGTGTTTTTAAAGAAAACACTTTTTTTTGTAGCGGTATTACTTTCTACAACCATTTGATTCCATGGTTATTTAGTTTCTCTCCAATTCGGTTGGTGCGGTTCCTTTTTTCCACATTCTTTTATGTGTGTGTCTCCACACCCCCATTATTACAAAAAAAATAAAACATGTATACGTTTGTTCAAGACTACCAGCAATTTTCCCTGTGGCTCTGCTTTCCTATTTTATCGTTTGCTAGTCCTCCCGGTTTTGACGCCCTTGCCTGGTTTTCTTGGACTCTGTTGCCCACCTGCGCCTGGACCCTCTGGCCTCCGCCACCCTGTACTGCCTTGCCCGCGCGAACCGTTGTTAGCCCTCTGCATGCCCGCGCGACCTGTTAGCCTCTGCATTGCCCGGCCGGACCTGTAACTGCAGCCGCCACCTGTCTCTGGGCGATTGCCCGCCTTAACCTGGTACCTCGTGTGCCCGCCGACCTGTACCTCGCCACTTATGTGCCCCTGAGGCCTGCCCCACTGACCTTGTACCTCTGCCCACCCCGAGCCTGCCCACTGACCTGTACCTCTGCCTGCCTTTGACCCGTCTTCTTGCTTGTCCCGTGATGCAAACATAAATATTGTTTACTTCGACAGGTCTTGCATCTTTGATTGTCTTACTTTGATATCTGGATAATAATTGGTGTTTGGGCTCCTAGCAGGCCCAGGGCTCCAAGCAACCCTATGTTGCGTTATGCCGGACCAGCGGCTGGTTGTGTGATATTCCAAGTGAGTGACAGAATTAGCTAGTTATATGGCCTTAGTTGGTCTGAGCAATTCCCCATCTTTAATTCGATTAAACAGCTTTGACGCTCTGACACTTCTTGCCTCGCATGATCACCCCACTACGGGCCCAGTTCACACTGACCTTAACATTATGCTGGTTATATGGCATGGGGGTAAACTTCAGATGCCCAAAGCAGCTCGAACAACAATGATGGAATTTGAAAAAAGGACAATGATGGTATCTGTCAAAGTCAGATTGAGAGAACTAAGCATAAAAACAGTTGTGTCTAGTAGCCTTTACAGAGTCTACTTGAAACATTTTTATAGACAAACAGTCTAGGGCAATCTAGTAAAATGTTCTAATAGTGTCTGTTGGAGGGACGGCAGGGCTGTGGGTCTTATGGAGGATTTTTTTTACAAAGCTACCGCCTGGACAGGAGAAAGAAGAGGATGCCAGGGGATTGGTGAGGCAACCACCAGTACAGAAACCAGCACTGAAACCCAACCAACATAGTACGCCAAACGTGTAATGCACAGAACTATTACAGGAAGGAAAACCTCCACAGATACAAGCTGGAACTCAGGAACCTTTACAGCACTAGCTCACCCACGCATGACGGTCCTCTGGTTACTATAGCAACGCAGAAACATAATACACACGGACGCACATGCATGTACGTGTCGTGCGCGCATACATATGTGCATGCACACACACACACACATACAACATTATCTAATCTATCTGAACTTTAACATAAGAGGGATGGAGGCCCGTTTGAAATAACGGATATCCTATAAATAGCAGATTGCTTCAGTTAAATGTTATTAGATAGTTGGAGACAGTTTGGAAAAGTCCTAGTTACAGTGGCTCTGCTGGTTGACTGTGTGTGTGTGTGTGTGTGTGTGTGTGTGTGTGTGTGTGTGTGTGTGTGTGTGTGTGTACACTGTGCATTTATTGTGCTTACATTTCCAATTACTTGAGGAAAGCACATCAAAGAAGTACTGGTGATTGTCTATGCCCCTCAGAGGCCGATTTTGCAATACCACAAGTACAATAATCATTTGAATTTTTCAGCTGGGATGACCGTTACAGCTGTGTGTATTTCTGTGCAAAGTTATGAAAGATGAAGCATTTCCCACCAAGGACATCTGACAGCAAGTAAAACTAATCCAACATCAAGAACAAAAGAGTGTCATGGGATCATATCCCCCTCGTCTCTCTGCAACCCTGGAGTCAGAGAGATGGTGAGCTACTGAAGAGATGCTTATTCTCCACAGAGATAGATATGATAGATATGAAATTATAGATAGATAGATAGATAGATAGAGATAGATATGATAGATACTCAGATATGAAATGAGTATGTAAGGGAAATAACAACAATGTGAAGGGGTTTTGCCATGCTTTTGGCTGTGTGGTAGACACTCCTTCAGAAGAGGGTGACATGACTGCCCTCTAGTTTGGTTTGTCTTTTCTCTTTCCCATTAACACATTAACCAAAGAGACCTTCATCTAAAAAGGAGAGGGAGGAAGGAGCAACTTGTTATTCTGGTCGTGTTTCTGGGTGGAGTTTTGGTTTGCCAAATTGTAGATGTTTTCTCATGGCCAAGTGTAGACCATGTGCCCAACTCTACACACACACACACACACACAATCTTCCCGCTCCACACAGTAAAACCATGATCCCAGACAGGCACACTGGGAATGCCTTTGGTCTTAATTACAGCTACTATCATTCACAACACAACTTGTTACGGCACTGAATCGCTTTACTCATAAGTGAGTGGTTTCATGACAAAAATACAGTAGATCTACATCTTCTAGTGTCTACAACCTCCCAGTGCTGCGCTGACAATCTTACTTCTCTCAAAAATAAACTCAGAACCTGAACTTCATTCACCCACCCCCCCCCCTCCTCTCTGTAGTTGCCATGACACCCACAGCAGGCATAATAACATCCCCCAGCAGGTCTTCCATTCCATTTCACACCATCATGTCAACACTTCACGTTTCCTCCCGAGTTCATTTAAGGTCAGTAAATCAATACGGTGCCAGTGCATGTCCTATTCTAGACAGAGGAAAGCTCACCGTGTTGCTTTCTCTGTCTCTGTGTGTCTCTGTCCCTGTCTGTGTGTTTGAGTGGTGGTGCTGGGGATAGAGACAGACAGCTAATTGTGTGGACAGAAACAATGGTGTGAAGWGGAGAGAGAAGAGGAGATATCTTCCCCAAGTCTTTAATGTGCCTCGAACACCCAGCAGTACCAGTCAGACACCTCAGCAGTCAACTAGTGCTCTGTGGACATTGTTATGTAGCAGTGACCTTCAACATCTCTAGATTCATATGAATCAACTTATCTTAGGCAATACATGTATATCAGTCTCCATGTGTGTCCTTACCGTTGCTGGCTGTGTTGACATAGTAGTGCCGCCCTTGTGGTGACATGTAGCACTTCCAGTGTTGAGGGAGAGGSTCTCCGAGGTCCTCAACAGGCAGTGAGGTCATAGACGCAGTTTTCTGTCAAAACAGATACATAAAAGACGTATAAGATGAATAAAATGAACATAAGGGCTTTCAGCATTCACATGAGAGTGCTTACCGTGTCTTTTGTTTCTAGCTCATTTCACAATTAGCAACCATTGGTGGATAGACTGCGGTATATTGCAATACAAAAAACAACAAAACAACTAGAGCCAGTCTGCTATTGGCCAGGCATGATAGAACTAATTGAACTTGTCTGCACACACAAACACAGGTGAGTGTGTAGCCAACTCTGGCCAGCTGCTATTGATTAACAACATGAAAACAACGTAGTTAAGTACAAGGCCAAGGCCATTGTAACACATGATTGGATGTTATTGGTGGTGGTTGGGAAAACCGGATGAAATTCCATAACAATTACTCTCTGTTATTGGAGCGGGTGCCAACTCGTCAAGCGTCTATAAGAGATTAGTTTTAGTGGGTGTAAGTAATAGTAATCCACAGACTGGAGTGATTCAGGAGAGTTCTAAGTGCAGGTTAAGGTCTTATAACTATTACATGACTGCATGTCTACAGCGGGACAAAGGGAGAGCTAGGCTTAAGATATCTTATTAGTTAATGAGAACCTTTGATTACTTTTAGGTGAGGGGCATTTTCACGGTACACTCAAAAAGATGCTGGGTTAAAAACTACCCAATTTGGGTTATTTGGTAAATATTTGAAAAGAACACATGCTGGGTTATTTTGATTAACATGGGTTAATTTAACCATCAGTTGGGTTTTTAATTRCCTTTCATTCTGGGTAGACCCAGCAGCTGGGTCTCTTAATGTAATCCACAGGTTATTTTCAGGAGGCGTGGTCTATTAGGGGGCTTGGCTTTCATAGTTATATAATTAGGCCACCCGTGAGAGTAAATGTCATTCCTGTTCATTATGTTAAGTTTGTACACTGCACATTTCAATTTCCTTGAATATTTTTGCACATTATGTATTTTAGTATAACATTAATATTTATGGTATTTAATTTGGAGGAGCAGGCGAGTTTGATAAGGACTCACCCCGTTCCTGTACAAAGGACCAAAGACAGACTTTTAGCAAAGTGACTTAACATGGTTTTCATGTCTTAAAATTGTTTTACCTTGTTAAATCATTTGTACACATTTTAAATGGCATTTACAGAATTTGATGTTTCTTTACAAGGACAAAGTACTTTTATTTATGGTTGTTTCTATTGTTTTTAACAACATGTACTTTTTAACAAATTTAAAATGTAATAACACTGTTATGTTTTATGCGTGTATAAAATGATGAGCAAAAATATATAAGCTGTTTTAAAGGAAATCCAACAATAAAACTTTTCCAAAAGAAAAAAACATTAATATTTACATATTGTAACAAAGTGGTAACTATCCAGACAGTAGGATATGCATGAGGAACTCACACAGTTGTATAAGCCTCATTAAAGCCACAAACATGTCAGTGTTGAACCATAACATGTGATAACAGAACAGATTAACTGGAATGACATTTACTCACAGGCTGCTCTGGATCATTACACTGGATCATTACTCCTAGCTAGCTGCTAGCTAACTAGRTGCAAACGAGTGGCTACTGTTAGCTAACGCCTCTCWCCCGAAGCAAGCGGGAGAGTTGAATTCACTGCTTTTGCACACTCCGCCAACCCTGATGGCCTAGCCGTGTCTGACTCCTGGCTCAGGAAGGCCACCAAGAATTCTGACATTTAAAAAATAATTCTGCCAAGATAGTACTGCCAAAGGGGGTGGAGAGGTAATCTACTGCAGCGATAGCCTGCAGAGTTCTGTCATGCTATCCAGGTCTGTACCCAAACAGTTTGAGCTTCTACTTTTAAAAATCAACCTTTCCAGAAATAAGTCTCTCACTGTTGCCGCTTGTTACAGACCCCCCTCAGCCCCCAGCTGCGCCCTGGACACCATATGTGAATTAATTGCCCCCATTTATCTTCAGAGTTTGTACTGTTAGGTGACCTAAACTGGGATATGCTTAACACCCCGTCCTACAATCTAAGCGAGATGCCCTCAATCTCACCCAAATTATTATGCAACCTACCAGATACAACCCCAAATCCGTAAACTCGGGCACCCTCATAGATATCGTCCTGACCAACCTGCCCTCTAAATACACCTCTGCTGTCTTCAACCAGGATTTCAGTGATCACTGCCTCATTGCCTGCATCCGTAATGGGTCCGCGGTCAAACCACCACCCCTCATCACAGTCAAACGCTCCCTAAAACACTTCAGTGAGCAGGCCTTTCTAATCAACCTGGCCCGGGTATCCTGGAAAGATATTGACCTCATTCCGTCAGTAGAGGATGCCTGGTTATTCTTTAAAAGTGCTTTCCTCACCATCTTAAATAAGCATGCCCCATTCAAAATATTTAGAACCAAGAACAGATATACAGTTGAAGTCGAAAGTTTACATACACCTTAGCCAGTTTTTCACAATTTCTGACATTTAATCCAAGTAAAAATCCACTGTCTTAGGTCAGTTAGGCTCACCACTTTATTTTAAGAATGTGAAATGTCAGAATAATAGTAGAAAGAAAGATTTCTTTCAGCTTTTATTTCTTTCATCACATTCCCAGTTGGTCAGAAGTTTACATACACTCAATTAGTATTTGGTAGCATTGCCTTTTAAAATTGTTTAACCTAGGTCAAACGTTTCGGGAAGCCTTCCATAAGCTTCCCACAATAGGTTGGGTGAATTTTGGCCCATTCCTCCTGACAGAGCTGGTGTAACTGAGTCAAGTTTGCAGGCCTCCTTGCTCGCACACGCTTTTTCAGTTCTGCCCACAAATTTTCTATAGGATTGAGGTCAGGGCTTTGTGATGGCCACTCCAATACCTTGACTTTGTTGTCCTTAAGCCATTTTGACACAACTTTGGAAGTATGCTTGGGGTCATTGTCCATTTGGATGACTCATGTGTGACCAAGCTTTAACTTCCTGACTGAGGTCTTGAGATGTTGCTTCAATATATCCACCTANAATATATCCACCTAAATTTCCCTGCCTCATGATGCCATCTAATTTGTGAAGTGCACCAGTCCTTCCTGCAGCAAAGCACCCCCACAACATGATGCTGCCACCCCCGTGCTTCACGATTGGGATGTTGTTCTTCGGCTTGCAAGACTCCCCCTTTTTCCTCCAAACACAATGATGGTCATTATGGCCAAACAGTTCTATTTTTGTTTCATCAGACCAGAGGACATTTCTCCAAAAAGTAAGATCTTTGTCCCCATGTGCAGTTGCAAACCGTAGTCTGGTTTTATGGCGGTTTTGGGTCAGTGGCTTCTTCCTTGCTGAGCGGACTTTCAGGTTATGTCGATATAAGACTCATTTTACTGTGGATATAGATACTTTTGTACCCGTTTCCTCCAGCATCTTCACAAGGTCCTTTGCTGTTGTTCTGGGATTCATTTGCACTTTTCGCACCAAAGTACATACATCTCTAGGAGACAGAACGCGTCTCCTTCCTGAGCTGTATGACAGCTGTGTGGTTCCATGGTGTTTGTACAGATGAACGTGGTACCTTCAGGCGTTTGGAAATTGCTCCCAAGGATGAACCAGACTTGTGGAYGTCTACAGTTTGTTTTGTTTTTTTCTGAGGACTTGGCTGATTTCTTTTGATTTTCCCATGATGTCAAGCAAAGAGGCACTAAGTTTGAAGGTAGGCCTTGAAATACATCCAATTTCCCAAGCTGTTTAAAGGCACAGTCAACTTAGTGTATGTAAACTTCTGAACCACTGGAATTGTGAGACAGTGAATTATAAGTGAAATAATCTGTCTGTAAACAATTGTTGGAAAAATTACTTAGGACATCTACTTTGTGCATGACACAACAGACTTGCCAAAACTATAGTATATAGCATCTCAGCACGCTCAATGTCCCAAACGATATCAAAATCGCCAAAAGACAATACTGTGCAGCCGTATTCATCGACCTGGCCAAGGCTTTTGACTCTGTCAATCACCGCATTCTTATCGGCAGACTCAACAGCCTTAATTTCTCAAATGACTGCCTCGCCTGGTTCACAAACTACTTCTCAGCCAGAGTTCAGTGTGTCAAATCGGAGGGCCTGTTGTCCGGACCTCTGGCAGTCTCTATGGGGGTGCCACAGGATTCAATTCTCGGGCTGACTCTTTTCTCTGTATACATCAATGATGTCGCTCTTGCGGCTGGTGATTCTCTGATCCACCTCTACTCAGACGACACCATTCTGTATACTTCTGGCCCTTCTTTGGACACGGTGTTAACTAGCCTACAGACAAGCTTCAATGCCACACAACACTCCTTCCGTGGCCTCCAACTACTCTACTTAAATGCAAGTAAAACTAAATGCGTGCTCTTCACCCGATTGCTGCCCGCACCTGCCAGCCCGTCCAGCATCACTACTCTGGACGGTTCTGACTTAGAATGTGGACAACTACAAATACCTAGGTGTCTGGTTAGACAAACTCTCCTTTCAGACTCATATTAAGCATCTCCAATCCTAAATTAAATCTAGAAATCGGCTTCCTATTTCGCAACAAAGCATCCTTCACTCATGCTGCAAAACATACCCTCCTAAAACTGACAGTCCTACCGATCCTTGACTTCGGCGATGTCATTTACAAAATACCCTTCAACACTCTACTCATTAAATTGGATGCAGTCTATCACAGTGTCATCCGTTTCATCACCAAAGCCCCATATACTACCCACCACTGCGACCTGTATGCTCTCATTGGCTGGCCCTCGCTTCATATTCGTCGCCAAACCCACTGACTCCAGGTCATCTCTAAGTCYTTGCTAGGTAAAGCCCTGCCTTAGTTCACTGGTCACCATAGCAGCACCCACCTGTAGCATGTGCTCCAGCAGGTATATTTCACTGGTCACCCCCAAAGCCTATTCCTCTTTGGCCGCCTTTCCTTCCAGTTCTTTGCAGCCAATGACTGAATTGCAAAAATCACTGAAGCTGGAGACTCATGTCTCCCTCACTAACTTTAAGCATCAACTATCAGAGCAGCTCACAGATCATTGCACCTGTACATAGCCCATCTGTAAATAGCCCATCCAACTACCTCATCCCCATATTGTTATTTATTTTATTTATATTTTTTTGCTCCTTTGCACCCCAMTGTCTCTACTTGCACATTCATCTTCTGCACATCTATCACTCGTGTTTATTTGCGAAATTGTAATTATTTCGCCACTATGGCCTATTTATTGCCTTACCTCCCTAATCTTACTTCATTTGCACACACTGTATATAGACTTTACTATTGTGTTATTGACTGTTTGTTTGTTTATTCCATGTGTAACTCTGTGTCACACTGCTTTGCTTTATCTTGGCCAGGTCACAGTTGTAAATGAGAACTTGTTCTCAACTGGCTTTCCTGGTTAAATWAATTAATTAATAAAAATGTAAATTGATTTTTATTTGGATTTCATGTAATGGACATACACAAAATATTCCAAATTGGTGAAGTGAAAAAAATAACTTGGAAAAGTGGTGCGTACATATGTATTCACCCCCTCTGCTATGAAGCCCCTAAATAAGATCTGGTGCAACCAATTATTTTCAGAAGTCACATTATTAGTTAAATGAAGTCCACCTGTGTGCAATCTAAGTGTCACATGATCTCAGTATATATATATATATATATATATATATATATACACACACCTATTCTGAAAGGCCCCAGAGTCTGCAACACCACTAAGCAAGGGGCACCACCAAGCAAGCGGCACCACGAAGACCAAGTTGCTCTCCAAACAGATCAGGGACAAAGTCAATAAATCCATTATTAAAATATGACAAGAATATGGCACCACAACAAACCTGCCAAGAGAGGGCCGCCCATCAAAACTCATGGACCAGGCAAGGAGGGCATTAATCAGAGGCAACAAAGAGACCAAAGATAACCCTGAAGGAGCTGCGAAGCTCCACAGGAGGAGATTGGAGTATCTGTCCATAGGACGACTTTAAGCCGTACACTCCACAGAGCTGGGCTTTACAGAAGAGTGGCCAGAAAAAAAAGCCATTGCTTAAAGAAAAAAAGAAGCAAATACATTTGGTGTTTGCCAAAAGGCATGTGGGAGACTCCCCAAACATATGGAAGAAGGTACTCTGGTCAGATGAGACTACAAATTGAGCTTTATGGCCATCAAGGAAAACACTGTCTGGCACAAACCAACACCTCTCATCACCCCAAGAACACCATCCCCACAGTGAAGCATGATGGCAGCATCATGCTGTGGGGAAGTTTTTCCATCGGCAGGGACTGGGAAACTGATCAGAATTGAAGGAATGATGGATGGTGCTAAATACAGGGAAATCCGTTTCAGTCTTCCAGAGATTTGAGACTGGGACGGAGGTTCACCTTCCAGCAGGACAATGACCCTAAGCATACTGCTAAAGCAAAACTTGAGTGGTTTAAGGGGAAACATTTAAAATGTCTTGGAATGGCCTAGTCAAAGCCCAGACCTCAATCCAATTGAGAATCTGTAGTATGACTTCACTATCACTAGGGTAGGGGGCAGCATTTGGAATTTTGGATGAAAAGCGTGCCCAAATTAAACTGCCTGCTACTCAGGCCCAGAAGATAGGATATGCATATAATTAGTAGATTTGGATAGAAAACTCTAAAGTTTCCAAAACTGTTAAAATAATGTCTGTGAGTATAACAGAACTGATATGGCAGGCAAAAACCCGAGGAAAATCCAACCAGGAAGTACTATTATTTTGAAAGGCTGTTTTTCCATTGAAAGCCTATCCACCATACAAAGACTTAGGACACAGTTCACGAGCGCCGTGGCTTCCTCTACGTGTGGCCAGTCTTCAGGCATTGTTTCAGGCTTTTACTCTGAAAAATGAGGGAGAAACAGTACTTTCAATCAGTGGCCAGTGGATTTCCATTCATCAGCCATGCGCCCTGATCGGGAACGCGCCTTTCTTGTTTCTCCTTTCCTATTGACGAAGCTTTTGTCCGGTTGAAATATTATTMATTATTTATGACAAAACAACCGGAGGATTGATTTTAAACATRGTTTAGCATTTTTCTACTGACTTTTATTGTACTTWAAAAAAAACTTTGTCTGGAATTAGTGCACGCGCCTTTTATTACTGGATTACTGGACAAAACGCGTGAACAAAAAGGAGGTATTTGGTCATAAAGAGGGACATTATCGAACAAAATGAACATTTGTCTAACATAGAGACCTGGGAGTGCCACCAGATGAAGATCAAAGGTAAGTGACTAATTTTAATGCTATTTCTGACACTCTCCTTGGCTGGAAAATGGTGGTATGGGTTTCTGTGGCTAGGTGCAGATGTAACAATCGCAAAGTGTGCTTTCGCCGTAAAGCGTTTTTGAAATCTGACACAGCGGTTGCATTAACTTCTCTGTGCTACGGATCCCTTTAGCGGGATCATTTTCCTAAACAACCGCTGAATTGCAGGGCGCAAAATATTACAAAAAATATTTATAATCATGCAATCACAAGTGAAATATACCAAAACACAGCTTAGCTTGTTGTTAATCCACCTATCGTGTCAGATTTCGAAAATATGCTTTACAGCGAAAGAAATRCAAGATTTTGTGAGRGTATCAATCAATGCTAGAACAGTTAGCCCCAAATTAGCATGGTCACGAAAGTCAGAAAAGCAATAAAATTAATCGCTTACCTTTGATAATCTTCGGATGTTTGCACTCACGAGACTCCCAGTTACACAATAAATGTTATTTTTGTTCGATAAATATTACTTTTATAACACAAAAAAAAGCCATTTGGGTTGTGCGTTATGTTCAGAAAACCAAAGCCTCGTTCCGTTCGACGAAAATTCCAAAAAGTAACCGTAATGTTCGTAGAAACATGTCAAATGTTTTTTATAATCAATCCTCAGGTTGTTTTTAACAAACATAATCGATAATATTTCAACCGGACCGTAACCTATTCAATAAAAGAGAGAAAGAAAATAGAGAGCTACCCCTCTTGCTCGCAGGAACTAATCAAAGGACACCTCACTAGTTTTGAAAAATCTCGCTCATTTTTCAAAATAAAAGCGTGACACTATGTCTAAAGCCTGGTCACAGCCTGAGGAAGCCATTGMAAAAGGAATCTGGTTGATACCCCTTTAAATGGAAGAAAGACGGGCAAGGAAACACAGATAAAAAAAATAAAAAATCACTTCCGGGTTAGATTTCTCAGGTTGTCGCCTGCAGAATCAGTTTTGTTATACTCACAGACAATATTTTGACAGTTTTGGAAACTTTGGAGTGTTTTCTATCCTAATCTGTAAATTATATGCATATTCTACGATCTGGACCTGAGAAATAGTCCGTTTACCTTGGGAACGTTATAAAAAAGATATCTGACCCCTAGCGTCAAGAGGTTTTAAGGAGAAGTTTATCTATATTTCCATGAATAATACTTGTATCGTTTATCAATGTTTATGATGAGTATTTCTGTAWTTTGATGTGGCTCTCTGCACTTTCACCGGATGTTTYTTTGAGACAATGCATTTCTGACCATAACGCYCCAATGTAAACAGATTTTTGGATATAAATATGAACTTTATCGAATAAAACATACATGTACTGTGTAACATGAAGTCCTATGAGTACCACCTGATGAAGATCCAAGATTAGTGATGAATTTTCTCTATTTCTGCTTTTTGTGACTCCTCTCTTTGGCCTGAAAAATGGCTGTGGTTTTCTGTGACTAGGTGCTGACCTAACATAATCGCATGGTGGTTGGACTGTGGTTGGATTTACAAGAAGTTCATCTTTAAAATGGTGGATAATACTTGTATGTTTGAGGAATTTTAATTATTGGAATTCTGTTGTTTTGAATTTGGTGCCCTGCAATTTCACTGGCACTTGTACCAGAGAGGTTAAAGATTTCCACTGGTGTACAGCACCTATCCAAAAATGTGCCACGCTTATAGAGACATACCCKAAGTGACTTGCAGCTGTAATTGCTGCAAAAGTTGTTTCTACAAAGTATTGACTTTGAGGGGGTGAATAGTTCTWTTTTTTGTCTTATTTCTTGTTTGTTTCACAATAAAAAATATTTTGCATCTTCAAAGTGGTTGGCATGTTGTGTAAATCAAATGATACAACACCCCCTCAAAAATCAAGGTAACAAAATAGAAAAAATGCAAAGGGGGGTGAATACTTTTGCAAGCCACTGAATGCGAGCACACTCGTTTGGTTCGCCTAGCCGACTTCAGCTTGCCACCAGCTGAACTGAAGCAGGCTTACGTCTTTACACTAAAAGGGCATGATCATCATTTTCACAATTTACAGTATTATTCCAGCCTCATAGTGTGGAAATATATACAGTTCCTTCAGAAAGTATTCACACCCCTTGACTGTTTCCACATTTTGTTGTGTTACAGCCTAAATTTAAAATGGATGAAATATATATTTTTTTMGGGGGGGTGGGGGGGGGGTCACTGGCCTACACACAATACCCCATTATTGTTTTGGCATGCCTAAATAAGTTCAAGAGTAAAACTGTACTTAGCAAGTTGCATGGACTCTGTGTGCAATAATAGTGTTTAACATGATTTCTGAATCTCATCTCTGTACCCTACACATACAGATAATTGTAAGGTCCCTCAGTCGAGCAGTGAATTTCAAACACAGATTCAACCACAATGACCAGGGAACTTTTCCAGTGCCTCACAAATAAAGGCACCTATTGGTAGATGGGTAAAGAAAGTAGACATTGAATATCATTTTCAGCATGATGAAGTTATTAATTACACTTTGGATGGTGTATCAATACATCCAGTCACTACAATTCTGTTGCTGGAGAGGAAGGAAACCACTAAGTGATTTCACAATGAGGCAATGTCTCAATGCTGACTTTAAAATAGTAACAGGGTTTAATAGCTGTAATAGGAGAAAACTGAGGATGGATCAACAACATTGTAGTTAACTCCCCAATACAAACCTAAATGACAGAGTGAAAAGGAAGCTTGTACAGAATTTAAAAAATATTACAAAACATGCAAAGCAATTAACTTTTTTGTGCTGAATACAAAATGTTACATTTGGGGCAAATCCAATACAACACATTACTGAGAATCACTCCATATTTTAAAGCAAAGTGGTGGCTGCATCATGTTATGGGTATGCTAGTAATCGTTT
Source organism: Salvelinus sp. IW2-2015 (assembly GCF_002910315.2). Lineage (NCBI taxonomy): Eukaryota > Metazoa > Chordata > Actinopteri > Salmoniformes > Salmonidae > Salvelinus > Salvelinus sp. IW2-2015. The sequence continues at coordinate 38,216,236 of NC_036848.1, read as the reverse complement.
AGGACWGGGGAGTTTTTCCAGGATTAAAAAAAACGTATTGGAGCTAAGCACAGGCAGTTCAAGCACTGAGTGACAGTTGACTTAAATCTAGTTGAGAATCTATGACAGGACCTGAAAATGGTTTTCTAGCAATGATCAACAAAACAAAATGACAGAACTTGAAGAATTAAAAAAWATATATATTTTTTAAGTTTATTTTTTTAAACAATGGGCAAATGGTGCTCAATCCAGGTGTGGAAAGCTCTTAAACACTTATCCAGAAAGACTCACAGCTGAAAACGCTGCCAAAGGTGCTTCTACAAAYTATTGACTCAGGGGTGTGAATACATACAGTAGCAGTCAAGTTTGGACACCTACTCATTCCAGGGTTTTTCTTTAAATTTTACTATTTTCTACACTGTAGAAGAATAATGAAGATATCAAAACTATGAAATGACATATGGAATCATGTAGTAACCATTTATATTTGAAATTCTTCAAAGTAGCCACCCTTCGCCTTGATGACAGCTTTGCACACTTGACATTCTCTCACCAAGCTTTGAGGTAGTCACCTGGAATGCATTTCAATTAACAGGTGTGCCTTGTTAAGTTAATTTGTAGAATGTCTTTCCTTCTTAATGCGTTTGAGCCAATCAGTTGTGTTGTGACAAGGTAGGGTGGTATACAGAAGATAGCCCTATTTGGTAAAATACCAAGTCCATATTATGGCACGAACAGCTCAAATAAGCAAAGAAAAACGACAGTCCATCATTACTTTAAGACATGTAGGTTAGTCAATTCCGAACATTTCAAGAACTTTGAAAGTTTCTTCAAGTGCTGTCGCAAAAACCAAGCACTATGAAGAAACTGGTTATCATAAGGACCGCCACAGGAACAGAAGACCCAGAGTTACCTCTGCTGCAGAGGATAAGTTCATTAGAGAGTTACCAGCCTCAGAAATTGCAGCCCTAATAAATGCTTCAGAGTTCAAGTAACAGACATCTCAACATCAACTGTTCAGAGGAGACTGCGCGAATCAGGACTTCATGGCCGAAATGCTGCAAAGAAACCACTACTAAAGGACACCAATAAGAAGAGACTTCCTTGGGCCAAGAAACACGAGCAATGGACATTATACTGGTGGAAATCTGTCCTTTGGCCTGATGAGTCCAAATTTGAGATTTTTGGTTCCAACCACCATGTCTTTGTGAGATGCAGAGTAGGTGAATGGATGATCTCCGCATGTGTGGTTTCCACCGTGAAGCATGGAGGAGGTGGTGTGATGGTGTGGGGGTGCTTTGCTGGTGACACGGTCTGATAAAAAAAAAAAAAATCAAGGCACACTAACCAGCATGGCTGACACAGCATTCTGCAGCGACACGCCATCCCATCTGGTTTGTGCTTAGTGGGACCCATATTTGTTTTTCAACAGGACATTGACCCAACATACCTCCAGGCTGTTTAAGGGCTATTTGACCAAGAAGGAGAGTGATGGCATGCTGCATCAGATGACCTGGCCTCCACAATCACCCGACCTCAACCCTATTGGGTTGGTTTGGGATGAGTTGGACTGCAGAGTGAAGGAAAATCAGCCAAAAAGTGCTCAGCATGTGGGAACTCTTTCAAGACTGTTGGAAAAGCATTCCAAGTGAAGCTGGTTGAGAGAATGCCAAGAGTATGCAAAGCTATCATCAAGGCAAAGGGTGGCTACTTTGAAGAATCTAAAATATATATATATATTTTGGTTACTACTACATGATTCCATARGTGTTATGTCATAGTTTGGATGTCTTCACTATTATTATACAATGTAGAAAATAGTACAAATAGAAAAATCCTTGAATGAATACTTTCTTAAAAGCACTGTTTAAAAACATAGGAAACTCACATTTTTGACTGTTCTGGGCCTTTAAAGTGAAAAAGTCCCAGTGAAACTCAGTTAACGTGGAATTGCACTGAAGTATTCCAACATCATATAAGCTCATTCACAGACGACCTACTAAAGTTATTCTTAATGACCTTTAAATACATCTAATCCCTCTCTTCAGCTAATCATCAAGATCATGCTTAGCTTAGTCTGTTTTGTTGGTTGGTGATGGGCTGGAGCAAAAGCCTCCACACCCCTCCTGACCAATAAACTAGAGTCTAGTAACAGGCAATGCAAGCAGCTTGAGTCATACTTATTTGACCAGTCATAATTCCATCAACTTGGAATGCTGGAAAGGTGCTATGGAACATTCTTTCAGCGCTAACATGCATGCATCATCATCATCATCATTACACAATCAGACACAACCTGTACACAATTGTTTCTGACTTAATAGTCAACTAGTCATTTTTATCGTTGAAAGGAATATGAGTCAGCATTCTAGAATGATAAAATGATCTGGGAGGAACAGGGTCTAACATGAATGAATCACCAATATTATACACAAAATGTCTGAGAATCCAAAATAACAGACACATCACCACATTCCCTCACTAATGCTGGGAATAAGAACCCGTGCTGCTTGGATCTTCAACGATGACATCACCAACTTGCAGGAGTCATTTATATAATTGAAGGCAGAAACTGTCCCTCAAGACAGATCGTTCCTTTTCTGTCCCTCTCAGAATTAACTCATTCCATTCAACACTTTCCAGGAAAAGAGAAGAGAGGTTTGCTGCTGGTCCCACAAGGATGGAGAGTATGAAGCAACATCAACCCTGGGTGACTTATGACATGTAATTATACAGAACATTACAGCATCGTACTTCCTTTGATGGTCACTGTGTTATACATGTCCACATCCGCCCTTCAGAAATGTATTTACTTAACTAACCTTGGATATTCCTCTATTTATTAAGAAATGGAGGCGTATAATATTTCAAAACAGAAAACATTTAATGGGATGGATGTACGAGTGTAAGCGAGCATGCTGTCTTGATGGGGGTAGTGGTCAGAATGTTGTAAAAGAGCAACCAAGATGCTTGAACAAAGGAGTAAACCAAAAGCACGATTTTCAGTGTTTTGTGTTTCTAAACCCAATAAACAAGGGTCCAATCACCATTGTTTTCTCCTCGCATGAAAACAAATAAAAGAGAGGGTCAGTAAGGGATCTTAGTGAGTGAAAGTGACCATCACCGAAAGCAAATTTCCTGTAGAAACCCGAGACACCAACTGAGTGTCTGTTTACTTCCCCTTAAAGTCTGCCTTCTTGTCTGCTTCCATACGTCTGAAACACACACACACACACAGTCCAACGACATGGTGAAATCTCACATTAGCTGGGGAATGTGTAACACAATGTTGGTTCACGTCTTGGTCTTATCAGTAAGGTGACACTAGGGTTTTTCTCCTGCTCTGCAGATAACACTGAGGAAGACAGATGGGAGTGGGCTGTCAGGACACTGATTTCAAGAAAAGAGGACATCATTGGTTCACCCCATTGACATGGTCCGTTTTCTAGACGGCAATATCTCATTGACTGTCTTTGAACACGGTCACTGAGTGAATTTGTCTTCTAACTGCCAGTCAGTAAATCACCGTTCAAAGAGTATATGGGCTCTGTGAACTGGGCTCAACCTTTTAATAACGACATGTGTTGGACCTCAATGTAAAATCTCTAACCCCGCTTCACAACATTGGGAGAGGTCACATCTTGAATTAACGTTCATATGAACCATGCATTGATATCAATGGGGAGTTAGGATTCAGGCCACAATTAGGCACACGGGGATGCAGTGAGTGAGGCAAATGAGCACCGCGCACCTATGTGTGCTGGGAACTAGGAACTTTGACAGCACATGGAGACAGCTTGTCCCGGCATATGCAACATTAAATAATGCACCATGCCAGATGGTTAACCTCGACAACCCCAGACTGCCTGTGGCTCTGCATTCACAGGATGCCAGAACAGCCCCTGGCTAAGAACATATGGTTTCAGCTATGGCTGTCTGGAGAGCAACAACAACAACAATCATGGTTGTCACTGTGAATGGCTGGCTGTCTGTGTTCTGTAGAGCCACAACAATCATGGCCGCCATCATGTTTCGAATACAGTATCTATTCCATTCTAATTTTCGTTGACATGTCGCTTATTCCATAAACCTAGAACCTAGTAAAGTCCCCCAAGTCATAAAGAGAGTTACCGTAAGCTCAAGCTGAGGATCATTTCAACACAAGCCAATGCCATTGATTCATTTTTGCTGAAATAACCAAATCAAGTCACCCGACCTTAGTTAATGATGACTAGTCCCAGTAGGGCTACGAGTACAAACAAACATGCTTATTATAAGAGCAGAGTGGTCCATGGTATGTATGGCATGACAGACACATCCCTGTGACGGTTTACATCGACGTTTCCCACACCCAAAAACACAAACAGCATCTCTTACTATGGAAAAACTAAATAGCTCATAGCTTTCCATTTCAGTGCCACTGGCTCCCCGCCTGGAAAACCAGGAATCATTTGTCAAATTCCCTTCGGAAAAATGGCTGTAAATACCCTGGGCCTGTGGAGGAGGTCAGTGAGAGTATGAAGAGGCATTAAACCATGCCGTTACCCTTTCACCTGAGTTGTAAAAGGCTAGCTAAGACCTGAGGAAGAGAGAGAGAGCGTTATGTTGAGAACAAACATTAAAAGGATAGTTCACTCCACAGTCAAAGTATGTCAGAAGTTTTAAGGTTGCTGAAAGTGGTTGAGCTTCCAACGGGGAATATGAACTCTTGGATCCATCTAATTCTATTATACATGTAGGGTGGACACAGACATTTGATATACAGATTTTAAAGTTTTGTATAAATAAATATCTCGACTGGACCTCTGCGTAAAATAAATCACTATTTGTTAACCATGTTTTTGTTAAAATAACATCAAGAAGAGAGAAAACTGGGTTATGGAAGTACTAAAGCTAATTCCCCCAGSCTCACCAGAAATAGTGTAAACATTAGATTGGGTTTCATACCACCCAATAGCAATTATTTTTATATCATATCAATGTCTTCGAGACAAATGAATATAATTTAAAGATGTAAAACTTCTGGCTTGATCAATTGAAAAGATTCTAATATTGAAGTTGAAGAAAAAAAAAATGTATTCAGTAATGAATTGCAGCAAGTCATTTAAATCTCATTTAGAACAAGACCAGAAATTGTGGGCTTCTGTCTTAGAATGAGATTTTCTATGAGTTTCTCTTCAACTTCCATCTGGGTTTTGACATGAGTTTATTCGTGTTTGACAACATAAGTAGGTGATTCACTGAGTAGATACTGAACGGTCAGCAGGTTTGTGAAATGGAGGTCGCCCACTCATGGACTGAGAGGAGAAATGTGCAGCCTCTGTATTAGTGGTCTCCCAGAGTTTCAACAGAGGATTACCAGTCAGGTCCTTGTCCAAAGCTTAGCTGCCCTTACTCATGCCTGAATTACTCATAGTCTCCTGACATGCGGTGGTGTGAGCTCAGTGTGTGTGTGCCACAGGAGGTTGGTGGCACCTTAATTGGGGAGGACGGGCTCATGGTAATGGCTGGAGCAGAATGGTATCAAATACGTCAAACACATGGTTTCCTGGTGTTTGATGCCATTCCATTCGGACCGTTCCAGCCATTATGAGCCGTCCTCCCCTCAGCAGCCTCCACCCGTGCGTGCATGCCTGCGTGTGTGTGTGTGTGTGTGTTCAGCCTGTCCTCCAGTGACCTCTAGTCAAACATCTGGATGTAGGAAGATGGGGGTATGAGGGTCAGGGTCTGTATGTGAAACCAGCAGTTCTGTTCTAGTTGAGCCAGGGATGGAAGTGTCCAGTACACGACCAGTTATAAGACAACACACCAGAACAGAGGTGGAACAGTATCATGAACCAAGGACAACAAGCCATTACAGAGAACATAAAYAAAGTTCCCAGTACACCAACTGTAACAGGTCTTTCAACTGTGGTTTAAATAAGTATATGTTGTTCAGTATACAGAAACATTGAGGTCGCAAACAATGCTGGTGATGATTCTTGAGAAGGAGAAATGTTTGGAGTTTTCCAATATTGCCAAATGTTGTACATCCTCAAAGCATCTGAAGTAGCCTTGGGCTGTACAGAGATACGATGTGAACACAAGCCACAAGCCCAAAAATGTGCATATATTTACATGCCAGCATATAGCCAAGTCAACAAACAGATCACTGACCATCTCGAATCCCACCGTACCTTCTCCGCTGTGCAATCCGGTTTCCGAGCCGGTCATGGGTGCACCTCAGCCACGCTCAAGGTACTAAACGATATCATAACCGCCATCGATAAAAGACATTACTGTGCAGCCGTCTTCATCGACCTGGCCAAGGCTTTCGACTCTGTCAATCACCATATTCTTATCGGCAGACTCAGTAGCCTCGGTTTTTCTAATGATCGCTTGCCTGGTCACCAACTACTTGCAGACAGAGTTCAGTGTGTCAAAATCGGAGGGCATGTTGTCCGGTCCTCTGGCAGTTCTCTATGGGGTCCACAGGGTTAATTCTCCGGGCCGACTCTTTTCTCTGTATACATAATGATGTTGCTCTTGCTGCGGGCGATTCCCTGATCCACCTCTACGCAGACGACACCATTCTATTATTCCGGCCCTTCCTTGGACACTGTACTATCTAACCTCCAAACGAGCTTCAATGCCATACAACACTCCTTCCGTGGCCTCCAACTGCTCTTAAACGCTAGTAAAAACCAAATGCATGCTTTTTCAACCGTTCGCTGCCTGCACCCGCACGCCCGACTAGCATCACCACCTGGAAGGTTCCGACCTAGAATATGTGGACATCTATAAGTACCTAGGTGTCTGGCTAGACTGCAAACTCTCCTTCCAGACTCATATCACAAACATCTCCAATCCAAAATCAAGCAAGAATCGGCTTTCTATTCGCAACAAGCCTCTTCACTCACGCCGCCAAACTTACCCTATGTAAAACTGACTATCCTCGATCCTCGACTTCGGCGATGTCATCTACAAAATAGCTTCCAATACTCTACTCAGCAAACTGGATGCAGTTTATCACAGTGCCATTCGTTTTGTTACAAAGCACCTTATAACGACCCACCACTGCGACCTGTATGCCCTAGTCGGCTGGCCCTCGCTACATGTTCGTCGTCAGAACCCACTGGCTCCAGGTCATCTACAAGGCTATGCTAGGTAAAGTCCGCCTTATCTCAGTTCACTGGTCACGATGGCTACACACCCGCAGCACGCGCTCCAGCAGGTGTATCTCACTGATCATCCCTAAGCCAAAACCTCATTTGGACGCCTTTCCTTCAGTTCTCTGCTGCCTGCGACTGAAAACGAATTGCAAAATCTCTGAAGTTGGAGACTTTTATCTCCCTAACAACTTTAAAAATCTGCTATCCGAGCAGCTAACCGATCGCTGCCTGCAGCTGTACATAGTCATCTGTAAACTACCACCATTTAACTACCCTCACCCCCATAACTGCTTTTATTTATTTACTTTTTCTGCTCTTTTTGCCACCCAGTATTTCTTCTTTGCACATGATATCTGATGATTTATCACTCCAGTGGTTAATCTGCTAAATTGTAATTATTCGATTTATTGCCTACCTATGCCTTTTGCACACATTGTATATAGATTCTCTTTTTTTTCTACCGATGTTATTGACTTGTTTATTGTTTACTCCATGTGTACTGTGTTGTCTGTTCACACTGCTTATGCTTTTATCTTGGCCAGGTCGCAGTTGCAAATGAGAACTTGTTCTCAACTAGCCTACCTGGTTAAATAAAGGTGAAATAAAAAAATAAAAAAACAGGGGCTGGCACACACACACACACACACGCTGACACACAGAGCAGAGGGTACCTCCTAGTCATGAGGGATGGCAAAAATAGTAGCAAGGTACACACTGTCTCTGTTTACTTTGCCTCTCCATCCCCCTCTCCCTCCCTCCCTCTTCCACTGTGATCTCTCTATCCCACCCTATCCTGTCCAGTCAGCACATGCAGTGTCAGAAGAACAGAGGTGTGACTGATGGTGGAAGTGTCTGTTTCCTATTATTCACTCATAAATACCTTTACTGTACTCTTATCAGCACCATCATATGTATATACCCAGAGTCCCTTGCCTTCATAGGTCACTACCAATAATTACAATGATGAAGGACTGGTGAATGTTGATGTGTACTTTCAGACCATGCAAAAGCTATACTAAAAGCCAATACGAAATATGGATGCTGTCAGGGTACATTTCCCCCCTCAAATGTAGATAAAAAGGCTCTGGTACACACACATGGTTGTGACTCAGCAAATATGAGCTCTTCACAATCTATCGTCATCCGTTTAACAATGGCTCCCAATGGAGAGTGGAGCAGCCAGCTAACGGCTGTTGCCCAAGACTTCTGAGGCTGCGAAGGAGAAGAGGAGAGAGTTCTCAACCCTGTGAGATCACTCAGCCAGTGACGGGCGGCTAGGGGGCCCAGGCCTCTCTCTCTCCGGGTGTGAGGAATACAGTCAGAGAAACATCTCTCACACACACACACACACAGTCACACACGCTCACTTAGTCATTACTACCGTAAGACTGTCTAGCAGATGCAAGTGTACAGTGGAAAGACTAACAGTGAAATGAGAGAGGGAGGTGAGATGGAGAGCGAGAGAGAGCTCTGCTTTGGGCTGTAGAGTATGGGAGCAGTAGCAGACGTCTTTATTTAGAAGAGTTTTTTTGGGGTTTAGGGCTATTGTGAGAGCCTGAAGCCACATTCCCAGATGCGCACACACACACACAGAAACTAGACACACATTCAGTCACAATGAGAGAGAAACACAGGCTATGAGACATAAGGAAGCAGACAATAGCAGACAGTGTGTGGTGAGTGCTAGGGTGCTCCCTACGTGCAACAAAGCCCGTTTTGTGCTTCCTCTGCCCATACCAGTTTATGTGGATTGCACAAGACCTGTACCATGCCTTGTAAGTCTCTCTATCCCTCCTCCGGTCTCCTTCTCTAGCCTTACAAATTTAACTGATAACACTGTAGAAGTGACGTGAGACAATTGAGTTAGTGAGGCATGTGGAATGACTCTACTGACTGCTAAGGTCATGCTGTACAGTGGAAGATCATATCTTGTATTCACTAATTTGACAAAGCAAACAAAGAAATACAGACACTTAATCCTTCTACTTGAATACTATCCCAGGTAGGAGATATCAAACTGCATGCAACTACATAGTACCTATACCCTAGTAACTAATTTCCTTTATAAAACAAGGAAAATCCTCATCTGCAGCTACCGTGTAGAGCTGAGTAAACAAACAGTCTGGTTGTTATTCAAAGTAGTCAGAGTAACTACGGTATGATACTGAATAAATACAGATTATATGCACTTTAGTGGAAAGTGTTTACCACAGGTATGACGTCAGCATTGGGAGTGGTGTTTAGAGAGTTGTAGAGTTTTCCCATGTTCCAGGCAGGGAAACACCTGGCAGTGTGGTGTGTAGGGGGGCAGTAGGTCTCAGCAGCTCCCTGACCCTCACATTCCTCTACAGGGGGATTATGCCAGCCTAAATGACCATCTACCTACCCCCCGTGTGCAGAGCCCAGAGTCCTAACACTACACTAGTCCAGCTACAACCACAGATACAGTTTCATAACACAGCTGACTAACCCACTGAGGGGAGGCTTTAAAGGCAGTAATGAGAGAGGGTTTTATTTAACTAGGCAAGTCAGTTAAGAACAAATTCTTATTTACAATGACGGCCTACCGGGGAACAGTGGATTAACTGCCTTGTTCAGAACGACAGTTTTTTTTTTACCTTGTCATCACGGGGATTCGATCCAGCAACCTTTCGATTACTGGCCCAACGCTCTAACCACTAGGCTACCTGCCGTAAGTTCCCTTAAGGGAAAAAAACATGAATTCCACATGTGAAGTGTTCCGAAAACACACGTTTTCATGTGTTTAATAAGATCAGATCAGTTGGCCAATTCAGTGTATTGCCTGGTTTCATTTACTCATTTGAAAGTTTAACATTAAAACACAACTATCTTTAAAAACATATGCCATATGGAGATTAAGTTGTATGACTATTACACATTTCTATAAATAATATCCGTTACAAAAAACAAAAAAAACGTGTTTTTGGAACACTTCARGTGTAGTTTAATGTTATCACATGTTGCTTTACTTGTTGTCACATGTTATGACATTAACTTCATATAAGATCCCATGCCTAATTTCAACAGTAGAAAAGGTCTGCCTCATACTGCTGTTAGTAGACGTGAAAACCTCAACAAGTAAAATGATTTAGTCATTGTTTGAGAGTCAAGGTGAACTCTCTACCCTAGTCTCTACAGATGGTCCCTCTTAGGCCCATCTGCAGAGTTAGGGTTACATATCCATCCACATTAATATTTCAGGAGTAAAGGGGGCGTCCTGATTAGTTATGGGAGTGGTGCCCCAGTAACGCTGACCCTGCCCAGCTGTCATCTAGACTAGAACTGTGGTCTCCATGCCCACACAGCACAGAATATAGCAGGCCTCATTGCCTCGCCATGCCAGCTCCCTCAGTCACACCAGTGCTGATAATCACACTAGACTGTCTTTGGGTTGGAGATTAGAGCGAGAGTGGGCTACTAAGGAGAGATGAATGCAGGATGCCATTCCATAGCAACTATTGGAATAATAAAATAATAATAACATAGCATGGACACCACAAAACCCAGTAAGTTACACTATAACCTATAGTCTAATCTGTTTTGATTGGAACAGAGGCTAGCTAAAATACATAAGTATAGGAAATGAGCAAAATAGATTTACAGTAAGCTGTGAGCTACTTCAAGATGATTAGGCAAAGGAAAGTGACATCACACCAAAGTGCTAATTAGTTTAGTTTAGKGTGGAGACTAAATTGTTTTCTGGTAATAGTCGGTCATTGCCAACTCACCAACGTGGTAAACGGCTGTATACGCAACTAACTATTATACACCGAAATGTTAATGACTCATTCACTCATTCTTCGAACCAATCAAATTCTTTGTCCCCCGGAGAGCCATTTCCATTGGGTGAAATCTGTCATCAATGGTGTGTCTAATTGGTCCATTCATCTAGATTCTACAGCTTTCATTTCCTTTGTCCTTTTTTCCTCATCTCTTCCTCATTAAGCTCCACCTCAATTAGTTTGGCACTAATCAGCAATCACTTGACTTGATGACTCAATGGCATGATCCATGATTCACCGTGCCGTTCCACTTCTGTTCATCAGTTAGGTTGTCAAGACCACCAGAGTCACACCGGTACAGTTGAAGTCAGAAGTTTACATACACTTAGGTTGGCGTCATTAAAACTCGTTTTTCAACCACTCCAAAAATATCTTGGTAACAAACTATAGTTTTGGCAAGTCYGTTAGGACATCTACTTTGTGCATGACACAAGTCATTTTTCCAACAATTGTTTACAGACATATTATTTCACTTAGATCACAATTCCAGTGAGTCAGAAGTTTACAAACACTAAGTTGACTGTGCCTTTAAACAGCTTGGGAAATTCCAMAAAAGGATGTCATGGCTTTAGAAGCTTCCGATAGGCTAATTAACATCATTTGAGTCAATTGGAGTTGTACCTGTGGATGTATTTCAAGGCCTACCTTCAAACTCAGTGCCTCTTCGCTTGACATCGTGGGAAAATCAAAAGAAATCAGCCAAAATTGGAGACCTTCACAAGTCTGGTTCATCCTTGGGAGCAATTTCCAAACGCCTGAAGGTACCACGTTCATCTGTACAAACAATAGTATAAACACGCAGCCATCAAAAGCCAGACTACGGTTTGCAACTGCACATGGGGACAAAGATCGTACTTRTTGGAGAAATGTCCTCTGGTCTGATGAAACAAAAATAGAACTGTTTGGCCATAATGACCATCGTTTTGTTTGGAGGAAAAATGGGGACGCTTGCAAGCCGAAGAACACCATCCCAACGTGAAGCACGGGGGTGGCAGCATCATGTTGTGGGGGTGCTTTGCTGCAGGAGGGACTGGTGCAATTCACAAAATAGATGGCTTCATGAGGCAGGAAAATTATGTGGATATATTGAAGCAACATCTCAAGACCTCAGTCGGGAAGTTAAAGCTTGGTCGCAAATGGGTCTTCCAAATGAACAATGACCCCAAGCATACTTCCAAAGTTGTGGCAAAATGGCTTAAGGACACCAAAGTCAAGGTATTGGAGTGGCAATCACAAAGCCCTGACCTCAATCCCATAGAGAATTTGTGGGCAGAACTGAAAAAGCGTGTGAGAGCAAGGAGGCCTACAAACCTGACTCAGTTACACCAGTTCTGTCAGGAGGAATGGGCCAAAATTCACCCAACTTATTGTGGGAAGCTTGTGGAAGGCTACCCAAAACATTTTACCCAAATTCAACATTTTAAAGGCAATMCTACCAAATACTAATTGAGTGTATGTAAACTTCTGACCCACTAGGAATGTGATGAAAGAAATTAAAGCTGAAATATATAATTCTCTACTATTATTCTGACATTTCATATTCTTAAAATAAAGTGGTGATCCTAACTGACCTAAGACAGGTAATTTTTACTCGGTTTGAATGTCAGGAATTGTGAAAGACTGAGTTTAAATGTATTTGGCTAAGGTGTATGTAAACTTCCGACTTCAACTGTATATAAAACCATATAGACAACGGGTAGACTTATACTGATATAGAAAAATACCAATTTCAGCACTTTACTGATGTTAGGGGTGGAACCCCTCTTTAACCACCCTGTCCTAAACATCTCATAACATCATAAAATGACATTACCTCTGTCTCTTAGTCAATCAGTGAGCTTGGAAAATACACAAAAGGACAGGAAACAGTTCCTCAATCAAACACAGCTGTCATTCCTCACCCAGTGATCACTGCTATAGTAACAGCAAATGTATAGCTTATTATCACCATCCCRTTTAATGTACTCCTCATCTGAAAGTAGCCGGCAGGGCCCAATTATATTACACATTCTCCAGCTTCCATAAGAATAACACAAAAATAAAGTCTACAAGTTAAAGTGTAAAAAAAAATAAAGTTATGAACATCTCATCATAAAATATGAACTGAATGCCTTCTGTGTTGTATTTGTTTGTTAAAATGAAGGCAGTATCTATCTATACAAGGAGGTTCCTGGGGACTGTGTGGATCTGAGGGTCTGTCAAGGCGAGCACAGGCCTGATGACAGGTTTTCTGTTGAATGATTCATCAAAGTTTGAAGAAGAAGAAAAAAGAAGAGTAGACTGTTTGGAGAACAAAGCCTCGTCTGCCGAAGATGACAATGGAGCGTGTCTCAGACAGAGATCAAAGCACCGCACTGTAAACTACGCCAGCGGTGAAAACACACATTCCCCCGATTCTGTCGTTGAAAACACCTTGGTCTGAATTGATGATATATATGACTGTTTCTAGGTGCGTTTTCKTCTTGTTTGAATTCATGTAGAAAAATGCCTGGCTAGTTTGATTGGTCAACTAAAATAAGGAAGTTTCTATTGTGGTTCTTCCATTCAGATCTATATGCAAGAGCCAAGTCAGCATTAGTAGCAATCATTTGGTAACTCATTCGGAAGAACTTCCTGTTTCTACACACTTCTACYTCAGTGTTTCAAATGAAATGTTGATGGTGCAACACACATCCTAAACCTGAGCCAATGAAACTAACTATTCAAGTAATTTCCTTCAATGCAGCCTCCACCTGTTGCACACCCAGTATCAGGTCGTGTCAGAGCTGCTTCCCACTTCTCCTTATCTGTAAAAATAGAGATGCACACTACTGTACCAAGTACCAGATTCCAGACCTCCCTGTATGTACATGTACAACCTCTATCAAGAGATCTGACCCTTTATGATAAAAGGTGGATGTTCACATGCTCTGGAACTACAGGGTCACTGGTGATTTGGCAGTTCCCCTTCAAGCGCTACACAACTACATCAAGCTGGTATTTTGAATGACCGATTGAGGTGTGTTGAGGACCAGCTGCCTCGGCCAGCCGGCCAGCCCACATCCTACAGATCTACTCCCATCTGCCCATCTCATTTCTGATCCAGTGATTTACTGTGTCCGCGAGTGTGAACATTGGGCTAGTGTCCATTTCCTTTTGCCAATTGTTGATAAAACAAGTAATTAGCTGTGTGTTTTCTTGTCACTCTTGGCTAAAACCTGATTCAAGACAGTCTTTGCCAAGGATTTCCCTGCCCTTCTGTGAACCTTGTGTTCACCTGCATACCGCAAAAGCGCGTGTTTGTGCGTACTTGTGACCTTGCTGTGACAGAGCAGTGTGTTCCCCCAGTAAACTGCCCCGTGCACTCATGCAGACAGACACAGGCAGGAGACCTGAGAATTCCAGTGGAATGTGTCAGGAATGAGGAAGTGTGGTGGAGGCCTCAGAAGAGTGGACAGGGGTGGGGAGGCTAGCTCTCAAGCTGATGAACACCAATAGGAAAACTGTTTAAAACCCTAGTCGCCTCTGAAACAAATCTCCACATCTGTTAGATACCAGCCATGGGTGTGAATGTGGGGTTATGTGGATATGAGAGTGGACATATGTATTTATCACAATGTCAAAATATCTGAGTGTGTTATTTAAGTGTAAAGACATATTGACTCTTTATGATGACGTTATTTCATTTAGTAATATAGTAAGCATCATAAGAACTCTTACTACTTCATTAGGTCATACTAAGTATACATTTCACTCCAAACTCAAAGGGAGAGAAAAAAAGTGTTTATTTTGTTGGTATTTGTTTCACCATTGGTATTGTACCATTTATTGATCTGAGAGTGGACATTCAGACTTACCTCTAAGACCTGAACATAACTTGCTGGGAACCATCCCCTGACTCCATCCAGCTCTCCTTCCCACCAGCCGCCTGGCAACGGCTGAACTATCTTTAGGATTTCTCCAACTTCAAAAGTCAAACCCTGCTGATGTTGGTCCCCGCTGAAGGAGTATAAACTTTTGCAGTAAGATCCAGACATCGTTATCTTCTCCGGTATAACGTCGGGTCCGCGCGTAGATTCACACAGACTTATCCCCTTCCTCGAGATTCACTTGGCTCTTTCTTGTCAAACTTGTAATGTTGATTAGTTACCGCATCAATGACAACAATCCAACATGTTGCGAATCTGGTTAAAGTACTTTCTGAGTGAATGAAAAGGTATCCCTTGTCAAAAGAATCCTGTAAAATCCTGAACACAGCGCAGATGCGTTCTGAGCGTGTGTATATGGGCGCTTCTCCGTTTGTGTGAACTCCCTTTCGCAAACTCCACAGTCAAGTCTGTGCTCCTTCAATTCCTATTGCGCTTTTCTATGAGATAACTCGGTACTCGCTTCCGTTTTTTGCACATGAGTTATGTTGTGGGGATTAGTAYTCAATTAGCAACTTTCACCAAGGCTGTGCCTATTGAAATGTAATGTACTTTGTCAATTGAATCACTTCTCCAAGACGCGATTGTTTATGAAGGGTTGACAAGGCGACCGTGTAAAATAATGTGACTTTGCCATAACGTGAACTGTTGAAAAGGAGCTCCACCGATCAATGATATGCACGTCCAATGAATGCAGCTACGTAGTCATACTTTTTGAATGTGTGCCACAATTTATTTTGCAATTAAACGTAGTGCAGAACTCACAATCATGGTAGGCGAGCCTATGCTCTTTGTAACATACACCATAGCCATATTTATTAGGTCGAAAATCATCTTAGTGTCGCAATCTAGAAAATACAACGGGTGTTAACCACAAGGCGGCGCCAATATACTTCAGGTAGAAATGGACTATTCTTTCCAAAGGAGCTTATATCATAGGTCTACTACACACAAAACCCATATTATGTGAGTTTAATAATACAGCACATACAGTGAGCCAAGCATGCATAGTACATAAGTCATTAAAAACTCATATTTTAGGAGTCTTCTGAGTCATATCTTCTCTTCACTATTCTTTGCTCTGTTTGGAGAAAAGAAAGGTTTGATATCATTCCCTACCTATGAATACTGTGGCATTACTAAACAACATTTTCTGTAAAGGTATCATTTCAAACAAACCGTTGAGCCCATGTCTCTGCTCTTGGRTCTCATCTTGTTGACCTGGGACTCAGCGAGATCAGCCCTCTCYGATGCCTCCTCCAGTTCATGTTGCACTTTCCTGAACTTAGTCAGGTGGGTGTTAGCCTGCTCTTCCTGTGGAGAAATTAAGCATCAACAAGGTCAACATAATCAAATAAATATGCAGACATTTTGAATTGGGGTATAGATCACAAATGCAATTTTTCTTACAGCTTCCTCAGCCTGGCGTTTGTATGCCTTTACTTTCAGCTGCAGCTTGTTCACCAGGTCCTGGAGTCTGAAGACATTCTTCTTGTCCTCCTCTGCCTGGAAAATATTATTATTATTACCATTTTGTCTTCATCCACCTACCCCACATCATCGTCATCATCATAACCATCATTATCAATAAACTACTGTAGTAGTGGTAATATCAATGCAATATGGTAATCCTCTACCTGGTAGGAGAGTTCCTTGACTCTCCTCTCATATTTCCTGACTCCTTTGATGGCATCAACTCCCATCCTCTGCTCAGCCTCCAGTTCTCCCTCCAACTCTCGCACCTGCAACCCAGAGGGTCAAAGGTTGGAATGTCACTCAAATATATTTGTTTAATTAATATGCACTTCTTTTGAAAAATCCATTTGAAATTCAGATGCAGAGTTATTATAGCCTAGAGATTTTCCTACCGCTTGTACTCAGTCGGCTAATCCTCTGGATATCATCCATTTGAGAGCTATGCATTTGCATATCAAAAGAGAATAGCTGTTATTGACTCACCCTGGTCTCCAGTTTCTGGAGTTGCTTCTTGCCTCCCTTCATGGCCAAGTTCTCAGCCTCGTCCAGACGGACCTGCAGGTCCTTGACTGTGACCTCCAGGTTTTTTCTCATCCTCTCCAGGTGAGCGCTGGTGTCCTGCTCCTTCTTCAGCTCCTCAGCCATCATGGCTGCCTGCATTGGCACACAGAGAACAAGGACAAACAGGATTGAAAGAGGGATGTCTGTGACAGTGTACTCAGTGAAACCTCTGGTTGTCACTCACTTCCGTGATTGCCTTCTTGGCTTTCTCCTCTGCATTCCTGGCCTCCTGGACAGCATCCTCAACCTCAGCCTGGAGTTGGGTGAGGTCAGCATCCAGCTTCTTTTTGGTGCTCATCTGGTTGATGTTCTGAAACAGAAGTTCTTAAACTTGAGAAGTTCTTCCTGACTTGACCGATGAGAATAGATCAGGCCTCAACTGTAATTTACATGATTATATTTCCTTGTAAATATGATGTAAATAAGCCACTGACACTAACCTGGGAATGCAGCAGCCCCACTCTCTCACAGGCATCAGTCAGCTCCTGCTCGGCCATCTTGCGGCTCCTCTCCGTCTGTTCCAGGGCAGCCCTCAGCTCCTCCACTTCGGCCTGCATCAGGGAGCTCCTGCGCTCTACCATGGCTGCCTGGTCCCTCAGGTCCTCCTGGCTACGCAGAGCCTCATCCAGGTGCAGCTGGGCATCCTGGCAAACCAGTCACAACCATGTCTTGATTAGTTCTATGAAGCTGCAACTGAAGTGCAGCAAGGAAGTAGAGTTGTGGATCCTACTTCTAACACCAATTCAGCGAAGTTGGGGGATAGTACTACTACCATGCTCTGTTATGATGCCACACATTACCCTGCTCCAAAATTCATCACATGGCTGTTTGCAGTAAAAGTGACCCTCACCTTAAGTTGTCCCTGGACATTCCTCAGCTGTTTCTGGGCCTCAGCAGACTGCCGGTTGACATGGCTCAGCTGGACCTCCATCTCGTTAAGATCAGCCTCCATTTTGCGTTTGAACCTGAGAGCATCATTCCTGCCCCTGACCTCAGCTTCCAGAGTGCTCTGCATGGACTCGATCAACCTCTGGCTGTTGCATTTTAGCTTATCCATCTCCTCGTCCTTCTCCGCTAGCTTCCTGCCCACTTCGCCTTTGACCTGGGCCAGCTCCAGGTGCACACGTAGGATCTTGGACTCCTCGTGCTCCAGAGAGGCCTGAGGGAGATACGGGTGGTGATTGAAGAGTAACTATATGTAACTATAAAGAGTACAACCTACCAGGTTTCATGCGCAGAACTGAACTGAACCACACCAACTTTACTCATCTACAGTATTGTTGAAACACAGTACCTCTGCTTCCTCAAGAGCTGTCTGGATCTCTGCTTTCTCAGTCTCTATAATCTTCTTGGCCTTCTCCACTTCATGGATGCTCTTCGCAGTCTCACCAAGCTGATCACTCAGGCCTGTGACCTCCTCTGGTGATCAAATAGAAAAACAGAGATTTGGTCTATAATTTTATCAGTTGCCTTTGCCTATAAGATACTTTTTAAAGTCTAAGAATGCCAAAACCACAGTCTCAGCCATACGCTGCAGCGTCTTGTTCTCTCTCTTCATGGTCTCCAGCTGATCCAGACATTCCTCGTAAGAATTCTTCATTTTGAAGAGCTCAGTGCTCAAAGCACGAGACCCTTTCTGGGAACCTTCCAGCTCAGCCTGACTCTCCTCATACTTCTGCTTCCATTCAGCCAAAATCTGAGGAGACAAAAAGTTTGTTAAAAAGAAATAGACCTCAACTTAGAATGATTTGAGTCCACTCCAAGTCATTTAATACCTTGTCAAAGTTCTTTTGCCTTTTGTCCAGGTTAGCGGCCCAGGCATTATTTTTCTCCTGATCAATCATCAGGTCCTCCACCTCTCCCTGCAGCCTCTGCTTGCTCTTCTCCAGAGAGGAACACTTAGCGTTCACAGCCTCAATTGTCTCTTCAGCATCCTGAAGACGCAGGGCAAGCTTCTTCCTAATAGATCAATGAAAAGTTATAGAGAGCCATAGATATAGAGATTTCAGCAAACGCTGCTATATATTAAGAAATAGAATGGTCTCTATATTGTCATCAACAGTTTCAAAAAAACACTGTATGTAAATCAGAATATCTTTGCAATTGAATGTTTGGTGTCGGCATGAGAGCCTAACACTGTATATCTACAGGTCTGACTAATCATACTTGGCCTCCTCCAGCTCTTCTGTTCTCTGGATGGCATCAGACTCGTATTTGGTTCTCCACTGAGCCACCTCTCCATTGGCCTTGGACATGCCGCGCTGCAGCTCTGCCTTGGCCTCCTGCTCCTCCTCGAACTGCTCCCTCAGCAGGTCACAGTCGTGGCGGGACGATTGGAGCACATGGGCTAGGGCATTTTTGACCTGCAAACACACCCAGTAAGGGAAACGTTTAGTATATGTCTTAATGTTTGTTTGACGTGATGCGGACATTTGAATCAGTTGTGTTTCTGTACCTTAAGCTCCTCTTCAGCCAGCCTCTTCAGTTCATCCACCTTCGAAGTCAAAGCCTGTTTGCTTCTGGTCAGCTGGGATACCAGCGATTCTCTCTCCTCCAGCTGACGAGAAAGCTCGCCACTCTCTGTTTGGAATCTTGCTTTTTGGACAGTGATGTCAGTGACGTTTCGCTGACTTTCGTCGCTTTTGGCCTTTAGCTCGCTGATTTGATCTTCAAGGCTTRGGCACATTTTCTCCAGGTTACTCTGGCAGAACAAAACATTCTTTATAGCCACAAATATAGGTTTGAAAATGTGCAATAAATCATGTTAACTTACCTTCAATTTGGACACCGACTCCATGTTGCTGACCAGGTCACTGATCTCCATTTTGTATTCTCCCTTCTCCTTCTCCAGCTTCTGTTTGACTCGCTGCAGGTTGTCGATGTGCTCTCCCATCTCGGCCATACTTTCTGCATGTTTCTTACGCAGGGCAGCAGAAGTAGCCTCATGGTGCAGAGTTGACTCCTCCAGGTCACGTCTCAGTTTCTGAAACTCGGCCTCTCGCTTCTTGTTCATCTCAATCTGAGCAATGGTGGCTCCACCAGCTTCTTCAAGCCTCTCACTGATCCCCTCAAGTTCCCTGGTGAGATCAGACCTCTGTTTCTCCACCTTAGCCCTGGCAGCACGTTCAGCCTCAATCTCTTCTTCCAGCTCCTCAATACGGGCCTGGAAAAAACAGAACAGTTGATAAAAAAAACATTGGATGCATTGTTGGCAGTTGCACCACATATCAACATCATTGCTTGAAACATTTGTTGCATTTTGATACCTGATGTTCCTTTAGTTTCTTCTGCAACTGGGCACCAAGGGCTTGCTCATCCTCCATTTTCKCAGCAAGATGACAAATTTCAAAGTCTTTCCTATAAGTTACATATTAATTGAAAGTTGTTAAAATGTGGATAAAACTTGATCCAGTAGAATGTATACAGTATGTAAGAAGTATTTAATCTTACTTCTTCTGCTTTTCATCCGTTTGCTGTTTTTCATTCTCCAGATCCATTATGGATTCCTGGGCATGTTTTAAATCTCCCTCAAACTTCTTCCTGGATCTCTCAAGGTCCATGGAATGTTTCTTCTCTTGTTCAAGAGAGCCCTCTAGCTGTAAAATCACATGGAATCATTTTACGAATATACCAAGGTTAGGACGTCATGACATACAGTAGGCCTATGATGTACTGGACTTGTCAAACTCACGTCGTCCACTTGCTGTTCCAGCTTGACCTTGGCTTTGGTCAGAGTGTTGACTTTGTCTTCCTCTGCCTGGAGATCATATAAGACTTGCTGGTGGGCTTCTTGGAYGGCMTTCTTCTCCTTGGATACTTTAACAATGGTTTCATCCAGCGTTGACACTTCTTCAGTCAAGTTTTTCACCTGTTCACACAAACACAGAAACACAAAAGTGAACAGTTCTCATACTGATCAAATATATAGCTTCAATGTAGACTTTATGCCGGGGAAGTTTCTTTCACCTTGTTTTCCGTGGCATGTTTTTCTTTCTCCACTTTAACCAGGGTGAGCTCCAGATCATCAATGTCCTTCTTTAACTCAGAACACTCGTCCTCCAGCTTCCTCTTCCTGGCGGTCAGCTCAGCGTTTATCTCCTCCTCATCCTCCAGCCTCTCACTCAGCTCTTTAGCTTTGACCTCCAGCTGGATCTTGTTCTTGACGAGACTCTCACATCTCTCCTCCGCATCTGAAAGGTTCTCACTTTCCTACAGAATTATTTTCAAAACATGTTTAAATCAAATATTATATTTATTTGTTACCGGTAACTTCACAATTTACCAGTAATCTACCAGAATTCTGGAKATTTTAAAGGATTATAGCTAATTTTCATAACATGTAAAATATATACAATTAGAAAATAAGATGTTTTAAAAATGAAAAATAGAATGACAAAGCTGTAAAACATTATCCTAAATATAACCCATCAACTTAGTGAATACCGTTGGTGTTTAATATGAGGGTTTCAACATAAAATAACCTTTATATTTTTACATGCTTTTATTTATTTTACAATGTCAATATAGCTTTGTTGTAAAGTTTTTGGGGCCTAACTGGTGAATAACATACCGAAGCTACTTGTAACTGAAGATCGTTATTTTCCTGCAGAAGGGAGACCATTTTCTCCTCTAGTTCCTTCTTCTTGGCTTCAGCCTTGGCCAGGTTCTCCTTGCACTTGGCAAACTCTTCCTTCATGGAGGCCATTTCCTTCTCTGTCTCAGCACTTTTCAGCAGGGGCTTGATCTTGAAGTACAGCTTCATCCATGGCCAGTGTTTCACGTTCATGAAGGAGCGGATGTTGTACTGGACGATGAAGATAGATTCTCTGTGTGAGGAATAAGTGGTTATTACATCATCCCCATSGTCAGAAAAATGAAATATTATAGCTTCACAGATAATTAGTCAAGCAGATCAGTCCTACTGAGTCAATTGAACAGTCTTACCTTCGCTCCATCATCTTRTTGAACTCCTTCCTCATGACGAAGCCTCTGCAGAGCGCTTGAGTCATTGTAACCAACGCTGCCAGCTTCTCATCTCTCATCTCCTCCAGAGTTCCCAGCAGCCCAYCCTTAAAAAACACCTGAGAGACAAAAATACATAGTTGGGCCGTAGAATAGGATTTAAATTGACTGCCAATGTTAATATTGTGGTTTGTGATCGTGAACAAAATTGGGCTCCTCTTACCTTGGTGTGCCCGAATTTGTACTGAGTGTGGTCCACATCAATTGACCCCAAGAGCCTCTCTGAAGCTTTCTTGTTGTCAATGAACTGGCCATCGGGGATAACACTGGCATTCAATACTTTGTACCTGTTACAAACATGAAAGATATATACTTTAGGTATGTTGTATTTTTTTCTAAGGATTTAAATGCATAGCATTTTTGGTGAACTACCATGGGAATGATTGTATACCTTTGCTTGAAATCCCCATACAGGATTCTGCTCGGGAAACCTTTTCTGCAGATTCTGATACCTTCTAACACACCATTACACCTCAGCTGGTGGATCACCAAGGCATTCTCCATGAGACCTAAGATGTACAAGATTTTGGCTGCATTTTATCTGAAGAGAATGATTGTTAACTGCCATAGTGAGCTCCAAAAGTTTTGGGACAGTTACACATGTTTTGTCGTTTTGGCTCTGTACTCCAGCAATTTGGATTTGAAATGACTATGAGGTTAACGTGCTTACTGTTAGCTTTAATTTTATGGTATTCTCATCCATATCGGATTAACCATTTCGAAATTATAACTTTTGTTTTACATAGTCCACCCATTTTAGGGGACCAAAAGCATTGGGACAAATTCACTTATGTGGATTAAAGTGGTCCAAAGTTGAGTATTTGGTCCCATATTCCTAGCACGCAAAGATATTTGTGCGTCTGTAACTTTCTCACTCATCATTATTCACAATTCTTTCAGGATTATCCGTCATCATGGTAGCATRCACATCCATGTAGAAGTGTTTTACAATACATTTTACAATGAAACAAAACAAAAAATTCACTGTCCCATTACTTTTGGAGCTCACTCCATCTCGTACATACACTCAGTAACCAATGCTTTAGTGCTACCTGGAGTCTTTGACTCGTTGGGAATCAAGCAGCGRACAAAGTGAGGATGAGTGCATCTGAGGTTTGTCATCAGCTTGCCCAAGTTCTCCTGTGGGATGATAGTAACGTGTTTGAGTGGAACGTTTGAGTCTCAATACCTCATTTGTAGTCATKATTTTCACTACTTGATGAATCCCCCTACCCTAAACAAGGCAGACACTGTTTGGAAGGAGCCCCCTTTCTTCTTGGCACCTTTCTTGCTAAGATCTGTCAATGAAACAAGCAAGAGTTGTGTGAATATCTATAACACCATGTTGTGRATACAAGACCATGTTTGTAGAGGTAAAGTTATAGATCCCATACCATCGGCTTGTGTAAAGCTTGCATATAAGAGAGACAGCAGTTTAACTGCAGACTTCTGATACAGCTGGACCACAGACTCGTTCAGCGGGTCCTTGTTCTTGTCCAGCCATCCACAGATGTTGTAGTCTACAGTTCCGGCATAGTGCATCAGGGAGAAGTGGGCCTCGGCCTTGCCTTTGGCAGGCTTGGGCTTCTGYAAGCAGCCAGTCTTTCCCAGATGCTGGTCYTACAGCTTGCTCTTGAAGGTGGTGTCTGAAGCCTTGGGGAACATGCACTCCTCTTCAAGGATGGAAAAGATGCCCATTGGCTGTAGTGGAATGAGGTTGATAAAAGGTTGATACGAGATACAACAGTAGTGTAAATTCTTCTTATCTGACGTTAAATATTCCCATTACACTTACCTTCTCAATGAGCTCAATGCAGGCAGCCAAGTCCATTCCAAAGTCTATGAACTCCCACTCAATTCCCTCTTTCTTGTACTCCTCTTGTTCCAGCACAAACATGTGGTGGTTGAAAAACTGTTGCAGTTTTTCGTTGGTYAAGTTGATACACAGCTGCTCCAGACTGTTGTACTGTAGAAAGTATTTGACTGACATACTGTATTTCAATGTTACAGAGACTGTATCATTAGATGAAGTACTGTGCTGAGGACATTCACTACTTACATCAAAGATCTCAAACCCAGCGATGTCCAGGACACCAATGAAGAACTGCCTTGGCTGCTTGGTGTCCAACATCTGGTTAATGCGGATAACCATCCACAAGAACATCTTCTCATAGATGGATTTTGCCAGGGCCATAACTGAATTATGGACCTAAAAGTTCAACAATAATACAACAGAATTGGAATAATCATAATGGACTGATTGATATGCATTTATTGGTAATATTGAATAGATATGATTTTTCACCTGCTGGACTGTCTGTCCCTTGGTGACATATTCATTTCCAACCTTCACTCTGGGGTAGCAGAGCGCTTTCAGCAGGTCTGCAGAATTCAGGCCCAGGAGGTAGGCAATTTTGTCAGCCACTAAAACAATGACAGGTGCCGCACAAGAGTTATAACATCTCTATTACTTCAAGTTGACCACCCTCAAGGGACCATCACTGAGATGAGTCACATGTTGTACTTTTCAGAGTAGGTGTATATATACAGTATATTCATAGTATGTATACATATCCAAAACCCATGTTTACCCTCAGTGCCGTCTGGCTCTGCTTGCTCCTCTCTCGGCTTCTGCTTGAACTTCATGTTCCCATGATGCATCACAGCACCTGTCAGCTTGAAGATGCCCATCTTTTCATCCAGCGTGAAGCCCAAGATATCAATAGCAGTCTAGTAGCCAAATCAATCAGATATAAGTAGATTCGATGTTAATAGAAGAGTAGGAAACAATATARATACTATAAGTAGATTCCACATCATGTTGTATTATGCTAATCGCATTATGGTAAATGTGCAAACATAATTTGCCAAGTTATTTGTCAAATCAAGAAGACCTACATCGGTGGCGACCAGTTCATCTTTGTCTACGATGCTGGTCACAGTGATCTGCCCCTGACTGATCATGGGGAAATCATATGGGTTGGTTGTGATGAGCAGCATCTCTGGGGAGATGAATATAGTCATTAGTGATTTTAAATTCAATACTCAGCTTTAATGTCAGYATGGACCATTGGCAATACCATTAATCATGTGATCCTTACCTATCAGCTCTGGCTTGTGGTTGGTCATTACTTGATAGAAGATGTGATAACTTCTCTCATCAGCGAGCTGGAATGTCACTCTGGACTTTTCCAGCAAGTCTGGGGAAAGAGTCAAGAGTGTCAATACCTTCCATAACCTCTAGTCTAGACCATGCACAGAAACATACAGCATAGACTCACATGTCTCAATGTCAGCTGATGCTAGCTTTCCAGTGGTTCCAAAATGAATCCTGATGAATTTACCCTGTTTGGAAAATAATCATTTATGATTCCTGGTTTGAACTGTAACATGTCTTTAAGAATTATATTAAAGGTAACGGTAATAGGCTCAACTTACAAATCGCGAGGAGTTGTCGTTCCTCACAGTTTTGGCATTCCCATAGGCCTCTAGCAGGGGGTTGGCTGCAATGATTTGATCCTCCAGCGAGCCCTGTAGAATAATAGCTTACACTTTACTTCACAAACCACTATTTATCTGATAGTTACTTGTTAAAATGACTATTACATACATTTGAACTAGGTTTTTGTCAGCTGGCACCAGCCTGGTATCACAGGGCCTCACCTGCATTTTGCCACTGGTAGATTCTTTCTTCCCAGACACTGCYATTGTCGCAAAGTACTGGATGACACGCTTAGTGTTCACAGTCTTCCCTGCACCAGATTCTCCACTGAGTTCAGATAAATAAACAAGGTTGGGAAAAGAATAAGATAGGTAAGATAAGTGGTAAAAAAATATGACGGTTTGTTAATATAGAATGCAACTTACGTGATAAGGACAGACTGGTTCTCTCTGTCTGTGAATAAAAATATTTTGATGAGAGGGTTTAATGAGGGGGATATATTGACATAATCAGGTYATTCTGCTGAATAAGGTTTTCCATTACAGCCAAATATCAACCTTACCAGTGAGCATGAACTGATATGCGTTGTCAGAGACAGAGAAGATATGAGGCGGGGCTTCCATGCGTTTCTTCCCTCTGTAGGCCACTACCACCTCCTGGTTGTAGACTGGTAACCACTTATAGGGGTTTACAGTAACACAGAACAGCCCAGAGTAGGTCTGAAACACAGTTTAGTAACCAATTACTTTTGGCTCATCTCATTGATATTGTATTGGAGTGAATGATAAAGAATTGTACATACTACACAGTGGTCTAAAGTACTTAAATAAAAATACTTTATAGTACAACTTAAGTCGTTTTTTGGTGTACGTTTACTTTAGCCAACTTTTACTTCACTACATGCCTAAAGAAAAGAATGTACTTTTTACTCCATACATTTTCKCTGACACCCATAAGTACTTGTTACATTTTGACAGGAAAATYGTCCAACWCACGCACTTATCAAGAGAACGTCCCTGGTCATCCCTACTGCCTGATCTGGCGGCCTCACTAAACACAAATGCTTCATTTGTAAATTATGTCTGAGTGTTCGAGTGTGCCCCTGGCTATCTGTAAATGTAAAAAAAATATATAATAATTGTGCTTTCTGGTTTGCTTAATATAAGGAATTTGAGAGGATTTATACTTTTACTTTGATACTTAAGTATATTTAAAACCAAATACTTTTAGACTTTTACTCAAATAGTATTTTACTGGGTGACATTCACTTGAGTCATTTTTATATTAAGGTATCTTTACTTTTACTCAAGTACTGTATGACAATTGAGTACTTTTTCCACCACTGACAGTACGTAATGTCAAGCAGTCTCGACTCACGTAGATCATCCATACTGCGTAACGCTCTTTGAGGTTATACAGCACAGTGGCCTCGTTGAGGTGGGTCATCATGGCCATGTCCTCAATCTTATCAAATTTAGGAGGATTCATTGGATACACATCATCCTCCGTCACTGTTACACCCTTGGAAAGTTAGACATGAGAGTTATTAACATGTAGTACTACTTCTGTTAATTACTAACATATTGTATTAGCTATTATTACAATGTACACTGAGTATACAAAACATTAACACCTGCTCTTTCTATGATAAAGACTGGCCAGGTGAATCCAGGTGAAAGATATGATCCCTTATTGACGACACTTAAAAATCCACTTCAGTGTAGATGAAGGGGAGGAGACAGGTTAAAGAAAGATTTTTAAGCCTTGAAACAGTTGAGACATGGATTGTGCATATGTACCATTCAGAGGGTGAATGGGTAAGACAAAAGATGTAAGTGCCTTTGATTGGGGTATGTTAGTAGGTGCCAGGCACACCGGTTTGTGTCAAGAACTGCAACGCTGCTGGGTTTTTCCACACTCAACAGTGTCCTGTGTGTATAAAGAATGGTCCCACACCCAAAGGACATCCAGCTAACTTGACAAAACTGTGAGAAACATTAGAGTCAAAATGGGCAAGCATCCCTGTGGAACGCTTTAAACACCTTGTAAAGTCCATGCGCAACGAACTATGGCTGTTCTGCGGGGGCAAAAGGGGGGGGTGCAACTCAATATTAGGAAGGTGTTCCTAATGTTTGGTATACTCAGTGTAGTAATACTGTCTATATTATTTACTTGTGGAGTCAAACACTCACTTGTCCACCAGTAATCTTTACAGTGACTTTGCCACCGTCTCTCTTCTGGATGTTGCCTTTGAGGTACAGCTCTTTGCTGTTGGTCACATAGCAGGCTGTCTTGGCATCAAATGGGATGTTCTGAGCGGCAATCCTCTCTCTCTCCGGTTTCCGGAGGTATATGGCTGCCTCGCCGAAAATGGCCATCTCTGCGTCCGTACTCATGGCTGGGCTTTTACTGTGAAGAGAAAGCAGAGTTTAAAAATAAGTKAAAAAAATTCACTTTCTCTGATGGAGAGACATCAAGTGACAGGAATCAATGAAAAGAACCAGCTGAGAGAGGACTGTAAAATAAAGCGTCTTCAACCTTACCCAAATCCAGACCTGAGAAAAGGTTGCTGTTTTGTTTCACTCACCTGAGGAGATATAGGAACCATTCTTTTTTTATTCATTTTTGAATGAAATAAAACATTTGAAAACATCATAATGGAACCTTTTGCTGATAAAAAGCTTTAGCATAGACAGTCAGTAGTGCACAAACCTCTATAGGAGAGGGTTTAATATTACTCACCAGAGTTCTCCCTCAGACGGATCCCTCAGTAATCAAAGGGACTCACTGGAGCGGCTTTTATTGAGATAATTTGGGTCGCCCCTCAAATCCTTCCCGTTGTTTTGGGCATGGAAAAGTAAGCCACCCCCCTGATTAGTTCTCTGTCATCTCTCATTATGGGGCTTATTCTGGGATCTAGTGGCATGGTGGCCAGACAATGGTTTTCAGAGGCCAGACATGACATAAACCGATAGATGGAATAGGAGAAATGTGAAACCTTGAAATAGTTTGCATCTTACATTTTTTGGGAGGGACAGCTATCCATTTAAGATGACGCAAAGATAAGGATACATTTGTGATCCTATTCTAAGCATGATCTTAATTTGTCCAAGAAATGGCATTTCAGCATCTGTATATTTTGCCAGGCATATAGATGTTCCATCTATAATGTATAGTTCCATCATTTATATTTCTAGTTTAAAACATCAATCTAACATAAATCAATAGCATGGAGATACTCATCTGTTAATCTGTTTGTATTTGGGCAGAAAGAACCCAGGACCTTATTGGAAATCGAATTAAAGCTCCAGTGTAATCCTGCTGTATACAAAACATGCAGAATGGGTATTATACTTCCATGCCAAGTGTAAATTCCAATCTGGTTTTCAGACAATTGAAATTCCAAAGTTATGATGATGACTTGACTGAATGCGTGCGTTTATAACTGGACCACAAAAATAAGACAAACACAGGTGGGATGCGCCACCCTAAATATGATAGTCAATCACTAAACAGGAAGTTCTAAAGAAGGCATCACACAGCTAATGATTTAGCTCAGCGATAGGAAATGTCTCTGTGCCTTTCTGATCAGTCTGGATTGACTTTTGATTACGGGGCCTTAATCATGGCTAATCCTGAGATAGCATGCAAGCTTTAGGCCCGTAGGCCTTTTGTGTGTGCGTGTGTTCTGTATTGGAKTTTGACATTGGAGAGGTCTATTTTGGCTGTCGTGGGGAAGCCCAAAATGTCACCATGCATTCTCCTGAGGATCTCTACTAATCTCTGAAAATCGCAGACTCTCAAATGAAATTAAAACTACATGGCAGTCCTGCCGGGTCTAAATTGAGCCTCAAAATCCATACTGTTTGGCTAAGGGACTAATGATTTGGATGATTGTGTTACACTTGTTATACTGTTGCCTTGTTTGGCAAGATAAGGACCAAAATTAGATCACTGGAGGATATGTTAATGCAAAACAGATAAAAGTGAATGTTAATGTTTTGTGTCACACTTTAAAACAACCCCAGAAACAGTTATACATGCACCTGCTTCATGTATTTTGTACTATAGTTCCACTAGGTTGTGCTACAGTCTATACATAAACAGACCCAGGCATCCAGGTAGGCATCCAGGTAGGCATCCAAGCAGGTACAAATCCTGGGCCTTCTAACCACTTCTGGGTCTTCTACTCACTCAGATTAAGGCTGGTACATAAGATAAAAAATATGTAATACAAATGTTGTTTTTTATTTTCCTTTTTTTGGGCAAATAATACACACATCAATCAATCAATGTAGTACTGAAATATATGAATACTTATGTTTTTGTATCGTATCGTACCTTCCCGGCATCCCTGCTCTTGGCTCTAATCTTGTTGAGCTGGGACTCTGCGACATCAGCCCTCTCCCCTGCCTCCTCCAGGTCATGCTACATCTTTCTGCACTTAGTCAGGTGGGTGTTGGCCTGCTCTCCCTGGAACAACACCACCAGACCATAATACAAGAAGTCAGGGATTAACAATAACATCCAGGTACTTTCTCATTAGGTCATAGATCTAAGCTTACAGCTTCCTCAGCCTGACATTTCTAGGCCTTCACTTTCAACTGCAGCTTGTCCACCAGGTCCTGCAGCCTTTGGACAGTCTTCTTGTCCTCTTCGGTCTGCAAGCAGAGATCAGCAGATCAATCAGTGAGGTAAAGGAAATTAGATCACTTCTGATTGATTCAGATTCCTCRGAACTCATTTCTCTACTACCTGGTAGGTGAGCTCCTTGACTCCCTGCTCATATTTTCMGACTCCTTTCATGGCATCAGCTCCTCTTTTCTGCTCAGCCTCCAGTTCTGGATCACATCACAAGTAGTCAACACTTTATGAATAGTTTCAGGCTTCCTCTGGGATACCCTTCCATTATAGCAGGTAAAAAACAATGATTTCACTATGCCTCCAGTCTAGCAGCTCTGGGAGACAGCACCATCTGCCGGTATGTCATTAGATTAATCTAGAGTATTTGAGTCCCATACTATGATAATCTTGTGAAAAAGGGGATGGGTTACCTGAACCTCCAGTTTCTGGAGCTGCTTCTTGCTGCCCTTCATGGCCAGGTTTTCAGCCTCATCCAGGCGGTGCTGTCACGTTCCTGACCTTATTTCCTTTGTTTAGTCTTTGTTTAGTTGGTCAGGACGTGAGCTGGGTGGGTATATTCTATGTTTTGTGTTTCATTGGTTTAGGTGTGTCTTATTGGCCTGATATGGTTCTCAATCAGAGGCAGGTGTTTTACGTTGTCTCTGATTGGGAACCATATTAAGGTAGTTTTCACTGTTTGTTTGTGGGAGATTGTTTCCTGTCTTTGTGTTCTGCACCAGATAGGACTGTATCGGTTTTCACGTCTGTTATTTTGTATTTTGTATAGTGTTCACGTTATCGTCTCTTTGTTATTAAACATGTTGAACACTAGCCGCGCTGCGTTTTGGTCCTCTCCTTCATCCCAGGAAGAAAGTCGTTACAGAATCACCCACCAAGATCGGACCAAGCAGCATGGTAAGCGGCAGCAGCAGCAGCAGGAGCAGCGATGTCAGGAGGAATGGACTTGGGAAGACGAACTGGACGGTAAGGGACCCTGGGTTCAAGCTGGAGAGTATCGCCGCCCTCGTGAAGAGCTGGAGGCAGCTAAAGCCGAGAGGCGGTGGTATGAGGAGGCTGGAAGCCTGAGAGTCAGCCCCAAAAATGTATTGGGGGGGGGTAAAGGGGAGTGTGGCGAAGTCAGGTAGGAGACCTGCGCCAACTCCTCGTGCTTACCGTGGAGAGCGAGAGTACGGGCAGACACCGTGTTATGCGGAAAAGCGCACGGTGTCTCCTGTACGTGTGCTTAGCCCGGTGCGGTACATTCCAGCTCCACGTATCGGCCCGGGCTAGAGTGGGCATCGAGCCAGGTGCCATGAAGCCGGCTCAACGTATCTGGTCTCCAGTGCGTCTCCTCGGGCCGGTGTACATGGCACCAGCCTTACGCATGGTGTCCCCGGTTCGCCAGCACAGCCCAGTGCGGGCTATTCCACCTCGCCGCYCTGGCCTGGCTACGGGGAGCATTCAACCAGGTAAGGTTGCTTAAGAGCTCCTGTGCGCCTTCACGGTCCGGTATATCCGGCGCCACCTCCTCGCCCCAGCCCAGTACCACCAGTGCCAACACCATGCACCAGGCTTCCTGTGCGTCTCCAGAGCCCTGTTCCTCCTCCACGCACTCGCCCTGTGGTGCGTGTCTCCAGCCCGGTACCACCAGTTCCGGCACCACGCACCAAGCCTCCTGTGTGTCTCCAGAGGCCAGAGTCTGCTGTCTGCCCAGCGCCACCTGCGCTGCCTGTCTGCCCAGCGCCGCCTGCGCTGCCTGTCTGCCCAGCGTCGCCTGCGCTGCCCGTCTGCCCAGCGCCGTCTGAGCTGTCCGTCTGCGCAGTTTTACGTTGTCTCTGATTGGGAACCATATTAAGGTAGGCTGTTTTCACTGTTTGTTTGTGGGTGATTGTTTCCTGTCTTTGTGTTCTGCACCAGATAGGACTGTATCGGTTTTCACGTTTGTATTTTGTATAGTGTTCACGTTATCGTCTCTTTGTTATTAAACATGTTGAACACTAGCCGCGCTGCGTTTTGGTCCTCTCCTTCATCCCAGGAAGAAAGTCGTTACAGGTGCTGCAGGTCCTTGACTAACCTCCAGATTCTTCTTCATCCTCTCTACATGACCGCTGGTGTCCTGCTCCTTCTTCAGTTCTCAGCCATCATGGCCACCTGTGTAGGAGAACATTTCATCTCATCATATTGTTGTTGGTTTTACATGACATGATATGGAGGTAAAATAGTGTGAATCTTTGCTTGATATGACACAGTGATGGCTTTCTTGGCTTTCTCCTCTGCTGTTCCTGGCCTCCTGGATGGCATCCTCCACTTCCCTTGCAAGCTGACTGACATCTGCATCCGGATTTTTCTTGGTGTTGAGAAGACTGGTGTTTCTGTTAAAGTATGGCATTATAGATAATTTTATTAGATGTTACAAATAGTGGCATGGAAATCTATATAAACCAAGGCAAGGCTACATATTTGTGAGTATACCTGGGAATGCAGCAGCCCCACTCACAGGCATCAGTCAGCTCCTGCTTGGCCATCTTGCGGCTCCTCTCCATCTGTTCCAGGGCAGCCCTCAGCTCCTCCACTTTGGCCTGCATCAGGGAGCTCCTGCGCTCCACCATGGCTGCCTGCTCCCTCAGCTCTTCCTGGCTACGCAGAGCCTCATCCAGGTGCAGCTGGGCATCCCGAGGAGAGAAATAAACTCAACTTTTTAATAAAGTTAATTAGTAAGACATTATAGATTCATATTATGTAGAAATGCTTTGAATGCATTACCTTGTGGTCTGCTGGAACGTTTCTCAGCTGTTTCAGGGCCTCACCAGCCTGCCTGTTGGCGTGGCTCAGCTGAACCTCCATCTCGTTGAGATCGGTCTCCATCTTCTTTTCGATCTTCAGGGCATCATTTCTGCTAAGGGTCTCAGAGTCTAGGACCGACTGGATGGTGTCAACGACATGCTGGTTGTTTAGTTTGATTTGCTCCATCTCCTCCTCTTTCTCCGCCAGCCTCCTGTCCACATCACCTTTGACCTGGGTTATCTCCGGCTGGATACMAAGGATCTTGGATTCTTCGTGTTCCAAAGAGGCCTAAAATAATTGGATAAATTGACAGTTTTTTGGGGAGGTGACAATGACGAAACAATATATGTTATTCATGCTGAAATTATTCCATTGATTATTGACATTTTCATATTTCAGGACATTTCTCCATTGGCATCAAACCTCGGCCTCCTCTAGAGCAGATTGGATCTCAGATTTCTCTGTCTCTGTTTGCTTCTTGTTCTTCTCCAGTTCATGGATGGCTTTGCTATTCTCGCCAACTTGTTCCATCAGATCAGATATTTCCTCTGGTATAACATTAGTATCATAGTTAGTTACAGATCTGAAGTTTAAACCTGCAGAGACACAGACTATTGTCCAGTTAGCATACGTTGCAGGTTATTGTTCTCTCTCTTCATGMCCTCCAGGTTCTCCAGACATTCCTCGTAGGAGTTCTTTATTTTGAAGAGTTCAGTGCTGAGGGAACAAGACTCTTTCTGGGAACCTTCCAGCTCGGCTTGACTCTCCTCATACTTCTGCTTCCATTCAGCCACAATCTAAGGAGGGTTTGAAAGATATTGGTTAAAGGTGGTTGACTTGATTTGAGCTTTTTGGCAAAACATTGGTAGTCTAATTTAGTGTAGTCTACTACTTAAGGGTCAGAATTGGTGGGTGACTGATAAACTTTTTTATGGAGGTCGCTACATGTAAATTCAATACAAGTGTATTACCTTGTCATAGTTCCTTTGCTTTTTATCCAGGACAGCTGCTTGACTATTTGCTCTCTCCACATCAGCCATGAGGTCCACCACCTCTCTCTGCAGCCTCTGCTTAGTCTTCTCCAGAGAGGAACACTTGGCATTCACAGCCTCAATGGCCACCTCAGCATCCTGGAGTCGCTGGGCAAGTTTCTTCCTGAGGATATGTCCTTCTTTTAGTGTTGAAARACAATGTTTCTTGGCCTCATGAAGGTGAGCAGTACATTTCTAAAGCACAATATTTAAAAGGCCTGTATCTTCTGACTCACTTATCAGTACGCTGGATGGCATCAGTCTCATATTTGGCTCTCCACTGAGCCACCTCTACATTGGCTTTGGACATTCCCCTCTGCAGCTCTGCCTTGGCCTRCTGCTCCTCTTCAAACTGCTCCATCAGCATCTCACAGTCATGGCGAGATGATTGGACAGCGTGGGCTAAGGCACTCTTAGTCTTTACAGAAACAAATTAAAGCAGATTAAGTATCCACCTTTACACCAAAAGATGGGAGTTGGTTATGATTTGGATGTTATAATTTTTAAGCATGTGTAGAGCTGTGTACTTTGACTTTTTAGACTCTTTAGAGGTCTAGATATGAATTCATTCTTCAAAGTAGAATTTTAAAACAAACTTTGGTTTCTTCTTCAAGCTGCCTATTCAGCTCTTCAATTTGTTGAGTGAATGACAACTTGGTCCTTGACATCTGAGAAAGTATCTTTCTCGTCAAGCCGGCGGGAAAACTTGCCTTTCAAATAAAGTATTATAAGAACATTTGTTAGAACAGGCGCTCTTTAATTGTGGTCCAAGTGGTGGATTATTGCCAACTCAGCATGATGTATTTCCTACCATTCTCAGTTTGAAGTCTTGCTCTTTGAGTATTGAGATCAGTGAGCTGGCGAGTGTTCTCATCATGTTTGGCCTTGTATTCGCTCAGCCCGTCCTCCAGAGCATGATACATCTTCTCGTAATTTGCCTTGTTATCTGTTTCATGAATTAAAAAACTATGAATGCATATTTCTGTAATGGAATGAGATTGTTTTCTACCTTGGATTTGGACACTGATTCCATGTCGCTGAACAGATCATCAATCTCCATTTTCTGTTCACTCTTTTCTTTCTCCAGCTTCTGCTTGATACGCTGCAGATTGTCAATGTGCTCTGCCACTGTGTCTGCATGTTTCTTATGCAGGGAAGCAGAAGTAGCCTCATGGTGCAGAGTTGACTCCTCCAGGTCTCGTCTCAGTTTRTGAAACTCGGCCTCTCGCTTCTTGTTCACCTCAATCTGAGCAATGYTGGCTCCACCAGCTTCTTCAAGCCTCTCGCTGATCTCTTCAAGTTCCCTGGAYAGATCAGACCACTGCTTCTCCACCTTAGCCCTGGCAGCACGTTCAGCCTCAATCTCCTCAATATAGGCCTGAAATAAAGTATTGAAGGAAACATTTTAAACACATAAAGGTCTTAATCTTGAAGGCAATATTTTCTCGTTGAGTACCTGGAGCTCCTTGATCTTTTTCTGAGATTGAGCTGCTGAACTTTGCTCGTCCTCAAATTTTGGTGAGAAGCTGGCTGAACTCAAAGTCTTTCCTGCCAAGTCAAACCATATGATCAGAGTTTCTATCAAAATCACATGTTCTAGAATATGAATGGATGAATAACTGAAGTGTTTATTGCACTTTTTCAGTCAATCCTCCAGCTGCTGCTTGTCGTTCTCCAGATCCATTACAGAGTCTTGTCAGTTTCAGATCCCCTTCAAGCTCTCTCTTTGTCCTCTCAATATCCATCCGTATCTTTTTTTCTTGCTCCAGAGAACTCTCAAGCTGTAAAAGGAAGTAGGAAGTATGTTTAATAGTGAAACCTATCCAGAATAAAAGCTAATAAAGCTCAATGATTAGACTTACATTGTCCACTGGTTGCTCCAGCTTAACTTTGGCTTTGGTCAGAATGTTGACTTTGTCTTCCTCTSCCTGGYGGTRATCCAAAGCTTGCTGGTGGGTCTCTTGGAGGGCTTTCTTGTCCTTGGATAATTTTCCAATCGTCTCATCTAAACCTGACATTTCTTCTGTCAAATTTTTCACCTGAAGTTTTTGGAAAAAAGACACGTCAGTGAATGAAGGATCTTACCTTTTTTGGAAAACAGACCCGTTCATGAAAGACATTCACCCTGTTTTCAGTGGCATGTTTCTCCTTCTCCACTTTGGCCAGGGTGAGTTCCAGATCATCAATGTCCTTCTTCAGCTCAGAGCACTCATCCTCTATCTTCCTCTTCTTGGAAGTCAGTTCAGCATTGATTTCCTCCTCATCCTCCAGCTTCTCACCCAGCTCTTTGGCTTTGGTCTCCAGTTGGATCTTGTTCTTGATGAGGCCCTCACATCTCTCCTCTGCATCCACCAGACCTTCACTTTCCTGGAAAGAAAATGTCTCAAACAAAATATAATATTCTGTTGATATTTTCTATTGCATCCTAATAACCTTGCTTTTTGATGTGATAAKATGACTCTGGATCTCTAGAGCAAGTCATTCAATGTTGTAAGAACATTGTTTCCTATCRTTTGGCACTCAATAACTATACTTACAGCCTGAACTTGCAGTCGCAGGTCATTCTTCTCCTGGAGCAGGGTCACCAATTTGGCCTCCAGCTCGTTCTTCTTGGTCTCTGCTTTGACCTGGTTGTCCTGGCACTTGTCAAAATKCACTAGTCTAAAGAAGGCCAGTTTTATTGCTTCTTTAATCAGAACAACAGTTTTCAGCTGTSGTAACATATTTGCCTTTTAAAATGATCAACTTGGATTAGCAAACACAACGTGCCATTGGAACACAGGAGTGATGGTTGCTGATAATGGGCCTCTGTACGCCTATGTAGATATTCCATACAAAATCTYACGTTTCCAGCTACAATAGTCATTTACAACATTAACAATGTCTACACTGTATTTTTGATCAATTTGATGTTATTTTAATGGACAAAAAATGTGCTTTTCCTTCAAAAACAAGGACATTTCTAAGTGACCCCAAACTTTTGAACGGTAGTGTATATATTTTGTTTTATAATTCAATTAAAAGTTTCCACCATATTAGAGCAATTCTATCAGATACAGTATCTGTCTCTTATACACATCTAGATGTGTATAAGAGACAGGTGGACAGTGTTTTTTTTAAATGAACGAAACAGAGCATTTGCAAGGGATCCTGATCAAATCAGGAATTAGGAGACAAATTCAACACATTTTCTGCAATTTGAGTTTGATTGCATTTAGCCCAAGTTTCTCTACTTACATCAGTAGACAGCAGTTCATCACAGGCATCGATACTAGCCACAACAATTTCCCCTTGGCTGATAAACGAGAAGTCATAAGGGTTGGTGGTGATGAGAAGAGTACCTTTGAGCTCAGGCTTCTTGTTGGACACGATCTGGTAGAAGATATGGTAGCTCCTCTTTGCTGACAATTGGAATGTCACCCGGGATTTTTCCAGGAGATCTGCCAAAGCAAAGAGAACATGTCTGTGCTGTGTATCATGTGAATGTCACCGTGTAACATAGATATTTGTGAGCCAAATGTGGCATACAACTTACGGTAACACTTTACTTGGATAGTCTGTAGAGTATATACAGATGGACTATCAGTAACATTTCAACTAACTATCTACTAACCCGAACCCTAACCCTTGTCCTAACCCTAAACTTAACCCTTACCCTAACCTTAACCATTTCCCTAACCCTTATTCTAAACCAAACCCCAACCCTAACCGTAACCATAGTAAGCAGCTTCTTATCAACAGTCTGTTGATAGTATGACCTGGAAAATCCGGACTATGCAAATAGTGTGACCCAACTTACAAGTCTCAAAATCAGCAGAAGCCAGTTTTCCTGTAGTTCCAAAGTGAATTCTGATGAATTTTCCCTGAACAGAGATAAAACAAGACGGTAATGACCTTGATGACTTAATAATGATGACAAATAAGTGACACCATATGACATAGACAGAAATGCTAATTTACAAAGCGAGAGGAGTTGTCGTTCCTAACGGTCTTGGCATTTCCAAAAGCCTCCAGCAGAGGGTTGGCTGAGATTATCTGGTCTTCCAGGATTCCCTACAGGTAAAATACGACAGATCAACCAGTCAGCCAATCAAGTAACATGAATTCATTCAATCATAAAGTACAGCAGATGATCTGTCTGTTTAGATTACTACTAAAGGCATGTTCTTTGTYTAGCTGTCTGAACAGTGTTCCTTGAGAGGAAAATAAAGATGTTGAATTCTACGTGCATGCATTTTGCCTGGACCCTCTTTCTTCTTGTCCCCATTTCCAGACACTGCGATGGTCGCAAAGTACTGGATGACACGCTTGGGGTTCACAGTCTTCCCTGCACCGGATTCTCCAGAGAGAAACACAAAGTACATCCATAAAAAACACAATGTTTCTTCCTGTTGAAGAACTTAAGTCTGTTGATTTTCAAGTTCCGTTACTTACGTGATCAAGATGGACTGGCACTCTCTATCTAAATGAAAAGGAGCATCACAATCATGATAAGAACATCCTGTATATGAATAGACGACAAACTAATAAATMACATTGAAGAACTTGAATCCTACCAGTCAGCATAAACTGATAGGCATTGTCGGAGATGGAGAAGATGTGGGGTGGAGCTTCCTGACGTTTCTTCCCTCTATAGGCCACTACCACCTCCTGGTTGTAAACTGATAACCACTTATAGGGGTTCACAGTGACACAGAAAAGCCCAGAGTAAGTCTGAAAACACAGCAGTGATTGTAAAATCCGTTTAAGGAGAGTAATGTGAAAAGGGTGAGCTTTGGAAACAAGCTCAACTTCAGACAAAGACCAACCTTCACTCATGTCAAATGTGACTCGCGTAGATCTTCCATGCTGCGTAACGCTCTTTGAGGTTATACAGCACAGCGGCCTCATTGGGTCATCAGGTGGGTCATCATGGCCATGTCCTCAATCTTATCAAATTTAGGAGGATTCATGGGGAAGACTTCGTCTTCCTTCACTGTTACAGTCTATGTTTAGGAAGAAGAAATAGATACATTTCTGGAAAATATTCGATCTCGACTGTTTACATCTTTTTTTTTTTACATGGCACTGTACTAGTTTGATTAGACGTAACTCAATGCTCCCGCTTCAGTCTGAACGGTTGCTTTGCTGCCCTCTTTGCTCTGTAGAGTGCCTTTGACATACAGCTCCTTAGGCTCAGACACAAACACAGCCGTCTTGGCATCAAAGGGTCTGTTCTGTGCTTCTATCCTCTCTACCAGACTTCCGGAGGTATGGGGAAGCTTCCCCCAAACACACCCATCTCAGCCTCTGAACTCCTCTTTGTAAAGCACCCTGGAGGGGACTGGGGGGACAGAGATGGAAGTTGGAAAAGAAATTCAAAGTATTTGTCAATTGAACTGAAGAATAAGAATGACTTTTAGACCACAAGAGGCTGCTGAGGGGAGAGCAGCTCATAATAATGTCTTCAATGGAGCAAATGGAATGGCATCAAACCCGTGGAAACCGTGTGTTTGATGTATTTGATACCATTCCACTCATCACGCTCCAGCCCTTACCACGACCTCATCCTCCTGACTTTTAGACACTTACCTCCCTCTGAGGCTTGAATTCATGTATGAGATCCTTTCAGTAATGTGCGTTCCTATAAAAGAGAACTCAGATCACTCATCAAATCATAAGATCACAGTAAAAATGTTCAGCAATGCTTTCATTGGAACGTAATGGAAGTCATCACAAGGCACAAGTACACTATACTTCACAGAGTTTGGAGGGCCTCATCAATAGCACCTCCAATCGTAAAATGTAGATGTCTGCTTCTCCTCCTCCTTTTATAAGGTTCCCTTTGGCTCAAGCGGAGACTGAGCAAATGCCTATATTTGGGTCAAAGCCCCTTAAGAATGTGTGGCTTGAGGGAGGTGATGAGATTGGTATGTGATATTAAGGCAAATTAATGTCACTCGGCTTTTGTCACAAATCTGCAGGGAGCAGCTGCAGCTCAGGGGGAGATCTCATAGGACAGACTCAGAGGAGAGTGACCTCTGAGATACATCCTTGGCCAGCAGCCTCTGATGCAAGGGTCTCCAAGGTTTTCAACATTACCTTGTTGACTCGTCTATGCAGAGAAACAGAATGCAATGCTTTCTTAAGAATCATGCAGATCTTTGTATTACAAGAGGTGTCAGTGAGGGCTCCAAAAGCTTAATGGCTGATTTAAATAACTAAAATCCATCTGACTTGTGATTGGGCTTATGAATTAAAGCATAGCTGGTTTCTCCTTCAATACACATTCCTTCAATAGACATTCCTTTAGGCTCTTCACAGAAGCCTCTGAGATTAGTGGATGAGGGCGTGGCCGAGATTTGGTCCTCAAGGTCCAGCATCTCACCATGAATCAGCTTTGAGTACAAAAGGACAACACCCAAGATGTGTATTGTGCTATGCTGTACTTTACTGTGCTGTACTGTAAAGTACAGCACAGTAAAGTCCTTGTTGATAATTACTGTACTTTAGAAAGCCATAGAATATTATTTATAATTACATAAACAATGGCGCCGCAGAAGGGGCAGATGGAGTGGTCTTCTGGTCAGGCTCCGTAGACGGGCACATCGCCCACTGCTCCCGAGTACTAACCAACGTCCAATCTCTTGACAACAAGGTAGACGAAATCCGAGCAAGGGTTGCCTTCCAGAGAGACATCAGAGATTGTAACATTCTCTGTTTCACGGAAACTTGGCTTACTCGGGATTCGTTATCAGAGTCGGTACAACCACCTGGTTTCTTCACGCATTCCGCCGACAGAAACAAACATCTCTGTGGTAGGACGAAGGGCGGGTGTGATCATAACAGCATACAGGAACTCAAGTAATTTGTTCACCTGACCTAGAATTCCTTACAATCAAATGCCGACCGCATTATCTGCCAAGAGAATTCTCTGCGATTATAATCACAGTCGTGTACATCCTCCCCAAGCAGACACCTCGACGGCCCTGAAAGAACTGGAAACCACATATCCTGAGGCTGCATTTTTTGTAGCTGTGGATTTTAACAAGGCTAATCTGAAAACAAGGCTCCCTAAATTTTATCAGCATATCGAATGCGCAAAATTCTGGATGATTGTTACTCTAACTTCCGCGACGCATACAAAGCCATCCCTCGCCCTCCTTTCGGCAAATCTGCCCACGACTCCATTTTGTTGCTCCCAGCCTATAGACAGAAACTAAAACAGGAAAGCTCCTGTGCTCAGGTCTGTTCAACGCTGGTCCGACCAATCTGATTCCACGCTTCAAGARTGCTTCGATCACGTGGACTGGGATATGTTCCGGATAGCATCGAACAACAACATTGATTCGGTGAGCGAGTTTATTAGCAAGTGCATCGGTGATGTTGTACCAACAGCGACTATTAAAACCTTCCCCAACCAGAAACCTTGGATTGATGGCAGCATTCGCGCAAAACTGAAAGCGTGAACCACTGTTTTTAATCAGGGCAAGGCGACCGGAAACATGACCAAATACAAACAGTGTAGCTATTCCCTCTGCAAGGCAATCAAACAAGCTAAGCGTCAGTATAGAGACAAAGTAGAGTTGCAATTCAAAGGCTCAGACACGAGAGGAATGTGGCAGGGTCTACAAGCAATCACGGAATACAAATAGAAAACCAGCCCCGTCGCAGACCCCGATGTCTTGCTAAACAACTTCTTTGCTCGCTTTGAGGACAATACAGTGCCACCAACACGGCCCGCTACCAAAACCTGCGGACTCTCCTTCACCGCAGCCAACGTGAGTAAAACATTTAAACGRGTTAACCCTRGCAAGGCTGCCYGCCCAGACYGCATRCSTAGCRYRYTCCTCAGAGCATGCGCAGACCAGCTGGCTGGTGTGTTTACGGACATATTCAATCAATCCCTATCCCAGTCTGCTGTTCCCACATGCTTCAAGAGGGCCACCATTGTTCCTGTTCCCAAGAAAG
Source organism: Salvelinus sp. IW2-2015 (assembly GCF_002910315.2). Taxonomy (NCBI): domain Eukaryota; kingdom Metazoa; phylum Chordata; class Actinopteri; order Salmoniformes; family Salmonidae; genus Salvelinus; species Salvelinus sp. IW2-2015. The sequence continues at coordinate 38,174,509 of NC_036848.1, read as the reverse complement.
CTAAGGTAACTGAGCTAAACGACTATCGCCCCGTAGCACTCACTTCCGTCATCATGAAGMGCTTTGAGAGACTAGTCAAGGATCATATCACCTCCACCCTACCTGACACCCTAGACCCACTCCAATTTGCTTACCGCCCCAATAGGTCCACAGACGACGCAATCGCAATCGCAATCACACTGCACACTGCCCTAACCCATCTGGACAAGAGGAATACCTATGTAAGAATGCTGTTCATCGACTACACGAGACCCTGGGTCTCGACCCCGCCCTGTGCAACTGGGTCCTGGACTTTCTGACGGGACGCCCGCAGGTGGTGAGTGTAGGAAACAACAACTCCACCCTGCTGATCCTCAACACTGGGGCCCCACAAGGGTGCGTTCTCAGCCCTCCCCTGTACTCCCTGTTCACCCATGACTGCGTGGCCATGCACCCCTCCAACTCAATCATCAAGTTTGCAGACGATACTACAGTGGTAGGCTTGATTACCAACAACGACGAGACGGCCTACAGGGAGGAGGTGAGGGCCCTCGGAGTGTGGTGTCAGGAAAACAACCTCACACTCAACGTCAACAAAACAAAGGAGATGAACCCTCAGCTTATGCTGCCCCCTATCCAGGCAAGSTTACTATGGTGTTACTTAGGAGACTTAATTGAATGAATACATTCCTGGATGGCCAGCTGTCCTAAAGATGACAGTGAGAAGGGATCTTAGGGTTGGGGATGCGCCTCATTTCAATAAGTTATCTCCTCTACCCCTATCCTTGTTCATTCCCCTTTGGCAATCTCAGACGTCCAGGTCAATATGAGAGTTTTCAGAAACTCTGCCACTGAGAGAAAAATAATAGCTTTGCTTCTGAAAAGTCTGTAAGCATGTATTTATTTCCTGAAATATGCCGAATTCAAGTGAGCCCTGGCCAAGAGCCCTGGCCAAGAAAGCAGCATACATATTTACACATGAGACACAACACAACATAAAACATAACTATGGATGGAAGTTTAAACAGTGCAAAGTGCATAAAATAACTTAAAAGAGCAGGTTTAAAAACGTGCAATCTATGGTCAACAGCCCTCCAATTTCAAATCATCAATCAGAATAGAATGATTTGGTTTTAATTCCTTCTGCAAATTGTTCCAAGATGACCGAGCAGCAAATCTAAAACCACTCTGACCAAACTCAGTTTTCTGTGTTGGGAACCTTATATAAAATACAGTTCTGTGGCCTCAGACGAAAGTATCTACCTGAAGCGGAGTAGGGGGTTACTTTCTTGATCTTGAGAATATCCTTTTGTTTTGTTTTCTCTGCATTTCTCTGGCCCAGTGCAGTCAAAAACGTGATTTTTCTGTGGTTTTATATACTGTATTTTTCTGTGGTTTTATATACTGTATTTTTTCCACACTATAAGGTTGGAAGAATACTGTGAAATTGTGAAAATGACAATAATTCCCTTTTAGTGTACAGTAAGAGCTGTTTGAAAAGACTGCCTGAAATGTCAGCCTGTTTTGGTGGAATGGAGTTTTGGCCTTCCTAGGTACGTCACCAGGCGGTAAATTAGTTAATAGGCCAACAAGAAAGAGAGTTCAAAACCCCTACCAATAACTAGTTTTCAGTTTTCCCCTACATACGCCCATCCTAGCAAAATTATTGCTATTTTGGTTTATTTGTGACTATTTTAATTGAAACCAATCGCAGTAAGGTGCATAATTGTAACCCAGAAATGATTTGATATTTATTTTTTTATTTTTTATATCTGCACTGGACCTTTAAGACCAATTTGAGCTGAAAGAGGTTATGTTGGACAACATTAAACAGCTCCTGCAATTTGAGAAATGCCTCAACTAGTGTGGGAGAAGTGCTATTTTGGTGACATCTGCATAGAGATGTTTGGAGGGCATGATAAAAGAAAGACATGGATTACAATGGATTGGCATCATACTCTGTTTAAAAAAGCTCATCTTTAATGCAACAGATGGTAAAATCTCTAGGCTTATGAGTTAATGTCAAGTCAAGTTCAAGTTGTCTAAATAAAGCACAGCTATCAGGGTTGTTCAGTCCATTATCAGACTCATAGACACACTTTTATCTGATGGTAAACAATAAACAAACGATGGTATGAATTGACCCTTCGTTAAGTCCCGCACCTYAATTTTGGGCAACCAATCGCAATGCTCCAATGAGAGCAGCTGCGATCAGTCCTGATCCCTCAGACAAGCTCACTGAAAGCCAGCGAGAGCTATGYCAAAAACGGAGAGTTTTAACATAATGTAATGGCTAAATAATGTAACTGTGCACCAGTAGTACTTGCTACTGTGATTACTGAAATGCAGAGCCTGTTGGAGTATTTTTCGAATACGCAATTCGACTTTTGTTGCATTGTTTACTAGCTCAATTGGTTAGCTAGCTCTCAGTCTCATTGACCACCAAACATTGCTAATGCTAGCTAGCTCGCCACTTAATGTAACTTGTTTTCTCAAAATATATGTTAGCTAGCTAAGTTAACCATGTTATGAATACAACTTCCATCTGCTGTTGATATGATTTGAGAGCACTCGTTAGCTCCAAAAGGGGTCATAGCTTTGACTGCTTGCTGACAGTGAATGCAGAGCCATGCAGTGGCTAGCTAACCTACAATAATAATTTGACCAGGTTCCTGCGAAGCAATTGTAATGACAATACACCACAACATATCCACGAGTTTCCTGATTAGCAAGGGGTAGTCTGTGTTTAATTTCATTGTGTATTAGAAAAGCAGTTTACAATTATTGTGAGGGAATTTCGCCACACAGTGGTTGAATGGGGGAAATTATTTTTCTTTTTTTCACCTTTATTTAACCAGGTAGGCTAGTTGAGAACAAGTTCTCATTTGCAACTGCGACCTGGCCAAGATAAAGCAAAGCAGTTCGACACATACAACAACACAGAGTTACACATGGAATAAACAAACATACAATCAATAATACAGTAGAAAAGTATATATACAACATGTGTAAATGAGGTAGTATAAGGGAGGTAAGGCAATAAATAGGCCATGGTGGCGAAGTAATTACAATATAGCAATTAAACACTTCTTTGGTATCATGGTGTTTGAACATTTTGTTTGTGCATGCCGCCACCGAATGTGATGTAGTGTGTTTAATCATGTTACATTTGTGATACAAAATGCTCCTGCACCATACCAACGGGCTGGGAGGATGGCACACCCTGTAATTCTTCTGAAGTCAAATCTCGTATACCCTTATACTTCTCTGCAGCTGCCACCACAACATCTATTTTCTGTGATTTACGTTCCATTTATGCGGTACAGTTGATAACCATTGCGATGAACGCTAAGAAGCCAACATTACTGAAGCATAAATCACTCATTGGCCTATCCCTCTGTGCTGGCACAGATCTACTACTCACTGGGATCCACCATTGACCAATCCTCTACTTTCTTCACTACCTCAGCATACAACACCTTCTGCACTACTCTGACCACTTCAACCTGCCTCTCTCGCATCGGACACTTCCAATCACCAGCAACATGGTCACCCCTACAGTTGGCACGCACACCTCTATCCACTGAAACTACACAATCCTCTGTCCCATGCCCTCCTGCACACTTCCCACATCGTAGAATCTCCCTCCTACACGCTGCTGCGACATGACCAGAAATGTTGCACCTGATTCTGCACAAAAGCTCTAACAGGATGATATATCTTAATACTTTTCAACTTCAATTGCTCCATCTCCACACTTAACGCTACACAAGAAATCACTCCTTTCAATGGTGCTCTGTTCTTGAGAGCAAAGCAAGAAACAGATCTTGACCCAAGTTGCATGATATGGAGCGCGCCTGTTCTCTCTGGTCAGAAGGTTACCTTCACTGATTCGCCTTTCTCACCCACCCTGAAACCACAAATGGATCTGCCAAAAGGCAAGTGTGCACTTTCTCCAAAAAGGTCCCTCCGAAGAGACCAGATTCTTCTTTACCATGTCCAACGATGCCAGGCTCTGGTTACAAGCTCTTTACCACAACTTCCACCTCACTTAACTCGCCCTCATTCACTTCCATTTCCCCTCAAGAACTCGGTCTGGCGCACAGCTCACTTTGTTTGCACTTGACACTAATCTTCTTCGACACCCCATCTCCATTTTTATTGCAATCTTCCTCAGATTCAAATCCAACCTATATTTTCCTCAGTCTTTTCAACCTCCTCTTCCTCTTTTTCCGCCTCCATTCGTCCTAATAAATCCACGTCTCTGTGCCCCTGTCCCAATATTCCTGTTTTTGATTCCCTGAATGGGGAATTGGGATTCCTTGAAAATGTTGTTTGAGGTTGCAACAGTTACCAAGGGGGGCAGAATTTAGCGAAAGTTCTATTGTTTTTTAGGATCTTAATAAAACATGAAACAGCCTGAATAGTGGGCGAGTTCAAACACACCTCTAGGTCTATGTGATTAATATAAACATGTAAAGACTAAATTAATCAGATTTTGTTTACTGTGTGAAAGTGTTCAATAGCCAGTGATGTGTAGTATTACTACCCTCTAGTGTCAATACTGTGAAAATACGGGGAGGGGTCACTTTCACATTGTTTGATGAGTCAGTAGAGCCACATTACTATACCTGCTAGATTTGTCTATGGCCCTGTTCAATATTTCACAAGAGTCCTGTGCATTTGGTGGTAGTGCAGTACTCGTCTGTTGTTTACGTAACCTGCCATGCAATCCCAATACTGTATCTGATACTGCGCAGTTGCAGCGCAGCTGGGATGTTCGTGAACAAATGCACTGACAGTAGTCGGAATTACCGTTCTTCTAGCATCAGGATATTGTGCCCGGCAGCAGGCTCGAGGATATGTCTTTCTCAAAATAAGAGTTCCCCTGCAAAGACATGCTAAACTTTGGGAATATCTATTTTTGGGGGGGTGCAGTACAACTGTTTTTCACAGCATTGCAACCACATTTGAATAAATAAATATATATTTTGACGCTTTTTACTATGTATTATTTATACCAGCGTCGGAAATACTCAGTAAATTCGCGACTAACCAAATCTGGTTCCTTTTTGAGGGGGACTGAGTCGCACGCTTTTTCGCCGACCCCTCCATAGACCCCAATGCATTACATTGTAATATACTGTACATGGGATACATGTTGGTTTGTAGAGAGAATTTTTGTACTCAGTAGGGTCTCTACTAACCAAATATGCAGTTTTGGACGGGGACTTTGTCGTAAATATCTAGCAGCACTTCGTTCTCCAACGTTCCATAGACCCCAATGCAATACACTGAGACAGGAATAAATGTTCTCTCTACAAGCCAATATGTATCCCTTGTACAGTATGTTACAGTGTATTGCATTGGGGCTATACGAGTGTTGGAAAACAAAGTGCTGATGAATATGTACGATAGAGTTAGAGACCCTACTGAGTATTTCCTACCCCACTTTAGCTGACACAGTTAGAAAAGTTGTCTTTCTACAGCCCAACTTACCAGTGTCAACATAGTATTTTTTTTATTATATTGGTCTTAAAAATGTTTTTAAAACCAGATGTTGTATTTGTTTTCATGAATTGCTTATTGTATGTTCTTGTTGGCACAATAACAGTGGCCATTGATTAGATTCCATATCTATTGAATGAAATAGTTATTGACAGTAGTTATTCACTTTGCAATGTTTTGAAATGCGGGCTTTTATTTTGAAAGTTTTCTCATACAAACGTGACGTAATCATGTGTGCTGCTGGCAGAATACTAGTGCAGTCGGATATGTAACAACTCTACCGGTGTTTTAGAAAAACTGTAACCTAACTGTATCAATTGACATTGAAACAATGTACAGTATCTAGTACAAGAGGACAACAGCCACAGAATATCCTGGCAACCTTCACTCCATTCTAGTAGGTAGAATAAACAAGCGTTCTGGCAGCGGTCAAAAATGTTAGAAGGTTAGCTAGCTTTCTCAAGTGGACTAAAAGTAGAAGTTTGATCGATAACATCATGACAACCGGAATGGAGAACTGCGCCAAACCACTGTTTACATTTGGAATAATCGCCGACATTCAATACGCCGACATAGATGATGGCTTCAATTTCAAACGCTCAAGGAAACGATACTACAGGAACAGTCTTCGCCTATTGCACAATGCACAGAAAAGGTGGACCGCGGATACTGTCAAACCCCGGTTCATCCTTCAGCTCGGTGACATTATCGATGGCTTCAACAAGAGGCATGACGCATCAGAGCGGGCCCTGGAAACGGTGATGAAAGAGTTTGACTCCTCTCCGGTTGAAGTCCACCACGTTTGGGGCAACCATGAGTTTTATAACTTTAGCAGAGACACCCTAATGCGGTCGGTTCTCAATAGTACTACAGATTCTGAAGCAGGAGGGGGGCATCTCAGCATCTGTGAAATCTATGCATATCATTTCAGTCCAGCCCCCAAATACCGATTTGTCGTTTTGGATGCCTATGATGTGAGCCTACTAGGGAGAGAGGAGTCCAGTCTGAAATACCAGCAGGCTATTGCTATTTTAAAAGCCCACAATGACAATGAAGATCTGAACCATCCCCCAGGTAGGTCTACTGTTAGTCAGGAGGTCTGGACCTTTAGCCTATAGCACAGGTAGTGCACTTGCCCTGTTAACTGCAGGGTAGCTAGTTTTAAACGCTGTTCCCCCACAAGTGCTACACTAACCTCATCACATCACTTATGAGCAGAATAGCCTACCACTAGTAACTACTATTTTATTGATAATGCACAATTCCATGTAGCTTGACTGTGGAGAACCTAATGCCACAGTAGGCCTAATGCTGAGAATAAGAGGTGTTTCACGTGAATCGAAGTATTTGACACTTGTTTAATAATGTCTTTCTCCATATGTTTTAGCACCTGTGGGGATGGAGCAAAGGTTTGTGAAGTTTAATGGAGGATTCAGTCAAGATCAGCTGGACTGGCTAGAAGGAGTTTTGTCGTTGGCAGACAACAAACTGGAGAGGGTCACCATTGTCAGTAAGTCAAGTCATGAGGCCTACATAACAAATGTCATAGCAGTCATCATGACATTTGAGATCACTAATGTGACTCAATAGACAAATTAACTAAATAATGTTGACTGTTTTCTTGTACAGGCCATCTCCCTATCCACCCCAGCTCTACAGGTCCTATCTGCCTAGCCTGGAACTACGATGCGCTGCTCTCCATACTCCAGGCCCATAAGAGTGTAGTCTGCTTCATGGCAGGACACGACCATGATGGAGGGTATCACAGAGATGACTCCGGAGTGCACTACCTCACACTGGAGGGGGTGATAGAGACCCCCCCGGGCAGTGATGCCTTTGGTACAGTCTATGTGTATGAAGACAGAATGTTTTTAAAGGGATATGGAAGGATGTCTGATAGAATACTGATGTATCCATGATAATGCCAAAGATTCTACGGCTATACGGAATCTGGGGAGGGACAATTCCTTGGGTCCTCATATACACTGAGTATACAGAACATTAAGGACACCTGCTCTTTCCATGACATAGATTGACCAGGTGAATCCAGGTAAAAGCTATGATCCCTTATTGATGTCACTTGTTAAATTCACTTCAGTCAGTGTAGATGAAGGGGAGGGGAGGTTAAAGAAGGATTTTAGAAGGATTTTTAAGCCGTAAGACAATTGAGACATGGATTGTGTATGTGTGCCATTCAGAGGGTGAATGGGCAAGACAAAATGTTTAAGTGCCTTTTAACGGGGTATGGTAGTAGGTGCCAGGTGCACTGGTTTGTGTCAAGAACTGCAACGCTGCTGGGTTTTTCACGCTCAACAGTTTCCCGTGTATCAAGAATGGTCCACTATCAAAAAGACATTCAACCAACTTGACACAACTGTGYGAAGCATTAGAGTCACCATGGGCCAGCATCCCTGTGGAACGCTTTAGACACCTTGTAGAGTCCATGCCCTGATGAATTGAGGCTGTTCTGAGAGGGGGAGGGGGGGGGGTGTGTGTGTTACAAATCAATATTAGGAACGTGTTCCTAATGTTTGGTACACTCAGTGTGTGTGTGTGTATATATATTTCATTTTCTGAGTTAAAATGGGCCAGTTATTAAAATAAAACGTTATACCAATATTGATTTAAGTGGAAGACAACAGGTACTGATAAAACATGTTGCACATTCCATCTGGCCTGAGATTGGGTGCCAAAAGAGTGGGAGAATGTCTCTTCATAACATATAAACACACTTTCTCTCATAATATGTTACCTCAATAAGTTGATATTGTAGCTCTAAATTATGTTATTGTGGTGATAGACCTATTGATAATTACCTATGTATAATGAATGCTTTGACGAGTAAATTGATTAATCTGTGTATTGCACTGTAAGGGGTTCATTATTTTACCTTCAATAAATTTCATTTGATTTCTAAATGTTCCTGTAATAGTCATGCAAATTAAGTTTATTGTCATTACTAAATATATGCCATTTGACGCATTTATCCAAAGCACATGGTTGCCATGGGTCTAAGAGTATAAGAAGCACCATTAGTTAAATCATGACGGCACACATCACATTACATATTTGTAATGTGTATCAAGAATGGTCCACTATCCACAAGATATTCAACCAACTTGGCACAACTGTGGGAAGCATTAGAGTCAACATGGGCCAGCATCCCTGTGGAACGCTTTAGACACCTTGTAGAGTCCATGCCCTGATGAATTGAGGCTGTTCTGAGAGGGGGGGGTGTTACAAATCAATATTAGGAATGTGTGTATGTGTATATATATATAAGTTTCAGAGTTAAAATGGGCCAGTGATTAAAATAAAACTTTATACCAATATTGATTGAAGTAGAAGACAACAGGAGACTCACGGCTGGAGGAGGCTCACGGCAGATCACACTTTAAGAAATATATTTTCTTTATTCTACTATTTAAACCCTTTTCTACATTTCCTTTATTATTGTAACATATTCAGGAGGTAGCCCTGACCGGGGCTTGAACCCAGATCTAGCAAGTGTCAAGCCAACACCTTAACCGTTATTCCAAGAGGTCCAAACCTATTGATGAGGTCATTGGGTTTTGAATTAAAGGGAAAATCCACTCAAACTATCTTTAGATTTAAAAAAATAATAATATTCCACTGTTGATACAGTCCCAAAATGTTCTGCATGTCAGCAGTCTCAAGATATTGGACTTTCAAGAAGCAAACTGACTGGTTGCATCACTATGGCAACTGCTCGGCCTCCGACCGCAAGGCACTACAGAGGGTAGTGCGTACGGCCCAGTACATCACTGGGGCCAAGCTTCCTGCCATCCAGGACCTCTATACCAGGTGGTGTCAGAGGAAGGCACTAAAAATTGTCAAAGACTCCAGCCACCCTAGTCATAAACTGTTCTCTCTGCTACCGCACAGCAAGCGGTACCAGAGCGCAAAGTCCAGGTCCAAAAGACTTATAAACAGCTTCTACCCCCAAGCCATAAGACTCCTGAACAGCTAATCAAATGGCTACCCAGACTATTTGCATTGCCCCCCCCCCCGTCCCCCGACACACTCTTTTACACTGCTGCTGCTCTTTGTTTATTATCTACGCATAGTCACTTTAAAACTCTTTGGGCTGGGGGCAGTATTTTGACGACCGGATGAAAGTGGCCCAAAGAAAACTGCTGTTACTCAGGCCCAGAAGCTAGGATATGCATATAATTGGTAGATTTGGAATGCTATTGTTATTTACTGCTCCTCTTTAATTATTTGTTACTGTTTTTTTTTCTTATTTTTTTTTCCTCATCTATTTTAAAACTGCATTGTTGGTTAAGGGCTTGTAAGTAAGCATTTTACTGTGTATTCAGCACATGTAACAAATAAATTTGATTACCGGCATCATATTGTGATGATGCAAAAAGCTTGACTGCTGAATGTAAACTATTTGGGACTGTATTAGCCTCGTCAGGGCTACCTTCTGAATTGTTAAATTAATAAGGAAATTTTATTTATTTTTTAGAAAAGCAGTTTTAGAGTGGATTTTCCCTTTAAGGTTGCTAGATTACCTTCCTTCAGGAGAGCATATCCCATGCTTCTCTACATATCAAGTTCCTCACGTATACATCACTCCACTCACACCATAGTAGTGAATCTGGAGTATAGCCTAGACTGGGACTAACCCGGGACATGTGACTGTCAATCCACACCTTAACCATTACACCAAGAGGTCCAAACCTCTTGCAAGGTTCGAGAGTTGTGTGTGTAAGGTTGCACACTATATTTTCTTTCCACTGACGTCATACCTCACACCAGCCTCAGACAAACGCCCTGCATGGTAGATCATAGGAAACTGCGTTGAGCATTACTTACAAGGAAATATCTGCTTGGCCTGGGCAACCTTACAATGTCTCCATAACCCCATTCAATATAATGATCATGTACATAGCCTTCCCTGTATGCCTATCAACTGAGATTACTCAAAAAAATATGGGCTCTCGAGTGGCGCAGCGGTCTAAGGCACTGCATCTCAGTGCTACAGGCGTCACTACAAGACACTCTGGTTGGAATTCAGGCTGCATCAGCCGGTCATTTGTAAAAAATAATTTGTTTCTTAACTGACTTGCCTGGTTAAATAAAAAAAGTGTATATATATAGTATTTACAGTGCTGAAGCTGGGCGTTCAATTATACACACAGCCCAATGGAACCCCCCCATCTGGCGTAGGCTAACTGTTCGCACTGTCTTCGTGACTCAGGAGTGTCCATGGTGCAGAATCGGGTGCCATAGCACACCATAGACGTGGCGTCGTATGCTGTGCTGCGTTCGCTCGCTGGCGCAGTGTCCGTGTGGAGCGAGAGAGGGCGAAGTTACTCGCTGCATTGGCATGGAGCGCTGCTGGAATCGAACACAAATTGGCGTCTCCATTCCAGTTCTTCAACAGCAACTTCATCCAACGCACAAGTCAGGAGACACAACCATAGCGGAACCGACCGGCTAACAGACAACCATGCAGAGCGGCAGCACATGGAGGGGATGCGAGGTAAGAGCAGATGCCCTAAATGTCGATTTTCAACTTGATCAGAGTTATTTAGCTGCTGAAAAACATGACTTGGCTAGCCTAGCTACCATTGCCCCGAGAGGCTAAGCTACATAGAAGAGATGCAGCTAGCTAGCTATATGCTGCTAAATGTAGCGCCTCGGCCATTTGTTGCAACATTGTAATTTTCTGCGCGGTGTACTGTAACAATGTTACAACCACTGAAACGTGATCGCGCCATCTGGAAATTGTTACATTGTAACGTTAGTTACGGACGTTTCACTGCATTTGAGTTTCCATCAATCGATTTTAGTCGAGTTAGTTGCTGCATCCACCACTAAAGACAGGGCCTAGTACCAGATTGAGAAATTTATGTTTTCCCTTTCACCAAACGTAAATAGGTAGGCTATGTACTACTGTTTTGTTAGCAAATTAATTTTACATGTAGATGATAACACATTTAATTATTTTGTGTTTCTATGTATATTTTACCTTGGAAATATTGAGACATAATTGGCATTGACATGTCAGTGCTATATTGTTTATTATAAACTGGGTGATTTGAGACCTGTACGCTGATTGGCTGACAGCCTTGGTATATCTGTGGTATATCCAGGCACTTGGTGCTAAATTGTGCATAAGAACAGCCATTAGCCGTGGTATATTGGCCATATACCACACCCCCTCGTGCCACTGTTGTGTAATGTTGCAATCTGTGATCAGTGTTTTAGTGCTATTAATCTAGGCCTACTTTGACAAATGTAATTGTAGATGTCTGTCTCAAATTTTCTGCTTTATTTTAAACATTTCAGAAATCAACACGTGCTGGAGGTGTCAAAACGAAACAGGTACTATAGATTTTTTAATAGGATTTCAGTAGAATATTACTAGGTTGCTGTTGATGCGATATTCTGTTCATCTTAGTGGAATATGATTTACCATTGTTTCAGTCCCCATTTCCCTTTTGATTTCCTCATTGAGTTCCCCATTCTGTATGTTTTCATTCACTGGTATGGGTTCTAGGTTAGAGATTTCCCGCCATTCCATAGCTCCTGAAATAAACTAATTGTTGTAGCCTAATATGAGGCTCAATATCTTAGACGGCCAAATATTTGTAGGGTAGCGTAAATACACAAATAACACGACCAGCTCTCACTTGCCATTGAAAGCTAGGGTTGCGCAGTCATGGTAGATTGACGACTTCCATCCAGATGACATGGATCTTCCTGTTGTTAACTCACTATCTATCCACCTCTAAATCACACAGAATCAATGTATTCATCTTCAACTACATGTTGCGCCTATATTGCACTGTTGCGCAACAGCAACTGTTGCTAAATTTAACAGGCTAAATTCATAAGCACAGGGATAACCAGATTAACCAGAAACCTATTGGAAAACACTCCCATGTTTTACAGTAAAAGAGCGCAAAGCCAAAATGTAGTAAAATGTCTTTTCTTTACCTTAGGGTTTCAGATAAGCCTGTCTGGAGTGCCCCAAAGTAAGCATTAGCACTCTCTCATAGCACAACAACCCTCTCTCTCTCTGTGGGTGCATCCAATAGTCTGAAGTGTCTCCTTTCCTCCATCTGCACTGACTGGACAGTTGACAGTAAATATTTGTTGGGCATCAACCAAATCTCTTTCACCTAGGATGTGTTGTCAGAGCAGTGAAGGATAGGATACAAGGTAGGTGGGAGAGGAGACATGGAGAGGAAGCCACTCTAGACTATTGAGATGCAGCCTGTGTGGTTCTCTGGTAGTGGGGCGGTCTGTCTACTGTTCTCTGTTGACTAATCTAATCCACGGTGGAGCGTTTTGTTTGGGTGAGGATTCATTTGCACCTGGGCATAATGGTTCATGGGACCACTAGTACTGCACCTCTGATTTGGGCCTGTAGGTCACTATACTCTGTATGTCAAAGAAGACCCCACGCTCCCATCTCATCTTCAACATTATCATATAGTTGAGTACCTAACAGTTTTTTTTTCTGTTATGTATAGGCTGTTAAAAGACCACGATAGAAACATTTAGCACTCAAAGAGTTAACAGATACGGACTATGTTAGTATGGGATAGATTATATCTTGCTGTCTCGTTTGGACATCATATCATGTTTTGAGGGTGCTGGTGGGGTTCCTCTTTGACAAGTCTATTACTGTAGCTACTGCACAATTTAAACAAACTATGGAAATGTCTTAKATGGATTCCCAGTGCATGCTGGTTTGCAATGCAATCAATTCATGTTGGGTTAATTTTGTAGTGGTAATTCAGTAATGACACTGGGGTGTTGTCTGCATTTCCTGGCAAGTGGGAGCCCCTGCATTTGTGGGCACTTTGCTTGTGTTTATAATGCATCGTGCTTGTGTTCTGTCAATATCCGGCAAACCCAAGCCTGAAAGGTATGGGGAGGCTGTCTCTCTGAGCATGTGGCAATGACACTATAATTACACCAAAAGTATGTGGACACCTGCTCGTCGAACATCTCATTCCAAAATCATGGGCATTAATATGGAGTTGGTCCCCCTTTTACTGCTATAATATGCCTCCACTCTTCTGGTAAAGCTTTCCACTAGATGTTGGAACATTGCTGCAGAMACTTGCTTCTAATCAGCCATGAGCATTAGTAAGGTCGGGCACTGATGTTGGTTTGRAGTCGGCGTTCCAGTTCATCCCAAAGGTGTTGGATGGGGTTGAGGTCAGGGCTCTGTGCAGGCCAGTAAAGTTCTTRCACACCGATCTCGACAAACCATTTCTGTATGGACCTTGCTTTGTGCACAGGGTCATTGTCATGCTGAAACAGGAAAGGGCCTTCCCCAAACTGTTTCCACAAAGTTGGAAGCACAGAATCATCTAGAATGTCATTGTATGTTGTAGTGTTAAGATTTCTCTTCACTGGACCTAAGGTGCCTAGCCCGAACAATGAAAAATAGCCCCATACCATAATTCCTTCTCCACCAAACTTTACAGTTGGCAATATGCATTCGGGCAGGTAGTGTTCTTCTGGCATCCGCCAAACCTAGATTAGTCCATCGGACTGCCAGATGGTGAAGCATGATTKATCACTCGAGGAGGCGTTTCCACTGCTCCAGTCCAATGGCGGCGAGCTTTACACCACTCCAACCGATGCTTGGCATTGCGCATGGTGATCTTAAGCTTGTGTGCTGTTGCTCGGCCATGAGAACACATTTCCTGAAGCTCCAGATGAACAGTTATTGTGCTGACGTTGCTTCCAGAGGCAGTTTGGAACTCGTTAGTGAGTGTTGAAACCAAGGACAGACGAGTTTTACGTGCTACGCATGTCAGCACTCCGCGGTCCTGTTCTGTGKGCTTGTGTGGCCTACCACTTCGCGGCTGTGCCGTTGTTGCTCCTAGACGTTTCCACTTCACAATAACAGCACTTACGGRTGAACGGGGCAGCTCTAGCAGGGCAGAAATTTGACGAACTGACTTGTTGGAAAGGGGCATCCTATGACTGCCACGTTGAAAGTTACTGAGCTCCTCAGTATGTGCCATTCTACTGCCAATGTTTGTCTGTTGAGATTGCATGGCGGTTTGCTCTATTTTATACACCTGTCAGCAACYGGTGTGGTTGAAATAACATAATCCACTAATTTGAAGGGGTGTCCACATGCTTTTGGCCATGCAGTGTATTATTTTCCAGTCTCCTGAAACATTACTGATACTTTCATTTGCTGAATTTCTCACTCAATTTACACTGAAACTAAACTTACTCAGGGACTTCTCCTGGTTAGCATGAATTAGTGGGGTTTACTTACTAGTTGTATTGAACGAGTTCTAACTGATCCCATCATTTTTAAATCTATTTATTCCATGTTCATTCATCCTGTTCTCTTACAACCCCATATCATTTTTATTCCGTGTCCCATCTACCAGCGTATCATTACCTGCTCACCCTTTTCCCTCGCCCTAACCAGCATGTGTTGTGTACGAACATGTCTGTTTCCTCCTMTGTCTCTGCCAGGTAAACGTAAAGCCCTGAAGCTGAACTTCGCCAACCCTCCAGTGAAGCCAGCTACCAGGTTGCCCCTCAATCCCTCACCTTCAACCGCCCCCTCCTTCCAGAACCCACACATGTAAGTACTGTGGAGACCGGGTTGAAAACACACCCATATCCTAGTGCTAATCTAATGGTCAGTAAGAGGGGTGTTACGAAAGGGTTTTTGAGCCCTGATAGTCCTGGGCCTAGTTTAGAACTTTCTGTAAGTTTAGTTCTATAACAGGCTATGTATTTCTGTTTGGTGATTATGTAGGCTTTATTGTTGTAGGGAAATATCATCTTCATACACATTGTAGGGTACTTTTTGTGTGCAGGTATAAACAGGGTTTAAAGCACTCTTATTCTCAGCCCTGAGAATACAGTTAAATGTCTGTGTAGGATGAGTCAGCATCTTATTTGTAATAGTAATATCTTATTTCTTGTGTTTAAAAAAAATAATTAGTTATACTTTTTGGATATTGAATACTGCACTGTTGGGTAGGGCTTGCAAGTGAAGCATTTCACTGTACTTGTGCCAAAACGTGATGCTTGAATGCAATAGGAGTGAGGTGGAGGCATCCTCTAAATGTCTCCAAATAAGATTAGCAGCTCAGGGACTTGATACATTATTTATCACTTCCTCATGTATGTATAATGTATTCTCCCCTCTCTGCCCCAAACACACTCCTCTTCGTCTCTCTCTCTTCCTCTGTCTCGATTCCTATTTTACCCTTCCTCCCTCTGTTTTACCCCATCTTTGTCCTTCCCCACATTTTTCCCCTCTTTTTATCCTCCTCTTCCTTCCTTCCTCCCTCTCTCCTCTCCCTCCCCTAAAGAGAGCGTATGAGGACACACAGTATCGAGTCGTCGGGGAAGCTGAAGATTTCTACAGAGAATGCCTGTGACTTCACGGCCGAGGACCTGAGGGACCTGGGGGAGATCGGCCGTGGGGCCTACGGCTCCGTCAACAAGATGCAGCACAAACCCAGCGGACAGATCATGGCCGTCAAGGTGACCACACCAGCTGCTCTCATCCTCACTGACTGAGCCATTTACAGGCTGAATACTAACATTGATATACTGTAGTCTACCCACCTCGTGAATTGCTCTGTCATGTAAATAAATCATGGATGTGTGTGTGACAGTTTGGTGTAGATGTGCGCATCTCAAGGAAGATGCATAATGAATAGGGAAAGCTTATAAAATATTGTCTTGATTCTTGGTCAAATCAAATTTTATTTGTCACATGCGCGCCGAATACAACAGGTGTAGATGTTAGTGAAATGCTTATATACAAGCCCTTTACCAGTAATGCAGTTTTAAGAAAAATAAGTGTTAAGTAAAAAAATAACATTTCAAAGAGCAGCAGTAAAATAACCGTAGCGAGGCTATATATAGGGGGTACCGGTACAGAGTCAATGTGCGGGGGCACRGGTTAGRRGAGGTAATATGTACATGTAGGTAGAGGTAAGGTGACTATGCATAGATAATAAACAGAGAGTAGCAGCAGCGTAATAGAGGGGGCGGGGGGGAGCAATGCAAATAGTCTGGGTAGCCATTTGATTAGCTGTTCAGGAGTCTTATGGCTTGGGGTTAGAAGCTGTTAAGAAACCTTTTGGACCTAGACTTTGCGCTCCGGTACCGCTTGCCATGCGGTAGCAGAGAGATCAGTCTATGACTAGGGTGGCTGGAGTCTTTGACAATTTTTAGGGCCTTCCTCTGACACCGCCTGTTACAGAGGTCCTGGATGGCAGGAAGCTTGGCCCCAGTGATGTACTGGGCTGTTCGCACTACCCTCTGTAGTGCCTTGCGGTCGGAGGCAGAGCATTTGCCATGATGGTTGCAGTGATGCAACCAGTCAGGAAGCTCTCGATGCTGCAGCTGTAGAACTTTTTGAGGATCTCAGGACCCATGCCAAATCTTTTCAGTCTCCTGAGGGGGATAAGGCTTTGTCGTGCCCTCTTCACGACTGTCTTGGTGTGTTTGGKCCATGATAGTTTGTTGGTGATGTTGATACCAAGGTACTTGAGGCTCTCAAACTGCTCCACTACAGCCCCGTCAATGAGAATGGGGGTGTGCTCTGTCCTCCTTTTCCTGTAGTCCACAATCATCTCCTTTGTCTTGATCACATTGTGGGAGAGGTTGTTGTCCTGGCACCACACGGTCAGGTCTCTAACCTCCTCCCTATAGGCTGTCTCAACGCTAGCGGTGATCAGGCCTACCACTGTTGTGTTGTCGGCAAACTTAATGATGGTGTTGTAGTTGTGCCTGGCCATGCAGTCATGGGTGAACAGGGAGTACAGGAGGGGACTGAGCACGCACCTCTGAGTAGCACCTGTGTTGAGGATCAGCGTGGCAGATGTTGTTACCTACCCTTACCACCTGGGGGTGTCCCGTCAGGAAGTCCAGGATCCAGTTGCAGAGGGAGGTGTTTAGTCCCAGGGTCTTTAGCTTAGTGATGAGCTTTGAGGGCACTATGGTGTTCAATGCTGAGCTGTAGTCAATGAATATCATTCTCACGTAGGTGTTCCTTTTGTTCAGGTGGGAAAGGGCTGTGTGGAGTGCAATAGAGATTGCATCATCTGTGGATCTGTTGGGGCAGTATGCAAATTGTAGTGGGTCTAGGGTTTCTGGGATAATGGTATTGTGAGCCGTGACCAGCCTTTCAAAGCACTTCATGGCTATAGACGTGAGTACTARGGGTCMGTAGTCATTTAGGCAGGTTACCTTAGTSWTCTTGGGCACAGGRACTATGGTGGTCTGCTTGAAACATGTTGGTATTASACTCAGACAGGGASAGGTTGAAAATGTCAGTGAAGATACTTGCCAGTTGTTCAGCGAATGCTCAGAGTACACGCCCTGGTAGTCCGTCTATCCCTGCGACCTTGTGAATGTTGGGTTCGGAGAGCGTGATCACACAGTCGTCCGGAACAGCTGATGCTCTCACGAATGCTTCAGAGTTGCGTGCCTCGATGCGAGCATAGAAGCAATTTAGCTCATCTGGTAGGCTTGTCACTGGGCAGCTCGCGGCTGTGCTTCCTTTTGTAGTCTGTAATCGTTTGTAAGCCCTGCCACATCTGATGAGCGTCAGAGCCGGTGTAGTACGATTCAATCTTAGTCATGTATTGACGCTTTACCTGTTTGATGATCTGTCGGAGGGCATAGCGGGATTTCTTATAAGTGTCCGGGTTAGAGTCCCGCTCCTTGAAAGCGGCAGCTCTACCTTTTAGCTCAGTGCAGATGTTGCCTTTAATCCATGCCTTCTGGTTGGGGTATGTATGTACAGTCAATGTGGGGACGACGTCGTCGATGCACTTATTGGTAAAACCAGTGACTGATGTGGTGTACTCCTCAATTCCATCGGAAGAATCCCGGAACATATTGCTGTCTGTGCTAGCAAAACAGTCCTGTAGCTTAGCATCTGAGTCATCTGACCACTTCTTTATTGACCGAGTCACTGGCGCTTCCTGCTTTAGTTTTTGCTTGTAAGCGGGAATAAGGAGGATAGAATTATGTTCAGATTTGCCAAATGCAGGGCGAGGGAGAGCTTTGTACACGTCTCTGTGTGTGGAGTAAATGTGGTCTAGAGTTTTTTTCCTCTGGTTGCACAATTACATTTCTCTGCATTAAAGTCCCCGGCCACAGCTCATTGAGTGCCAGCATCGGTTTGTGGTGGTAAATAGGCAGCTACGAAAAATATAGATGAAAAATCTCTTGGTAAATAGTGTGGTCTACAGCTTACTCTACTCAGATACTCTACCTCAGGCGAGACTTCCTTAATATTAGACTTTGTGCACCAGCTGTTGTTTACAAATATACACAGACCGCCACCCCTGTCTTACCGGAGGCAGCCGTTCTATCTTGCCGATGCAGCGCTAACCCCGCCAGCTGTATGTTATTCATGTCGTCGTTCAGCCACGACTCGGTGAAACATAAGATATTACAGTTTTTAATGTCCCGTTAGTCGGATATTCGTGGTCGTAGCTCGTCTATTTTGTTATCTAATGATTGTACGTTGGCTAATTGTACGGATGGTACAGGTAGATTACCACCTCACCGTCGGATKCTTACAAGTCACCCCGACCTACGTCCTCGTTATCTCTTTCTCATGCGAATGACGGGGATTTGTGCCTTGTCGGGTGTCTGAAGTAAATCGCGTCCGACGCGCTAAAGAGAAAATCTTCGTCCATTACGAGGTGAGTAATCGGTGTCCTGATATCCAGAAGCTCTTTTCGGTCATAAGAGACGGTGGCAGAAACATTATGTACAAAATAAAAAACACACACAATGGCACAATTGGTTAGGAGCCCATAAAACAGCAGCCATCTCCTCCGGAACCATTCTATGTTAGACCTKGTAATACAACAATGTTTTGACCATAATGGTCTTTATCAGGTGATGACTAGTACGTCCTATGAACTGACCTCTAAGCTGTTGATAGTTTCCCCTATTTCTGCTGAACATGTTTGGTTGTTGTCACTGTCCCCCTCAGAGGATCCGCTCCACGGTGGATGAGAAGGAACAGAAGCAGCTGCTGATGGATCTAGACGTGGTGATGAGGAGTAGTGACTGTCTCTATATCGTCCAGTTTTACGGAGCTCTCTTCAGAGAGGTGAGACTGTTATATTATACAAAAGTATGTGGACACTTTGCTGTTATAATAGCCTCCACTCTTCTGGGAAGGCTTTCCACTAGATGTTGAGGTCAGGGCTCTGTGCAGGCCAGTCAAGTTCTTCCACACCGATCTCGACAAACCATTTCTGTATAGACCTCACTTTGTGCATGGGGGCATTGTCATGCTAAAACAGGAAAAGGCCTTCCCCAAACTGTTGCCAAAGTTGGAAGCACAGAATCATCTAGAATGTCACTGTATGCTGTAGCATTAAGATTTCCCTTCACTAGAACTAAGGGGGGTAGCTCGAACCATGGAAATCAGCACCAGACCATTATTCCTCCCACCAAACTTTACACTTGGCACTATGCATTGGGGCAGGTAGCATCCTCCTGGCTTACGACAAACCCAGATTCGTCGGACTGCCAGATGGTGAAGTGTCATTCATCACTCCAGAGAACGCCTTTCCACTGCTCCAGAGTCCAATGGCGGAGTCCAACCACTCCAGCCGACGCTTGGCATTGCGCATGATCTTAGAATTTGGATGGCTGTTCGGAATGGAAACCCATTTCATGAAGCTCCCGACGAACAGTTCTTGTTCTGACATTGCTTCCAGAGGCAGTTTGGAACTCGGTAGTGAGCGGTGCAACCGAGGACAAGTTTTACTCGCTACACGCTTCAGCACTCGGTAYTGACTGCCTCTATATTGCCCAGTTTTACGGAACTCTCTTCCGTTATATTATATACGGTGCATTCGGAAAGTATTCAGACCCCTTTTTCCACATTTTGTTACGTTATAGCCTTTAAAAAAAATGTATTTTACCCCCTTTTTCTTCCCATTTTCTGTCTAGTCTCATCACTGGTACTCCCCAACGGGCTAGGGAGGCGAAGGTCGACTCATGCGTCCTCTGAAACKTGACCCGCCAAACCGCGCTTTTTAACACCCGCCCTCTTAACCTGGGAGCCAGCCACACAAGGACACGCTACAAGGAGTCTCGAGAGCGCGGTTGTGATACAGCACGGGATCGAACCGCTGTGCCACTCGGGAGGCCCTGTTACAGCCTTATTCTTATTTTTTTTTTTAAATTTATTCCCTCATCAATCTACAGACAATACCCCATAATGACAAAGCGAAAACAGATTTTGACATTTTTGCAAATTTAAAATAAAAAACGGATACCTTATTTACATAAGTATTCAGACCCTTTGCTCTGAGACTTGAAATTGAGCTCAGGTACATCCTGTTTCCATTGATCATCCTTGAGCTGTCTCTACAACTTGATTGGAGTCCACCTGTGGTAAATTCAATTGATTGGACGTGATTTGGAAAGGCACACACCTGTTTATATAAGGTCCCACAGTTGACAGTCCATGTCAGAGCAAAAACCAAACCATGAAGTCGAAGGAATTGTCTGTAGAGCTCTGAGACAGGATTGTGTCCAGGCACAGATCTGGGGAAGGGTACCAAAAAAGTTCACCAAAAACACAGTGGCCTCCGTCATTCTTAAATGGAAGAAGTTTGGAACACCGAGACACTTCCTAGAGCTGGCCGCCCAGCCAAACTGAGCAATCGGGGGAGAAGGGCCTTGGTCAGGGAGGTGACCTAAGAACCCAATGGTCACTCTCACAGAGCTCCAGAGTTCCTGTGTGGAGATGGGAGAACCTTCCAGAAGGACAAACATCTCTGCAGCACTCCACCAATCAGGCCTTTATGGTAGTGGCCAAACGGAAGCCACGCCTCAGTAAAAGGCACATGACAGCCCGCTTGGAGTTTGCCAAAAGGCACCTAAAGGACTCTGACCATGAGAAACTATATTATCTGGTCTGATGAAACCAAGATTGAACTCTTTGGCCAGAATGCCAATTGTCACGTCTGGAGGAAACCTGGCACCATCCCTACGGTGAAGCATGGTGGTGGCAGCATCATGCTGTGGGGATGTTTTTCAGGGACTGGGAGACTAGTCAGGATTGAGGGAAAGATGAACAGAGCAAAGTACAGAGAGAACCTTGATGAAAACCTGGTCCAGAGCACTCAGGACCTCAGACTGGGGCCAAGGTTCACCTTCCAACAGAACAATGACCTTAGGCACACAGCCAAGACAACACAGGAGTGGCTTTGGGACAAGTCTCTGAATGTCCTTGAGTGGCCCAGCCAGAGCCCGGACTTGAACCTGATCGAACATAGGTGTCAGGCGATGCTTCTCATCCAACCTGACAGAGCTTGAGAGGATCTGCAGAGAACAATGSGAGAAACTCCCCAAATACAGATGTGCTGAGTGTGTAGCGTCATACCCAAGATGACTCACGGCTGTAATCGCTGCCAAAGGTGCTTCAACAAAATACTGAGTGAAGGGTCTGAATACTTATGTAAATGTGATGTTTCAGTTTTTTTTTTTTTATACATTTGCAAAAAAATTCAAAAAACCTGTTTTAGCTTTGTCATTATGAAGTATTGTGTAGATTAATGAGGGGGGGGAACTATTTCATCCATTTTAGAATGAGGCTGTAACGTAAAAAAATGTGTAAAAAGTCAAGGGGCCTGAATACTTTTTGAATCCACTGTATTAGGAGTAGTGACTGTCTCTATCGTACAGTTGTACGGAGCTCTTAAGGATCCGCCCCTTTTTTCAAATTTTCGCCTAAAATGACGTATCCAACTCTAACTGCCTGTAGCTCAGGTCCTGAAGCAAGGATATGCATATTCTTGGTACCATTTGAAAGGAAACACTTTGAAGTTTGTGGAATTGTGAAAGGAATGTAGGAGAATATAACACAATAGATCTGGTAAAAGATAATACAAAGAAGAAAAAAAACATTATTTTGTATATATTTTTTGTACCATCATCTTTGAAATGCAAGAGCGAGGCCATAATATATTATTCCAGCCCAGTTGCATTTTGGACACCAGATGGCAGCAGTGAATGTGCAACGTTTTAGACTGATCCAATAAACCATTGCATTTCTGTTCAAAATGTTATATCAAGACTGCCCAAATGTGCCTAATTTGTTTATTAATAACGTTTCATGTTCAAAATTGTGCACGCTCATCAAACAATAGCATGGTATTATTTCACTGTAATAGCTACTGTAAATTGGACAGTGCAGTTTGATTAACAAGAATTTAAGCTTTCTGCCAATATCAGATATGTCTATGTCCTGGGAAATGTTCTTGTTACTTACAACCTCATGCTAATCGCATTAGCCTACGTTAGCTCAACCGTCTCGTGGACGGGACACCGATCCTGAAGAATATTTATAAGAGCAGTTAGAATATCTAATTAGAGAGGTTCTGTTCTGGGGCAGAAGTAATTATCAAATGTTGGGTCGGGACTGGAAACAGTGTTTTGTTTCAATTATATTTGTTGACTTGTTGTTGACGTCAATAATGAAATCTCTTTCTTTTTAGGGCGACTGTTGGATATGTATGGAACTAATGTCTACCTCATTCGACAAATTCTACAAATATGTATATTGTTCGTTAGATGACGTCATTCCAGAGGAAATATTAGGCAAAATCACATTAGCAGTGAGTTACATTTTTTTATTTACTGTGAAATATAATCTGTTTATAACATATTTATATGAATGCAGTTGTTGGTCACAGATACAGTAGATTGTAACAAAATGTTTACATTTATTTTTACAGACCGTTAAAGCACTGAACCACTTAAAAGAAAACTTGAAAATAATTCACAGAGGTAAGTCTTGGTTGTCAGATGTGTACAAATATGTGTACAAATTATTCTCACCGCTATGTTTGGTGCATGAACTCTAAAACCTTTGTTTGTGTGCTCTCCCAGACATCAAACCTTCCAACATTCTCATGGATCGTAATGGCAACATCAAGTTGTGTGACTTTGGCATCAGCGGTCAGCTGGTGGACTCAATAGCCAAGACCAGAGACGCAGGCTGCAGACCCTACATGGCTGTAAGTCTGGTTGAGACGGGAGTCATGTAAAAATCATTCCAGTGTGAAATGGTTCCCAATCGTTCTGATTGTGTTGTGATTGTAACGTCATGCTGTAAAACTTCTCCCAGTGTGAAAATGGTCCCTGTTCAATAATTGCACCCGCAGCTCTTTATGTGGATGGCTGAGRAACATGTTTCTCACACCCTTTCTCGACCTCGAAAAACTGTTCTGTGGGCACGCATATTTGCTTAACACATCTGCCAATCAATGGTTGCCAGGAGTATTGACACTGACCAATCATTTTTGCAATTACAAAGACTTTGGCGCTATGGGAGGGTGTGAGAGAAACATCCGCACAAGCTCAGCCATCCACATAAAGAGCTGCGGGTGCAATTATTGAACTGGGAACATTTTCCCGCTGGGAGAAAMTTTACAACATGACGTTACAATCACAACACAATCAGAATGATTGGGAACTATTTCACGCTGGCAAGATTTTTACATGACAACAGGCACTGCTTTCTTTATATTGTTGGAACAAATAKTAAGTAGTTAGACGCATGGGTAACTTGAATTTTTGTGCAAATCTCACTACAATGTTAGCTAGGATTCCTGGATTGTCCAGTATATCGTATATAAGTGTAATGTTGGTTGAGTTGTGTTTTTGGCCTCCAGCCGGAGAGGATAGACCCCAGTGCTTCCAGACAAGGCTACGACGTCCGATCAGACGTGTGGAGTTTGGGGATAACCCTGGTAATTATCTCATTCAGATGATTCATACATTGATTTGATGCTGACCAATGGGACAGGAGAAAAATGGCTTTACTATATTGCTAAACATATGTTATAGCCTAGCTGCACTGTTGAGTTTTATTGATAACAATCTATTAAAGCTGCAATAAGTAACTTTTTGGGTGACCTGACCAAATTCACATAGAAATGTGAGTTATAGATCTTTCATTCCCATTGAAAGCAAGTCTGAGAAGCAGTAGATCTGTTCTATGTTCACTATTTTGATGCTTCAAGGTTCTTGAGTTTCGTTTTTGTGTCTTTTACTTTCAGTTTTGTACATCAGCTACGATTAGGGAATAGATATCTCACAGCTGTATAGGTGGTACAATGATTCTCTACACTAGCTTGTTTTTGTCACATAAACGGAAACTGTTAGAATTTTTGTAACAAGGAAATTGCATAGCTATTTCTGCATAGTGCATTTTTTAACTAATTCTAAACCCTTGGTGGTGGTGGTGGTGGTGGTAGCCAATGAGTAATAACATTTTTCTTTGTCTAATGCCCGTCTCTGTGTGTGTCTTCAGTATGAGCTGGCCACCGGCAGGTTCCCCTACCCCAAGTGGAATAGTGTGTTTGATCAGCTGACCCAGGTGGTGAAGGGCGAGCCGCCCCAGCTCTGCAACTCTGAAGACAGGCAGTTCTCCCCCAAGTTCATCAACTTTGTCAACTTATGGTGAGTATCACCTCTGGTGAAAGCAATCTACCAGTGGATATGCTATTGCACAATGACTGTCACCTAGAGGCGTTTTCATTTATGCCCTCTACTGGTAGAATGGTGAAAAGGCAACGGTGCTGTTTATCCAACAGCAGTATATTGCTGTTTGTTGTATTGATAATTGCTTCTTCCCTCCCATTTTTCTACAGCCTTACAAAGGATGAGTCAAAACGGCCAAAGTACAAGGAGCTCCTGGTAAGTTTGTCTTTCTATGGTAGGACTTGGGATGTTATATGCCTGTGGATTTCACTGTGTATTGTCTGCTATGTGGGCAACTGTAAAGCTTGAGCTATACTGAACAAAAATATCAACGCAACATGCACTAATGTCAAAGATTTTACTGAGTTAGTTCATATAAGGAAATCAGTACATTTTAAAGTCATTAGGCCCTAATCTATGGATTTCACATGACTGGGAATACAGATATGCATCTGTTTGTCACAGATACCTCTAAAAATAAAAGTAGGGGTGTGGATCAGAAAACCAGTAAGTAACTGGTGTGACCATTTGCCTCATGCAGCATCACACATCTCCTTCACATAGAGTTGTTGGCTGTCGATTGTGGCCTGTGGAATATTGTCCAACTCCGAACTGCAGTCAGGTTAAGACCCTGGTGAGGACGACGAGCACGCAGATAAGCATCCCTGAGACAGTTTGTGCAGAAATCCTTTGGTTGTGCAAACCCACAGTTTCATCAGATGTCCAGGTAGCTTGTCTCAGACAATCCAGCAGGTGAAGAAGCCAGATGTGGAGGTCCTGGGCTGGCGTGGTTACACGTGGTCTGCGGTTGTGAGGCCAGTTGGACATACTACCAAATTCTCTAAAATTACATTGGAGGTGGCTTATGGTAGAGAAATCAACATTCAATTCTCTGGCAACAGCTCTGGTGGATATTCCTGCAGTCAGCATGCCATTTGCATGCTCCCTCAACTTYAYACATGTGTCATTGTATTGTGTGACAAAACTGCGCATTCTAGTGGCCTTTTATTGTCCCCAGCATAAGGTGCACCTGTGTAATGATCATGCTGTTTAATCAGCTTCTTGATATGCCACACCTGTCTTGGCAAAGGAGAAATGCTCACTAACAGGGATGTAAACAAATTTGGGCACAAAATTTGGGAGAAATAAGCTTTTTCTGCGTATGGAAAATTTCTGCGATCTTTTATTTCAGAAATGATCAGAAGCGGTCTGCGCTCTTTTAAGGTCCTTACTACTGAAAAGTGTCTGTTCAAGGTGCGTAGGAGTCAAAATAAGAATAGTGGAAGAAATGGACCCGCACACTGTCAAAAAAAGGAATAGATCCAAAACGGAGGCTTGAATGCAAAATAAATCTTTTTTTTTGCGTATGGAACTTTCTGGAATCTTTTATTTCAGCTTATGAAACATGGGACCAACACTTTACATCTTGCGATTTAATATTTTTGTTCAGTGTAGTTTCTCAGTGACCATATTGAACTTGTGACTGAGGTCATATGTTTGTCTCCTCCAGAAACACCCGTTCATCCTGATGTACGAGGAGAGGTGTGTGGACGTGGCCAGCTACGTGTGTCGCATCCTGGACCAGATCCCTGCCTCCCCCATCTCACCCATGTACCTGGACTGACGGGGGGACACGTCACACCGCAACACACATGCCGGGGGGAAACAGTACACCGCATGACATCTTAGCCCTCCGATACAGAGTTACTATAGTATCATCTGTTTGTTTCCGTGTTCCAAAGAACACGAGAACAATTCCATATAAAAAATGTATCGCCCTGTGCAATACGATAATACACACACACTCATGCTTGTTCAATGTCAATTAAAATATCTAGATTATCCTCCCAGCTTCAGACAGCTAAACTTGGAAGACATTCAGTTGGCTCAACATATGTACAACGTTCATCTTTTTTTATGTGCTAGAAAAAAGGGTTAGAGTACATATACTGTATACATACAGTATGTGTGTGTATGTATATATATAGTACCAGTCAAAAGTTTGGACACGCCTACTCATTCCAAGGGTTTTCTTTATTTTAACTATTTTCTKCATGGTAGAGTAATAGGGAAGACGGTAGAATAATAGGGAAGACATCAAAACTATGAAATAACACTTATTCATGGAATCATGTAGTAACCAAAAAATGTGTTAAACAATAAAATGTATTTTATTTGAGATTCTTCAAAGTAGCCACCCTTTGACCTTGATGACAGCTTTGCACACTCTTGGCATTCTCTCAACCAGCTTCATGAGGTAGTCACCTGGAATGTATTTTAATTAACAGGTGAGCCTTGTTAAAAGTTATTTTGTGGAATTCGTTTCCTTCTTAATGTGTTTAAGCCAATCAGTTGTGTTGTGACAAGTTAGGGGGGGGTATACAGAAGGTAGCCCTATTTGGTAAAAGACCAAGTCCATATTATGGCAAGAACATCTCAAATAAGCAAAGAGAAACAGCACTCCATCATTACTTTAAGACATGAAGGTCAGTTGATCCAGAAAATTAAGAACTTTGAAAGTTTCTTCAAGTGCAGTTGAAAAAAACATCAAGCGATATGATGATACTGGCTCTCATGAGGACCATCACAGGAATGTAAGACCCAGAGTTACCTCTGCAGAGGATAAGTTTATTAGAGTTACCAGCCCCAGAAATTGCAGCCCAAATAAATGCTTCACAGAGTTCAAGTAACAGACGCATCTCAACATCAACTGTTCAGAGGAGACTGTGAATCAATCAGACCTTCATGGTCGAATTGCTGCAAGGAAACCACTACTAAAGGACACCAATAAGAAGAAGACTTGCTTGGACCAAGAAACAGCAATGGACATTTAGACTGGT
Organism: Salvelinus sp. IW2-2015; assembly: GCF_002910315.2. Classification (NCBI taxonomy): domain Eukaryota; kingdom Metazoa; phylum Chordata; class Actinopteri; order Salmoniformes; family Salmonidae; genus Salvelinus; species Salvelinus sp. IW2-2015. The sequence continues at coordinate 38,146,667 of NC_036848.1, read as the reverse complement.
GGAAATCTGTCCTTTGGTCAGTGAAATTATTGATTTTTGGTTCCAACCGCCGTGTCTTTGTGAGATGCGGTGTGGGTGAACGGATGATCTCTGCATGTGTGGTTCCTACCGTGAAGCATGGAGGAAGAGGTGTGATGATGTGGGGGTGCTTTTCTGGTGACTGTCAGTGAGTTATTTAGAATTCAAGACGTACTTAACCAGCATGACTACCACAGAATTCTGCAGCTATACACCATCCCATCTGGTTTGCGCTTAGTGGGACTATCATTTGTTTTTCAACAGGACCCAACACACCTCCAGGCTGTGTAAGGGCTATTTGACCAAGAAGGAGAGTGATGGAGTGCTGCATCAGATGACCTGGCCTCCACAATCACCCGACCTCAACCCAATTGAGATGGTTTGGGATGAGTTGGACCACAGAGTGAAGGAAAAGCAGCCAACAAGTGCTCAGCATCTGTGGGAACTCCTTCAAGACTGTTGGAAAAGCATTCCAGATGAAGCTGGTTGAGAGAATACCAAYAGTGTGCAAAGCTGTCAAGGCAAAGGGTGGCTATTTGAAGAATCTAAAATATTTTGATTCGTTTGACACTTTTTTGGTTACTACATGATTCTATATGTGTTATTTCATAGTATTTGAGGTCTTCTATTATTCTACAATGTAGAAAATAGTAAAAATAAAGAAAACCCCTTGAATGAGTAGGTATGTCTCTACTTTTACTGGTAATATATATTTACGCACACACACATACTTGAAAATCGATGTAAACGAATACAGAAGTTACCAAATAAACATGTTGGAAAGTGATGCTCATGACATGAACAAAATAGTATTATATTTGGATTGTATGTGATGGACTGTTTGTGTGCTCACTTCTATGTCGTCAGAAAATGTACAGATGTATGCAGACAGACTTGTCTAAGTGAGACGCACGTATCACACGGTATGTTATGGGCACCTACACTCATTGTAAATGAATGGGTCTGATGATGCAAAYGTTTGAAACACAAATCGATGGTGTTAATGTGGCTTTATTTTCTTAATATGCAATTTACAGTATGACTGTTCTGTCATCGCATAATTAACGTTAAAAAAAAAACGAAATGTTGTTCACTCTGCAAAATGTAAAAATTACAGTAGGATTGTAAGACTCTTGTCCACAATTGTATATCTGTATGTACATCTCAAAACAGTCTGCTATTATACACCAGTTCTGTTCAGTAGTTAGTAGTGCGYACGCACACGGCAAAGTTTGCTGGAGCAGTTACATAGTTCTCAACCTGCTACACGTTGCTAAATGGATGAATTTACAGCCAGTCGCGATGGTCTGATCTGCATGGTCACTAGCTGTTTAACCTACCACTTTGCAAGGCATCACAAGTTGAACATGCCAGATATACATTGATTGCTTGACCAGGCCTGTGCTGCATCGGTCTGTGGATAAGAGATCCTAACTCCCACGTTATATTATAGCACTGTACAATCCATCTGCCCATCCCTCCTGATCACAGAGCTGTAAGATCAGCCAATAGTAGATCAGTCAGCATGTTCTTCAGTGGCTCGGATTGCTCGGAATAATAGTCGAGCCTCGCTCCAGATGGAACGTTCTGTTTCCCTCACCAACCCTTAGGCATCACGTAGGGCGCACCTCAACAGTGTACTCTTTATATTTGCTCAGAAAGCCACGTTCAGTGTGTAGTAATGTAACGAAGCAAAACAAACACACAATGGCGTTAGTTAGCTAGTGAACCTGTCGTGTGTATGTGGCGTTGAGGGCGTTCAGCATCGGCATGGCAGCCATGTTAAATGACGACCAACCTGGGTTGTGCTTCACCAAGGATGGTCAATGTGTTTGCCAGATAACTTCGATAAACTTTCAGATGTAACTCCCAGGTCACTGTATGTGATATCTTTAAGAACTAGAAAAGTCAAGTTGTTCCTGAATGTTTAGTAAAGGTAGCTGGCTATCTCATTGGTTGTGCTTCATGAAATGCCCCCTTGGAAATATGTCAGGGGTCAGTACAGAAATGTTGCTTACATATGCAGCTGATCCAGGAGCATGGAACGTTACAGAACATTCAGATAGAAAAGTACTACATAGACCTGACCTGATTCCCTGTTATGTGGCGTATGGGATCGAGTCGGCTTTATTCATTCCATTTCTCTCTGCATTGTTCCAAATGTTGCATCCCTCTGGAAAAGCATATGCTCTTTTCAACTAAAGGGTGGGTGAGAAGATTTTATTGATGGTCCACCCATGTGTTCTGTGGATGTGGAACACTTATGGTTACTTGGTGAATATATTATGGAGGAGTACATGTATAAATTGCAATGTATTAGAATGTTGATATTAGATTATAAGATGATAAATGGCAATGAGTATTATATTGTATCTTTATCAAGGGTATAAAAAATAAAGTTCACAATGAGGAAATACAAKTGCTGTATTGTGAACCTGGGCGATCTGTCTGTCATCATAGACAAAGGTACAACATAGAAACGTTGATTATTGGTGTTTCAGTTTATTGCTTTCTCTTCTACAATAATGCAGTGGTGTGGACACATTGGTTTACATGGTAAAGCTGTTCAGTGGCCAAGCAATAAGGAAGCTTTTTGTCAGATGTAACATTTTGATAGAAAATAAAAAAGAGAGAGAGGAAAATCCCCCCTCAACATTAGGTAAAGCTGCTGTGACCTGCCATCCGAGTGAGAACATAGGGAGCATGTATAGTCTTCTGTGCTTGTATTGGTTATTTATTTTTACAAGGTGTCAAGTGTTTCACAGGGATGTTGACTCCAATGCTTAACACAGTTGTGTCAAGTTGGCTGGATGTCCTTTGGGTGGTGGACCATTCTTGATACACATGGGAAACTGTTGAGCGTGAAAAACCCAGCGAGGTTGCAGTTCTTGACACAAACCGGAGAGCCTGGCACCTACTACCATACCCCGTTCAAAGGCACTTAAATCTTTTGTCTTGCCCATTCCCCTTATGAATGGCACACATACACAATCCATGTCTCAAGGCTTAAAAATCCTTCTTTAACCTGTCTCCTTCCCTTCATCTACACTGATTGAAGTGAATTTAACGAGTGACATCTATAAGGGATCATAGCTTCCACCTGGATTCACCTGGTCAGTCTGTCAGGGAAAGAGCAGGTGTTAATGTTTTGTATACTCGTGTGTGTGTGTGTGTGTGTGTGTGTGTGTGTGTGTGTGTGTGTGTGTATGTAAAAAACACATGTCTTAACTCATCTGGGGTGACAACATGGGTGGTTGCAACCACAGAAAACCTATACACAAGGGTGCCACGGCAAGTAACAGAGAAAAAGGGTCTTCTACTTAAAACATTTTTAAAAGAGCGTTTGAGGGAAATTATCCCACTTTGGTCAAATTAACAAAAATACTGAACCAAATCTGACAGATGGCTAGACTAAGTCTGAGTTAATGTTTTGAAAGTTCTTCCCCATTTCAGTGTCATCAAATCTCAGTCAATCTGGTAGTCACATGATTAAAATCATACCCATAGTTATGCTTACTTGTTCTAACATCTCAATTTGTATCCTTACAAGAACAGTCCCATTAGTTTAGCCATAGACGTCATATACATCTATTACAGATGGGTAGTTATTTTAGCTATATTCACAGTTTTCATGAATACATTTCAGTGAACTTGTATTTTCAACATGTTTTTCCTTCCTGATTCAAAAATCATTGTACAGATCCTACCCCAAACCTCTACAGCGTAATGGTGGCTTTAGTACCAAGTTGATAGAAAGGTTACACATACTTTATGTAACATATTGAACACTGATTATTCTCTGCTAGATTCACAGGATAGTCAACTCTGTATATATTACATTTTGATATTCACAAGTGCTGGTAAGAATGGATATTTACTCTGCATATGCATTACTTTTATATCATATTGGTTATCCATGGAAAACTGATAACACTGTTTTTAGAAAATATATTTTTCTTTGTAAATTATTTGGTTAAATTCATATACCATTTCAAACAGGCATCTTTTTTCAACGTTTTGGGAAGAACAATGCGGCATATGAGTTTGTAAATCAAGAATCCCATTTTATCATAAAGGAATGTCAAAAATAAATATACTCTATCAACGTATAAATAAAAAGAAATGAACAAATAAATAACTAAGTGATGCTCACTAATATATAAATTGGTGAATTTTCCAAAGGTCAAATACAAAACAATTTATTGTAGATAATGAAAAGAAAAAAATAGAGATGAAATTTAGACTGATTTTCTTGCCATACTTCAGACTTCCTGGCTGTGACTAAAAAGATGGATCCTTGCACWAAAAATGTGATATGATTTATCAAAGCAGTGTGATAAAAGTGGGGAACATGCACTGTGGAGTACCAGGTCTTGAATTATTGTGGATGCTTTGTGTGGCCCAAGTAATGGCTACATTGTTTGGTGTGAGTGGACATAGTCAGGAAATGCTTCATTTTTGAAAAGCCAAGAGATTTCTTGTGAAGTGTTTAAGGCACAAACTGAGTGAAATATTGCTGTCTCTTCCTACAATCCATGCATTGCTGCATCTGAAGACACTGCCCCTTCTATCGAAAGTGTGACAAATGAGTTTTCAGACTAAAGCTAAGTATTACTCTTAATATTATAATATTGTGAATAAATATACCAGTTAAGCGTGAGAAGAAACCTACGCGAGCACTTGCATGAAATGGCAAACTAAATGCTTTCCCTGCAAATCAATTCTAAGCTTAAGCAAAGTGTGACAATCTTCTAGGCTAATCAAGGCGCAAAATGTGAGATTTTAAATATTTACATTGAAAATATCAAACGACATACTAAAATGATACATTTGACTTTGTGATAGTTTCTAAAGTGTTCTCTCCCACACCACTGACAATTATGCAGACCTAAACTTGTCTCTGTCAGTAACCATATAATATTTACAAATTTGGCATTCGATTTCATCCAATTAAGCTTGTCTTCTTTTGGTTTCCAGTAATACAAACATAGACACTCTCTTCACAAATAATACATTGATTGTCGAAATATGTGTCTTCAAGTCTAGGTGGCATAGCACTTACAGCTGTAAGAAACTACTTGTGTATATTCTATAGACTTCTCATAAGGCTACGTTGGAATATTTTTTCATCCATAGCATTCATTTAATGAACATCCGTCATGGATCTATCCAGAGTCATACTGCTTCGGTAGTTGTGCGCATCATTGTCCAAGAAGACAAAGATCATGTCAAAAAAACGTTTCAATGTTCATTATCAACAAACTATATGGCATTTCTGTGTGATTCTGCTTGTGTTCTTTGGTAAATCGTTGCACTTAAAATTCCATTGTAATGTTATCTGGAACCGGTTTTGGGACCAAGGCGAATTTGGTGTGATATCTTCAGCTGGTCTCCTGCTGTGTGTTTTTAGTTGCTGGTCAGTGTCTCTGGTCAGTATCTAACCTAGCAATTTTTTTTGCTAGCTGGATACTAGTTGCTAGCTAGTCTCCTTCTTTGTCTTTTGGGGAGCTAGCTAGACACTATAGTCTTGGGTTTTCTAGGTAGCTAGCTAGTAGCTAGCTAGTCGTCTGCTGTGTTTTTCTTTTTATAGGTACCTAGCCAGCTAGTGGATAGCTGATAGTGACTAGCTGCTCCATAGCCAGTCTCTGGTGTTTCACCAGTGCTCTAGATGAAGGTCCATGGCTGTATTCAGGTTGATGTCTGTAACATCCAGGAACTCTGTGTTGAAAATGCTTGGCCCGGCGGCCGGGACGGAGTTGAACCCCGTAGCCGAGCTTGGGGGCGTCAGGTCCAGCCATTCCATCGTCTCCCACGGCGACTCGCTGAATGTCATGCCGACCATCCCCTGCGCCTCGGCCACGGACGACACTTTGGCGTTGATGGGGTGGATGGCAGATAGAGGCGTTGGCGTTTCCATCAGGTCCCTGTTGGGGAGAAGTTTGTCCTGGTGGGGGTGTTGGTGAGGATGGTGGTGGTGGTGGTGATTGGGGCTGGGGTAGCCCTCAGGTCCATCACCCCCCTCCTCCCCCTCCCCTGCTTCCTCGGCAGCCATCTTGAGAAGGGCGACCTCGCCCCCTCGGCCTAGGGGGCTTCCCAGCAGGGTCTCCAGGTGGCTGTCTGCAATGTGATTGGCTGTGTGGTCATAGTTGAGCTGGGAGGGGGGCAGGTGTTCGTAGTGTCTTTGGTTGAACTTTGGGACGGCGAGGCCGGTGGTTCCGGGGGAAACTGTAATGTGAGGCACAACTTTGGTTACAGAGGACCTCTCCCTCTCTTCTCTGGCGTTAGCTGGCATCTCTTGAAGAGAAGAGGATGGGGGGAGGGGGAGTCACAGCACAGAGTGTGATTTAATACCCATGTAAGAGGGAAATCTGGAGTTACTTAACTAAGCGGTGATGGATGGTATGTAGGGAGGCAAACTGACTAGTACCTTATGTAGGGGATCGAAACTAAATTGCTTGCAGTTACAAAGCCATTGCTCATCCATAACCATGGCAACAACATGCACTGACAGCTATATCGCTACCCAATTTGTAAGACTACACATTGTATACATCACACACATTTGAGACTGATTCTGAGTCAGTTCACCCACCTCCACTCTCTATGAGCACATCCAYAAGCTCATCCATCTGCTGACTCCTAGTCAGTTGCTAAAAAAATAATAAGAATGTGATTAACAGACTTACAATACATTCATACTTTATCAACACCTTGTAAAAAAATACTAATCTGAAAAACATGTCCCCAGTTTTAGCACCATGTTGGGGATTTTTAATGCTATCAATGATAATGTTTCATGATGAAGATTTTAACATTATGATATTGATATACTTGTATAATGTTCTATAAGGCACTTGGGGCAACCACAACTCAAAATAACACAACCACAACTCAATAACACAACCACAACTCAAAATAACACAACCACAAATCAATAACACAACCACAACTCAAAATAACACAACCACAACTCAATAACACAACCACAAAGCAGTCAGCTCTGAAGAAACCCAGTCAAACTTGGTCAAGGGTGCAAAGTGTGGGATGGATAAAGCAATGGATGGATGAACAAAGAGGTGCAACGCAGGTGGGAGAGAGAGAGAGAGAAGGAAGGAAGTTAGAGAGAAAGCGGGAATCGAAGCGACACCACAGAGGTTACAACAACGAAACAAATTGAGTTGGCCGGCCATGATCAGGAGCAGAGTTTGGTGTATCATTTAGTTTACCTGCTTGACTGCATCCTCATAGCAAGGGGGCTGTCTAGAGTCGAATGCAGTTGAATCTGAGCTACAGAAGGCCGGGGTTGAGACCGGGCACTTTTGGCCAACGTGCCGGGGAGAGGGCAATATTGCCATCTATATGAAAAAATAGGCGAAAAAGTTGTATTACTGATAAGAAAATGGAGCTGGAATTTTAGTATAGTGTGGTAACTTATATGTAAGAAAACCTCTATGCATCCTGATAAAAACAAGATGCTTAAAAAAAAAGTTTGGGCTGTGGAGTTCTTGTGAAATGAGCTAGCTAGCTCATTGGAGAGATCTGCTTGAATCAGAACCGTTAAGTTGTGAAGAGTAGTACCATGAACCTCATGACGGAAGTTTTAGAGAGAAGCAACAAATGAATGGAAAGCAGAAAAATGGTTAAGTGAATGTGATGGTGGATACCCAGTCATGTGACACAACCATGTTCAACCGCTACAGACCAAGTTTAGACAGAATAATAGCTCTTGCCTTCTGCTGCATGTTTGGCTTCTTAGCCTTAGTGTTGACCCTGTGGTTCAGGCCGTTGTCGGCTGAGTTGGGGAACACTGACTGAAGGCCTCTCTGGTCAGAGGTATAGGAGCAGTTCACAGCCTGTCCTCCATTCTTCTGCTGAATCTGTTAGGAGGGAATACATCATTATCATGACCACCAAGCTATCAATCAATAATCATGTGAACAGAGTTACAACAGACACAATATAAAGAACATTTTAGACCCAACATATAAAGTACATGTAGACCATTATCTCTTGTAAAGACTCATAACAAGCGCTCTGCCTTAGGCCTACCTGCATGTTGCGAGGCCTGGTGCTGGTCTGGTTGAGGGAGTGGCTACACCCGTCTCTGCCCAGCGGCGGTGACAACAGGTAGGGGTTGTTGGGGGAGGAAGGCTGGGAGCTGCTGGAGGTCTTGGTGATGGGCGAGTCTTGAGGAGAGCACTGGGGGCTGAGGAAGGCAGACATGCCAGAGGGACTTCCAGAGGAGGGGACTGAGTCCAGGCATCGTTGCCCACCAGGGCCTCCCATATTGGTCAGGGGGGCACCGCAGTGGCCCATCCCCTCCATGCAGCTTCCTGGAGGACTCTTCAGGTGCTTGGGGGAGGAGAGGGGGCAGCTGGAGGAAAGGGACATGGGCTCCTGTTTGACAGTCACTCCAAAGAAGTGCTGCCCCATCAGCGAGGGGGATTGCTGGAGGTGCAGGTGGTGGGGCTGGGACGGAGCCGGGACACCCTCATGTGTGGCGCCATGGCAACGCTTCCTCTTGTGCAGCTGCATCTTGAGCTCCTCCACCTATTGTGAAACAGGATGTTAACAGTAGGTAAGCTTAGCCTTGAATGGCCCTTTAAGGACAATAACATTTTATTGAATTGAACAGTGCAGTTACCCACCTGTCTCTGTTCCTGGTGCAGCTTCCACGTCAGCTCCTCGATCACTTTTTGTTTCTCCACCAACATCTTATCCTTCTCTGCCTCCAGACCCTCCATCCCTCCACCTTCCCCTCCCCGTAGTCCTGCCCCACTCAGACCCCCTCCTCCCAGGCCTTCTTCCGAGCTGAGCCGGGCCGGGGACGGCTGGAGGCCAAACTGTGGAGGAGAGGACATGGGCACGTCGCTGAAGCTGTCTGGGAGCGAGCCGCTACGGGAGAGGTCTGAGGAAGCGGGGGAGATGGGTGGGGTGGAGGAGGTGCTGGGGTAAGGGTAATATCCCCCCTGGGAGAGTGCGCTGGAGGAGGAGGGGGACTGGTAGGAAGACAGGGACCCCGTGGGGGTGACAGGGAAGGTGACCGTGGTGATGTCATTGGAGCCTGAATGCGAGGGGCTTGAGGTGGGGTCCTTAAAGGGGCGGAGTCTCTCGATGAGGGCTGTCTTGGTGCCTGAGACGGGCATGCCCCGGATACGAAGCTGCTGCCTGAGCTCTGACACCTGTAAGATGGAGGGAGAGAGAGATATAGCGACGGATAAAGGGGTAGAGGAAAGACATTAGATGCTTGCATTTTGAAAGTCTTACACTTACAGTATATGAGTTATTTTTCCAACCCGTAATAAAGAATATATCCCTCGCTTTACGGACAGAGAGTACCTACCTTCAGGTCATCCAGGTTAGGTGGCAGAGGACCAGGTTTGACTGGTGAGATGCTGGTTTGACCAGAGTATGTGGTCTTAACTGGAGACGAGGAGCTACTGTTGATCATGTTAGTAGTAACACTGGAGCTACCCACCGTCAGCTGCTCACTGGATTGTCTAAAGATAGGAAAACATTAGATTTTCGAGAGATAAAGATAAAAAATTACAATATTATGGAACATTCAACATTTTGTACATTGAAGGTCAGATCTGAGACATGGGGTTAGAGTTAGACCATCTCCCCATCTAGGGTACTCACTTTTGGGCTTGGACTGGCTGGTGCAGGGGCTGGTAGCTGAAACTAGGCTGCCGTTGATGTGCATGGGCCTGTGTGTGTTGGGAGTGTGTATGCTGGGAGTGTGTGTGTGCGTGTTTTTGCTGGCTGAGGATCTGCAGCTGTAGGAAGAGCTGTTGTTGCTGCAGTAGCCTGGCGTAGGCTGAGTCCATGGGAGGGGGAGACTTCTCGGGCTTCTGGTCCGGAGGGATGTACTGGTGGTACTTCAGCTTCTTCACCTTGGGCTTCACATCTTTGGGCTTCTTGTGGCGGTTCTTGTCCGATGTCTTGGACTGTAGAATCAATGGGAGAAATAGTGAGAACATACAATATACGCAATACAAGCTGAAGTTCTCTAATGTGGTGCGTCGTCTTGGCTATGAAGAGGTCAGTACGACAGTAACGTGTTTGTTCCTACCTTGACTATGGCAGGGACAGGTATGGGTGGGGTGGCAGACAGCCCATTGTTAGCCGCAGACAAGCCATCTTCCTTGCTCTGATCAGACGGGTCCCTGTTCTGACACCCCTGGAACACAAATGCAGACAGTAGAAAGACATGAATACAGGAAATGTCAACTACATTCAGTGGTTGGCCCACCATAAAACAACAAGATGAATTCAAAGAAAATGTATTGATTTATATCAAACATGAAAATTAAATCATTAGAAAATAGGAATTGGGTACTAAGCCCAAGCTGACTTTTGGTAAACACTTAAAATAAAAACGGTTTCTGGCAGAAGCTTCCAGTGACCGTTGGGAATGATGTCATCATCTCTGTCCACACAGTGAGGGGAGAGTGGTGCAGAATGCAGGAAGTCACTGAGATGATAAAACACAGGAAGCAGTAGCCTTCAGCATACTGTGTCTGTGTGAGACAGACACACTGGCATAGAGGAATGTGACACGTGCCAAAGAGCAGTCACACATGTTCCAACGGTCACGAGAGAACCCAGGGGGAGGACACTGTAGTTCTCCCAGCCACCACAAGATGGCAGGCTTAACCTAGCTCCCTGCTTGAAATGACTCATTACCGCATAACTGACTGGGGTATGTTTGTGAACGCATAGGGCAGACTTTGGTGCACCTATTGTTCATAGTGTGTTAACTCATGGAGGATAGTTTATGTTATGATACATTATCAAGAAGGAGGAGGAGGAGAAGAGGGAAGGGGTGATGGAGGGGAAATGAGAGGGCGATGGGCCTATTTGGGGCTGGTAAGGAGAGAGGTAAGGAGGAGGAGGAGTATTACCTGTTTAGGGCTAGTGAGGGCTGGTGATGAGGAGGAGGAGGGGGTGCTGCCCATGGCCTCAGAGGAGGGGCATGCGGACCCCTGGGACTCGTCACTGTGGTGTTGCTCTGGAGACAGACTGTCACTGCTGCTGTCCTCCTCGAACGCATACGAGTCCTCCTGCTTAGGAAACTTCCCATGGTTCACTGGAGACAGAGAGAGAGAGAGAAAGAAAGAGAGAGAAGGGTGAGCAAGGGAGGAGAGAGGGAGGGGATGAGAACTTGATGTGGTTCACTACAGAGAACCACACAGGAGGCAGTTTAATCACACGCAGAGAGACAGAGGACTGAAACCTGACACACCACAAGATACTGGCAAAGAGGGTTTAGAATTGAAGGATTTTGAAACGTAAATCTGTTCATATCGTTAAATATTTCCAGAGGTTCAAACATAACATTCCTTGGACTTTTACAGGGTTGTGTATTAGTGAGAGAGATGTGAATGTATGTACAGTATGTGGCTGTCTGAGAACTGCCTACGTGCGACACCACTGCACATTGCTCTGTACAACGCAGTCCATATCCGTTCCATTGTATAACATCAGTATTCACACACTGCCCTTCTGTCACTGTCACCTAGTGAAACACTTAGCCCTGAGGTGCTACTCTGCAGTGGGCAGAGATTGACATGGCCACTTTACAGTGAACACAGCCCTGATTGGCTGAAGTGATAGTGAACAGTGCCTTGATTGGTTTAGCTGTTAGAGACTGTGCTATCTGGAGGAGCAGAGCCTGAGGTTAACAAAGGGACAGAGCCAGGAGAGGGGAAGAGTGGTAATGTGTGTGTGTCTGTGCGCGTGCCTGTGACTCTCTTTTAGAATGAGAACATGTGACCTGCCAAGAGCAGACCCTGGTTTCAATCACACCATCAGCCCTGCTCTGTGGCACTCTGGGCCTGCACACACACAGCGGCACAGGCCTGGGTGTTATTTCCTACCACCTGTTGGTATTGAACTCACTCACTCTGCACTCACTCTGCACTCACTCTGCGCTCTCTTTGTGCTCTCTCTCTCTCTCACGCACGCACACGCACACACCAGACCCACCCCCCCACGCCCACACACACACACACACACACACACACACACACACACACACACACACACACACACACACACACACACACACACACACACACACACACACACACACACACACACACACACACACACACACACACACACACACACACAGGGTTCAGGACCACCTGACTGGGTAGGGTTGTCTACTTCAGTCCCACTCGGTCACAGAAAGGACACTAGCATGGGGACAGAACAAGTTGTTACTGGGCTATTATTATGTCCTGATGCATGATCGTCTCAAACTAACCACATCCTGAGTTCCTCCACATAACATCTCTCTGTCAGCAAGGACTGCAACTGGATGTCAGAGATCTAATATTTTCAAAGATGATAAAGAAATGGAAGAGGTCATCGCATTGCAGGATGGGGCGGGTGGGGGCCTCCGTAATAAATAAGGTTTGTGTGTGTGAGAGGGGTGAAGGGGAGGTGGCAGACAGCTGAACAACAGCCTTGTCCAATCAGATACCTTCATAGGTGACTCACTGGAGCCATATAAATCAGAGAAGTGGGGGAGGGACACACACACACACACACACACACACACACACACTTCTCTTCAGAGAAGGGTGGACCCAAATACAGCTGCTGTTTGTCTCAATAAGCATCCTCCCTGTTCATAGGGAGGTAGAGTAAACCTCGCCGCTTCAGCCCCGTGTTGATCTTACACAATATGTTTACTGAAGAGCTCGAGGAGGAAAACAGAAAACCAGCGTATACAAAAACCCAGCCAGGCATGATATAGAGGGGAGGACTAACATACTTGGATGTAAGAGAAACATTTCAATATGTCCCAGTAGGATGCCCAAGGTTAAGGGATCCTTATTTATTTTATACTGGCTAGTATATAAAATAGTATGCTTTTGTAGTGTGCTATGGTTGCCACATAATTTCAATAGGGAAGCTATGATGTTGCAAAATATACCACCAACTCTACAGAATGCTGAACTGCATGCAATTCAATGCATGCTCTCGGTTGCTTGTGGTTCACACTAAACTTAAAAGGCCCAATCCAGACGTTTTTTAATACTGAACAAAAATATAAAAGCAACATGTAAGGTGTTGGTCCCATGTTTCATAAGCTGAAATAAAAGACCCATGAAATTTTCCATATGGACAAAATGCTTATTTTTCTCAAATGTTGTGCACAAATTTGTTTATATCCCACATTTTAGCGAGATTTTTTCCTTTGCCAAAATAATCCATCCACCTGACAGGTGTGGAACATCAAGAAGCTCATTAAACAGCATGATCATTACACAGGTGCACCTTGTGCTGATGACAATAAAAGGTCACTCTAAAATGTGCAGTTTTGTCAAACAACACAATGCCGCAGTTGTCTAAAGTTTTGAGGGAGCGTGCAATTGGCATGCTGACTTCAGGAATAACCACCAGAGCTGTTGCCCGAGTTGATTGTTAATTTTATTTGTTTATCTTCCATAAACTGCTTCCAACGTTGTTTTAGAGAATTTGGCAGTACGTCCAACCGGCCTCACAACCACAGACCACATGTAACTATGCCAGTCCAGGACCTCCACATCCGGCTTCTTCACCAGCCACCCAGATAACTGCTGATGAAACTGTGGGTTTGCACAACCGTAGAATTTCTGCACAAACTGTCAGAAATCGTCTCAGGGAAGCTCATCTGCATGATCGTCGTCCTCACCATGGTCTTGATCTGACTGCAGTTCGGCATCGTAACCAACTTCAGTGGGCAAATGCTCACCTTCGATGGCCAATGGCACGCTGGAGAAGTGTGCTCTTTACGGATGAATCCCGGTTTCAACTGTACCTGGCAGATAGCAGACAGCTGTATTGCATCGTGTGAGTGAGTGGTTTGCTGATGTCAACGTTGTGAACAGAGTGCCCCATGATGGCAGTGGGGTTATGCTATGGGCAGGCATAAGCTACGGACAACAAACACAATTGCATTTTGTCAATGGCAATTTGAATGGTTTTCTGATCCACACCCCTACTTTTTTTTAAGGTGACCAACAGATGTATAGCTGTATTCCCAGTTATGTGAAATCCATAGATTAGGCACTAATTTATTTATTTAAATTGACTGATTTCCTTATATAAACTGTAACTCAGTAAAACCTTTGACATTGTTGCATGTTGCATTTATATTTTTGTTCAGTGTATCAATATCAAATCACTTCTGGGTAACAATTAAGTACCTAACTGCTATATATTCTTTATTTCAATTCAAATGGTCAAAAAGAAACAAAGAGCAATTTGTCCAGCAAACATTTTTCTAGGACTGTCTGGGAGTGAACTGTGAGGGGCCTAATTGGACCAGCCTAATGGGAGGGATATGTAACCTGAAAACTAGCTGTTATTGGCAGAGGTTTGTAACTCAATTTGTCTATTAACTTTTCAAACGTTTCGGGGGGCTAGGGACCCCTTTGGTGATAGCAAATTCATCAGGGATCCCCTCATAATCAGAACACAACTCGAGTGATACAAAAAAAATAGTAAGTATACAGCGTTTCACTACGACCCTCGACCCTTGGCAGCGCATGGCCGGACAAACCAAATCTCGGGCCCTGGGAAGAAACATTTTAAAAACGCGCCTCTTGGCATCGAAGAGAACATTTTTCCGTTTTCAAGGTCATTTACTACAATTCTACACACACGGTCATAACCATGTCATAACAGCTGATTTAACTTGTCATAATATGGTCATAACACTGTCATGACCCATATATTTATACCTGTTGTGGCATATATTCCGTTATTTTATGGCTGGTTATGACACCTACATAAGAGTGTCAAACCACATTTATTCAAATGTGTTTTTTCCCTGCCAAGAAATGTCCTTTCGTTTGAAAGTTTGTTTCTTAAAACCTCTCTGGACCACCCATCCCGGATCCGGGATAACTGTCATCAGAAACGCTGACTAGCATAGCCTAGCCTAGCGCCACAGGGATATAATATAATTTCATGAAATCACAAGTCCAATACAGCAAATGAAAGATAAACATCTTGTGAATCCAGCCAACATGTCCGATTTTTTAAATGTTTTACAGCGAAAACACAACATATATTTATGTTAGCTCACCACCATATCCCAAAAAACACAGCCATTTTTTCACAGCAAAGATAGCTTTCACAAAACCCACAAATAGAGATAAAATGAATCACTAACCTTTGAACAATTTCATCAGATGACAGTCATATGACATCATGTTATACAATAGATTTATGTTTTGTTCGATTATGTGCATATTTAAAGCCACAAATCGTGGTTTTACATTGGCGCCATGTTCAGAAATGGCTCCAAAATAGCGAAAGTAATTACAGATAGCAACGTGAAATACAGAAATACTCATCATAAACTTTGATGAAAGATACATGTTTAAGATATAATTAAAGATACACTGGTTCTTAATGCAACCACTGTGTTAGATTTAAAAAATAACTTTAGTAAAAAGCACAGCATGCAATAATCTGAGACAGCGCTCAGCCATTTTCCGCCATGTTGGAGTCAACAGAAATACGAAATTACATCATAAATATTCCCTTACCTTTGATGATCTTTCATCAGAATGCAGTGCCAGGAATCCTAGTTCCACAATAAATCATTTTTTTGTTTTATAATGTCCATTACTTCTGTCGAATTAGCAACTTTGGCTAGCATGTGTAGTTCACGTGTCCATAGAACTTTACGCTAATGAACGAAAACTTCAAAAAGTGATATTACAAATCGAATAAACTGGTCAAACTCAGTTGAGAATCAATCTTCAGGATGTTTTTCTCATATATATCCAATAACGTCCCAGACGGAGCATTTCTTCATGTCTATCTAACGCATTGCAGACAAGGACATCACATGCGTAGTGTGCGTGGCCAAGAACTAGCAATATTCCTGACCTGTCACTCCAAAGGCTCTCATTCGGTCCCACATCACGCTAGACGCTTCATTCCACGTTCTACTGCCTGTTGACATCTAGTGGAAGGCGTATGAAGTGCATACAGATCCATAAATATAAGGCAATTGAATAGGCGATGCCTTTCACAGCGACCCATTTCAGAATTTTCACTTCCTGTTTGGAAGTTTGCCTGCCATATGAGTTCGGTTTAACTCACAGATGTAATTCAAACAGTTTTACAAACTTCAGAGTGTTTTCTATCCAATAGTAATAATAATATGCATATCATATGATCTAGGACAGAGTACGAGGCTGTTTAGTTTAGGCACCAATTCATCAAAAAGTGAAAATGTCGCCCCCTAGTCTTAAGAAGTTTTAATTCCTTTGTTGATGTTGCAAGGAATTCTTTACAGTCATGTTTTTTTCTCGTCATATTTTAAATCACTTGTAGAAAATACACTTTATGACACTGTCATGAAGCATTATGACCATCCTGTGTCACTTTACTTGGACTAAGACAATGCACTTTAAGCCAGTTGAGCTTGCTCCTCATGCTTTGTCCTGCTCCTGAAATCTGCTCCAGCATTCATTCCAGTCATCAGCGACAGAGCATTGGAGTAGGTGTAGGTATGACATCATTGTGTGCGCAATTACCATGATAATTTGTTCAATTTCAGAAAATATAAAATAAACATACTGTTGACAAGTAGCCAGATATACAATATGTCTAAATATGTCTAACAGGTCTAACAGGTCTAAATGTGTGTCATGACAGTGTTTTGACCATATTATGACAGGTTATGACCATGTCATAAGGTGATGACATAGGTGTCAAGTAAAGTGTTACCAATAACTTATACCGCCTGGTGATGTCGCCAGGCAGGCCAAAACTCCCTCCCACCAAAACACACTTACATTTCAGGCGGTCTTCACACTAAAACGTCATTATCATAATTTTCACAATTTCACAGTATTATTCCAACCTCATAATGTGAAATATACACCGAGTATACAAAACATTAAGGAAACCTGCTCGTTCCATGACAGACTGACCAGGTAAATCAGGTGAAAGATATGATCTCGTATTGATGTCACCTGTTAAATCCACTTCAATCAGTGTAAATGAAGGGGAGGAGACAGGTTAAAGAAGGATTTTAAGCCTTGAGACAACTAAGACATGGATTGTGTATGTGTGCCATTCAGAGGGTGAATGGGGAAGACAAAAGATTTAAGTGCCTTTGAAGTGGATGTATGTAGGTGCCAGGAGCACCAGTTTGTGTCAAATACTGCAACGCTGCTGGGTTTTTCACGCTCAACAGTTTTCCTTGTGTATAAAGAATGGTCCACCACCCAAAGGACATCCAGCCAACTTGACACAACTGTGGGAAGCATTGGAGTCAACATGGGCCAGCATCCCTGTGGAACGCTTTCGACACATTGCAGAGTCCATGCCCCGACGAATTGAGGCTGTTCTGAGGGCAAAAGGGGAGGGGGATGCAGCTCAATATTACGAAGGTGTCCTTAATATTTTGTACACTCAGCGTATATACACAACACAGGAAATCACGGTTTTGACTGCACTTTGCCTTTAAAAAGGTTTACTACGTTTAGTCTAGGTCCATCGGTTAGTTTGTCACCGCAGCTGTATAGCCTTATTTCCAGGCCACTAAAGAGTTAAAACACACCCTTTTCAAACTCAAAAACAAATTTAAAACCAAACTCACACGTTCACGTGTCAAAAATCACACACCGGTGATTGTGAGTCACACACGTCAAGATACAGGCAGATAGGTGTTACGTGCAAAGGGCATCCGATCACTCAGTGATACCTGTCGTGGCGGCTGCCTGTCTGAATGCAGCATCGTCTAGGGCAGGGGTGTCAAAGTCAAATGGACGGAGGGCCAAATAAAAAATMTAGCTACAAGCCGAGGGCCGGACTGTTCGAATGTTCATTGAAAAWWTTTTAAATGACGCATATAGTCTAGTGAACCTAATTGAACCTACTGAAAACCTAACAAATATATTCCAATATGATCAGATAAATAAAGCAATATTTTCTTATGGCTCTGTCAGTAATCTTTAATTTTCAACAGACACAAAAGACAAATTTCCTTTATATAAAGGCCTCGTTTTAATTCCTCTGCCTTTTGTAGCCTTTGTTCCATGTCCATATTCTTGTTTTTGTCCGCGTGTTTCGTTTCATAATGTCGTCTCAGATTATACTCTTTCAGTACCGCCACACACTTTCTCCACACAGAGACACACAGGTTTTCCAGCTACCTCCGTGACATATACTCCGACTCCCACCTTGT